>NC_135821.1:16055464-16355464 GCF_964213995.1 Mustelus asterias
ATAGACTGGGGTCACTGAGATAGACTGGTGTCAGTGAGATAGACTGGGGTCAGTGAGATAGACTGGGGTCAGTGAGATAGACTGGGGTCACGGATATAGACTGGGGTCACTGAGATAGACTGGGGTCACCGAGATAGACTGGTGTCAGTGAGATAGACTGGGGTCAGTGAGATAGACTGGGGTCAGTGAGATAGACTGGGGTCACTGAGATAGACTGGGGTCAGTGAGATAGACTGGGGTCAGTGAGATAGACTGGGGTCACTGAGATAGACTGGGATCAGTGAGATAGACTGGGGTCACTGAGATAGACTGGGGTCAGTGAGATAGACTGGGGTCACTGAGATAGACTGGGGTCACTGAGATAAACGGGGGTCAGTGAGATAGACTGGGTCAGCGAGATAGACTGGGGTCAGTGAGATAGACTGGGGTCAGTGAGATAGACTGGGGTCAGTGAGATAGACTGAGGTCAGCGAGACAGACTGGGGTCAGTGAGATTGACTGGGGTTACCGAGATAGACTGGGATCAGTGAGATAGACTGGGGTCAGTGAGATAGACTGGGGTCAGTGAGATAGACTGGGGTCAGTGAGATAGACTGAGGTCAGCGAGATCGACTGGGGTCAGCGAGATAGACTGGGGTCAGTGAGGTAGCCTGGGGTCAGTGAGATAGACTGGGGTCACCGAGTTAGACTTGGGTCACTGGGATAGACTGGGGTCAGTGAGATAGACTTGGGTCAGTGAGTTAGACTGGGGTCAGCGAGATAGACTGGGGTCAGCGAGATAGACTGGGGTCAGTGAGTTAGACTGGGGTCAGTGAGATAGACTGGGGTCAGTGAGATAGACTGGGGTCAGTGAGTTAAACTGGGGTCAGTGAGATAGACTGGTGTCACTGAGATAGACTGGGGTTAGTGAGATAGACTGGGGTCAGTGAGATAGACTGCGGTCAGTGAGATCGACTGGGGTCAGTGAGATCGACTGGGGTCAGTGAGAGAGACTGGGGTCAGTGTGATAGACTGGGGTCACTGAGATAGACTGGGGTCACCGAGATAGACTGGGGTCAGTGAGATAGACTGGGGTCACCGAGATGGACTGGGGTCAGTGAGAGAGACTGGGGACAGTGAGTTAGACTGGGGTCACCGAGAAAGGCTGGGGTCACTGAGATAGACTGGGGTCACCGAGATAGACTGGGGTCAGTGTGATGGACTGGCGTCAGTGAGTTAGACTGGGGTCAGTGAGATCGACTGGGGTCAGTGAGATGGACTGGCGTCAGTGAGTTAGACTGGGGTCAGTGAGATAGACTGGGGTCACTGAGATAGACTGGGGTCACCAAGATAGTCTGGGGTCACTGAGATAGACTGAGGTCAGTGAGATAGACTGGGGTCAGTGAGATAGACTGGGGTCACGGAGATAGACTGGGGTCACTGAGATAGACTGGGGTCACCGAGATAGACTGGGGTCAGTGAGATAGACTGGGGTCAGTGAGATAGACTGGGGTCACCGAGATAGACTGGGTGCAGTGAGATAGAGTGGGGTCGGTGAGATAGACTGGGGTCACTGAGATAGACTGGTGTCAGTGAGATAGACTGGGGTCAGTGAGATAGACTGGGGTCACTGAGATAGACTGGGGTCAGTGAGATAGACTGGGGTCAGTGAGATAGACTGGGGTCACTGAGATAGACTGGGATCAGTGAGATAGACTGGGGTCAGTGAGATAGACTGGGGTCAGTGAGATAGACTGGGGTCAGTGAGATAGACTGGGGTCAGCGAGATAGACTGGGGTCAGTGAGATAGACTGGGGTCAGCGAGATAGACTGGGGTCAGTGAGATAGACTGGGGTCACTGAGATAGACTGGGGTCAGTGAGATATACTGGGGCCAGTGAGATAGACTGGGGTCAGCGAGATAGACTGGGGGTCAGTGAGATAGGCTGGGGTCAGTGATTTAGACTGGGGTCACAGAGATAGACTGGGGTCAGTGAGATAGACTGGGGTCACTGAGATAGACTTGGGTCACTGGGATAGACTGGGGTCAGTGAGATAGACTTGGGTCAGTGAGTTAGACTGGGGTCAGCGAGATAGACTGGGGTCAGTGAGATAGACTGGGGTCAGTGAGATAGACTGGGGTCAGTGAGTTAGACTGGGGTCAGTGAGATAGACTGGTGTCACTGGGATAGACTGGGGTTAGTGAGATATACTGGGGTCAGTGAGATAGACTGGGCTCAGTGAGATCGACTGGGGTCAGTGAGATCGACTGGGGTCAGTCAGATAGACTGGGGTCAGTGAGATAGACTGGGGTCAGTGAGATAGACTGGGGTCACTGAGATAGACTGGGGTCAGTGAGATAGACTGGGGTCAGTGAGATAGACTGGTGTCACCCAGATAGACTGGGGTCAGTGAGAGATACTGGGGTCAGTGAGTTAGACTGGGGTTACCGAGAAAGGCTGGGGTCACTGAGATAGACTGGGGTCACTGAGGTAGACTGGGGTCAGTGAGTTGGACTGGCGTCAGTGAGTTAGACTGGGGTCAGTGAGATAGACTGCGGTCAGTGAGATAGACTGGGGACACCGAGATAGACTGGGGTCAGTGAGATGGACTGGCGTCAGTGAGTTAGACTGTGGTCAGTGAGATAGACTGGGGTCAGTGAGATAGACTGGTGTCACCGAGATAGTCTGGGGTCACTGAGATAGACTGAGGTCAGTGAGTTTGACTGGGGTCACGGAAATAGACAGGGGTCAGTGAGATAGACTGGGGTCAGTCAGATAGACTGGGGTCACTGAGATAGACTGGGGTCAACGAGATAGACTGGTGTCAGTGAGATACACTGGGGTCAGTGAGATAGACTGGGGTCACTGAGATAAACTGGGGTCAGTGAGATAGACTGGGGTCAGCGAGATAGACTGGGGTCAGTGAGATAGACTGGGGTCAGTGAGATAGACTGGGGTCAGTGAGATAGACTGAGGTCAGCGAGATAGACTGGGGTCAGTGAGATAGACTGGGGTTACCGAGATAGACTGGGATCAGTGAGATAGACTGGGGTCAGTGAGATAGACTGGGGTCAGTGAGATAGACTGGGGTCAGTGAGATAGACTGGGGTCAGTGAAATAGACTGGGGTCACCGAGATAGGCTGGGCTCAGTGAGATAGACTGGGGTCAGTGAGATAGACTGGGGTCAGTGAGATAGTAAGAAGTCTCACAACACCAGGTTAAAGTCCAACAGGTTTATTTGGTAGCAAATACCATAAGCTTTCGGAGCACAGCTCCTTCGTCAGATGGAGTGGATATCTGTTCTCAAACCGTGCAAACAGACACAGAAATCAAATTACAGAATACTGATTAGAATGCCAATCTCTACAGCCAGCCAGGTCTTAAATGTACAGACAATGTGGGTGGAGGGAGCATTCAACACAGGTTAAAGAGATGTGTATTTTCTCCAGACAGAACAGCTCGTGAAATTCTGCAAGTCCAGGAGGCAAGCTGTGGGGGTTACTGATAATGTGACATAAATCCAACATCCCGGTTAAGGCCGTCCTCATGTCTGCGGAACTTGGCTATCAGTTCCTGCTCAGCGACTCTGCGCTGTCGTGTGTCGTGAAGGCCGCCTTGGAGAACGCTTACCTGAAGATCCAAGGCTGAATGCCCGTGACTGCTAAAGTGCTCCCCAACAGGAAGAGAACAGTCCTGCCTGGTGATTGTCGAGCGGTGTTCATTCATCCGTTGTCGTAGCATCTGCATAGTTTCCCCAATGTACCATGCCTCGGGACATCCTTTCCTACAGCGTATCAGGTAGACAACGTTGGCCGAGTTGCAAGAGTAGGTACCGTGTACCTGGTGGATGGTGTTCTCACGTGAGATGATGGCATCCGTGTCGATGATCCGGCATGTCTTGCAGAGGTTGCTGTGGCAGAGTTGTGTGGTGTCGTGGTCACTGTTCTCCTGAAGGCTGGGTAGTTTGCTGCGGACAATGGTCTGTTTGAGGTTGTGCGGTTGTTTGAAGGCAAGAAGTGGGGGTGTGGGGATGGCCTTGGCGAGATGTTCGTCTTCATCAATGACATGTTGAAGGCTCCGGAGGAGATGCCGTAGCTTCTCCGCTCCGGGACGTTGTCTACCTGATAGGCTGCAAGAAAGGATGTCCCGAGGCATGGTACATTGGGGAAACTATGCAGACGCTACGACAACGGATGAATGAACACCGCTCGACAATCACCAGGCAAGACTGTTCTCTTCCTGTGGGGGAGCACTTCAGCAGTCACGGGCATTCAGCCTTGGATCTTCAGGTAAGCGTTCTCCAAGGCGGCCTTCACGACACACGACAGCGCAGAGTCGCTGAGCAGAAACTGATAGCCAAGTTCCGCACACATGAGGACGGCCTAAACCGGGATGTTGGATTTATGTCACATTATCAGTAACCCCCACAGCTTGCCTCCTGGACTTGCAGAATTTCACTAGCTGTTCTGTCTGGAGACAATACACATCTCTTTAACCTGTGTTGAATGCTCCCTCCACCCACATTGTCTGTACATTTAAGACCTGGCTGGCTGTAGAGATTGGCATTCTAATCAGTATTCTGTAATTTGATTTCTGTGTCTGTTTGCACTGTTTGAGAACAGATATCCACTCCATCTGACGAAGGAGCTGTGCTCCGAAAGCTTATGGTATTTGCTACCAAATAAACCTGTTGGACTTTAACCTGGTGTTGTGAGACTTCTTACTGTGCTTACCCCAGTCCAACACCAGCATCTCCACGTCAGTGAGATAGACTGGGGTCAGTGAGATAGACTGGGGTCACGGAGATAGACTGGGGTCAGTGAGTTAGACTGGGGTCAGTGAGATAGACTGGGGTCAGTGAGATAGAATGGGGTCAGTGAGATAGACTGGGGTCACGGAGATAGACTGGGGTCAGTGAGATAGACTGGGGTCAGCGAGATAGACTGGGGTCAGTGAGATAGACTGGGGTCATTGAGATAGACTGGGGTCAGCGAGATAGACTGGGGTCAGTGAGATAGACTGGGGTCACGGAGATAGACTGGGGTCAGTGAGATAGACTGGGGTCACGGAGATAGACTGGGGTCAGTGAGATAGACTGGGGTCAGTGAGATAGACTGGGGTCAGCGAGATAGACTGGGGTCACCGAGATAGACTGGGGTCAGTGAGATAGACTGGGGTCAGTGAGATAGACTGGGGTCAGCGAGAGAGACTGGGGTCAGTGAGTTAGACTGGGGTCAGTGAGATAGCCTGGGGTCAGTGAGATAGACTGGGGTCAGTGAGATAGACTGGGGTCAGTGAGATAGACTGGGGTCACGGAGATAGACTGGGGTCAGTGAGATAGACTGGGGTCAGTGAGATAGACTGGGGTCACCGAGATAGACTGGGGTCAGTGAGATAGACTGGGGTCAGTGAGATAGACTGGGGTCAGTGAGATAGACTGGGGTCAGCGAGAGAGACTGTGGTCACTGAGATAGACTGGGGTCAGTGAGATAGACTGGGATCACCGAGATAGACTGGGGTCAGTGAGATAGACTGGGGTCACCGAGATACACTGGGGTCAGTGAGATAGACCGAGGACAGTGAGTTAGACTCGGGTCAGTGAGATAGACTGGGGTCAGTGAGATAGACTGGGGTCAGTGAGATAGACTGGGGTCACGGAAATAGACTGGGGTCAGTGAGATAGACTGGGGTCACGGAGATAGACTTGGGTCAGTGAGATAGACTGTGGTCACTGAGATAGACTGGGGTCAGCGAGATAGACTGGGTTCACTGAGATAGACTGGGGTCAGTGAGATAGACTGGGGTCAGCGAGAGAGACTGGGGTCACCTAGATAGACTGGGGTCAGTGAGATAGACTGGGGTCAGTGAGATAGACTGGGGTCAGTGTGAGAGACTGCGGTCACCGAGATGGACTGGTGTCAGTGAGATAGACTGGGGTCAGTGAGATAGACTGGGGTCAGTGAGTTAGACTGGGCTCAGTGAGTTAGACTGGGGTCAGTGAGTTAGACTGGGGTCACCGAGATAGTCTGGGGTCAGTGAGATAGACTGGGGTCACCGAGATAGACTGGGGTCACAGAGATAGACTGGGGTCAGTGAGATAGACTGGGGTCAGTGAGATAGACTGGGGTCAGTGAGTGAGACTGGCGTCAGTGAGATAGACTGGGGTCAGTGAGATAGACTGGGGTCAGTGAGATAGACTGGGGTCAGTGAGATAGACTGGGGTCACGGAGATAGACTGGGGTCACGGAGATAGACTGGGGTCACGGAGATAGACTGGGGTCAGTGAGATAGACTGGGGTCAGTGAGATAGACTGGGGTCAGTGAGATAGACTGGGGTCACGGAGATAGACTGGGGTCACCGAGATAGACTGGGGTCAGTGAGATAGACTGGGGTCACGGAGATAGACTGGGGTCAGTGAGATAGACTGGGGTCACGGAGATAGACTGGGGTCAGTGAGATAGACTGGGGTCACGGAGATAGACTGGGGTCAGTGAGATAGACTGGGGTCAGTGAGATAGACTGGGGTCAGTGAGATAGACTGGGGTCACGGAGATAGACTGGGGTCACGGAGATAGACTGGGGTCACGGAGATAGACTGGGGTCAGTGAGATAGACTGGGGTCAGTGAGATAGACTGGGGTCAGTGAGATAGACTGGGGTCACGGAGATAGACTGGGGTCACCGAGATAGACTGGGGTCAGTGAGTTAGACTGGGGTCACGGAGATAGACTGGGGTCAGTGAGGTAGACTGGGTTCACTGAGATAGACTGGGGTCAGTGAGATAGACTGGGGTCACCGAGATAGACTGGGGTCACCGAGATAGACTGGGGTCAGTGAGTTAGACTGGGGTCACGGAGATAGACTGGGGTCAGTGAGGTAGACTGGGTTCACTGAGATAGACTGGGGTCAGTGAGATAGACTGGGGTCACCGAGATAGACTGGGGTCACCGAGATAGACTGGGGTCAGTGAGATAGACTGACATTGCTGAGCTTTATTAAGATAACGGAGATAGAGTGAAGTTCCTGAGATAGGCTGTGGTTATGTCGATAGGGGTCACTGAGATAGGCTGTGGTTATGTCGATAGGGGTCACTGAGGTAGACTGTGGTTATGGAGATAGGGGTCACTGAGATAGGCTGTGGTTATGGAGATAGGGGTCACTGAGATAGGCTGTGGTTATGGAGATAGGGGTCACTGAGATAGGCTGTGGTTATGGAGATAGGGGTCACTGAGATAGGCTGTGGTTATGGAGATAGGGGTCACTGAGATAGACTGTGGTTATGTCGATAGGGGTCACTGAGGTAGACTGTGGTTATGGAGATAGGGGTCACTGAGATAGGCTGTGGTTATGGAGATAGGGGTCACTGAGATAGGCTGTGGTTATGGAGATAGGGGTCACTGAGATAGGCTGTGGTTATGGAGATAGGGGTCACTGAGATAGGCTGTGGTTATGGAGATAGGGGTCACTGAGATAGGCTGTGGTTATGGAGATAGGGGTCACTGAGATAGGCTGTGGTTATGGAGATAGGGGTCCCTGAGATTGCGGTTACTGAGATAGACTGAGATCACCGAGTGTCAATAAAGCTTTATCTGATGCTGGAACCTGCACTGTTGTCCTAACAGGGAGTTAACTCGCTTTCTCTCTCCACAGATGCCACCCGATCTGTTGAGAATTTCCAACATTTTCTGTTTTGATTTTGGATAAAGCTTGGTGGAAGTGTTTCCAGTGGAAGGATGGCTTACCGTCCCTGAATCTTGTTCGAGATTAAAATCCAGAATACCCCATCGTTTGCTGCTCAACAAACATATTGAGAAAGCCATCTTTCGCTGTCAAATGTATGCAATGCCCCATGTGCCTCCATATGAGGTCTTTGATCACTTGCACGCTGACGCAATTCTATTTCCCCTGCAGGGTTACACAGCACACTTGGTTGCAATTCTTATCCTGTTGGATCGAGAGACCCTCCAGGCCGGTCTCCATCTGGTGCCAGTGGGCCAGAGGAAGCGAGGCGATACCTGGCGTTTGAGGAATGGGCAGATCAAGGGACCAGAGGAAGCTCTGAGGGCAACAAGAGTTTCATTGCTAAACACATGGAGGGTACATGTAAGGAAGTAAAGCATTCGAGGGCATCCCAGTAAAATTCAGATAGAGGGCTGCTAGAAGGGTGGGAATTTGCTTGGATAAATGTGTGGATTAGTGTCGAAAAGGCCATGAGAAGTTGCCCTTTAGTGTCCACAATTGTGCAGGTTAGGTGGAGTAGCCATGATAGTCCAAGGGATATGGGGATAGGGTGAGGGTATGGGACCTGGGTAAGATTCTCTTTCAGACAGTTGGTGCAGACTCAATGGGCCAAATGGCCTCCTTCTGCACTGTTGGGATTCTAAGGTTTTGTAGGCTCGAGCCTGGATGAGATTAAACTTCATAGAATCATAGAATCCCTCCAGTGCAGAAGGAGGCCACTTGGCCCATCGAGTCTACACTGACAATAATCCCACCCAGGCCCTATCCCCATAACCTCACGTATTTACCCTGCTAACCCCTGCGCTAAGGGGCAATTTAGCACGGCCAATCAACCTAACCCGCACATCTTTGGAGTGTGGGAGGAAACCCACGCAGACACGGGGAGAACTTGCAGACTCCGCACAGACAAGCATCCGAGGCCGGAATTGAACCCGGGTCCCTGGCGCAGTGAGGCAGCAGTGCTAACCACTGTGCCACCGTGCCGCTCTTTGTCCACCTTCAATGCTTTCATTCCGCTTTCTCCGGCCCTACATTCTCATCTGGTTTTCCCATCTCGTCACTTCAACAACTTTGCTCCTTCTGCAAGATCCCCAGTGCAGACAGTGAGCCAGCCCTCTTCACAGAGGTGTGGACACCAAGCCAAAGGAAAATGGGGTGAGAGGGGGGGTGGTGACCATAGGTTTGGTCGTAGCGGAGAGAGAGACAGAGAGAGAAAGAGAAGGAACTGGAGCAGTCTGAGGAGGGAATTGGGGTGCGTAGCTGGGTTACTGAGGGCATGGCTGCCAATGCCAATGACACCCACATCCAGGAGTGATAAGCAGGGGGAGGACTCATAGAATCCTACAGTGCAGAAGGAGGCCATTCGGCCCATTGAGTCTACACCGACCACAATCCCACCCAGGCCCTATCCCCAGGCATTTACCCTAGCTAGTCCCCCTGACATGAAGGGGAAATTTAGCATGGCCAATCCACTTAACCCGCACATCTTTGGAGTGTGGGAGGAAACCGGAGCACCCGGAGGAAACCCACGCAGACACGGGGGGAATGTCATAACTCCACACAAACCGTGACCCAAGCCGGGAATCGAACCTGGGTCCCTGGCGCTGTGAGGCAGCAGTGCTAACCACTGTGCCACCGTGCTGCCGGGAGTTGGAGAACTTGACACAGGTCGGGAGTGATGCTCCCAAGAAACCTGCCCCTTATCCGGTCTTGTGGAATCCGTGAACCATGTCTATGTTAATTGTCTTAGGCTGCAGTCCCTAATTTGTTACCTGATAAACCTTTTATGGATGTTTTGTTTGCACTTCAATCCCCACGCTCCTGATCTACGGGCACCCGGTGCAGAGAGGGTGGGGGGAAGGACCTCCTCATGAACCCCGCTTCTGGGCCTGGCCAGACTCGCCATAAACAGATCCAGGCAGCGGGCGACCGAGAGGGGGGCCCGACCCGACTGTCTGTCCCTCTACCGCGGCTACATTCGTGGCTGGGTGTCCCTGGAGAGGGAGCAAGTGGTGTCCGCGGGGGCCATTGAGGCTTTCCATGCTCGTTGGGCACCGCAGGGGCTGGGGTATATTATTGACCCCGTTAATCACATTTATGTTTGATGTTTTAAGTTTCCTTTACACTTTGTTTTTTGTTTTGGAAGGTGCCCCCCCCCTCAATACCCACTTTGAGGGGAAGCCCCTTTTACTTTGTCCCTCACTTGGTTTAACTTAGATGATTTTATTTGTCAAACTGATTTGTCGGGAGTGACAGAGCCCAGAGGGATACAAACATCGGGAAAAGGAGGTTTCAAGAATCCGCTCTTCCTTTAACTTCTCTACTTCTTCCCTCCATCTTTCTTTTCTGTTCCAACATGAACTAGCAATGAACCAATCACTTGCACTCATTTCCTTGAACTTCTCAGCACAGTAAGCTGTTTAATTAGAACTCGTTTAGCAAACAGGACTTGTAACTGATCCCATGAATCCAGCAAAACAAGTACAGGCACGGGACTCACTGCACAATCCATGCCTAACTGTTGGACTGAATGCCAACATTCCTGACTTATCTTCCTTCCATTACTTCTTAACAAGCTAATAATGTTGGGATTACTGTGCCGCATGTTAGTGGGTAGTAGGGGGCGGTAATTAAAGCTTGGCTGGGGAAGTGGTGTGGGCACCAGGGAGGGAAGGTGTCAGACTCCTGGGGCATTAGGAACATGGGTGGTACGGTGGCACAGTAGGTTAGCACCGCTGCCTCACAGCGCCAGGGACCCGGGTTCGATTCCAGCCTCGGGTCACTGTCTGTGCGGAGCCCGCACATTCCCTGCGTGGGTTTCCTCCGGATGCTCCGGTTTCCTCCCACAGTCCGAGAGACGTGCTGGTCCGGATGCATCGGCCGTGCTAAATTCTCCCTCAGTGTTACCCGAACAGGCGCTGGAGAGTGGTGACTGGGGGATTTTCACAGTAACTTCATTGCAGTGTGATGCGCGATATAACTCACGAGGCTAGAGGTGCTCGAGGAAATAAAGGCTTTTATTGACTACTACAATAGAGCTACCATATATAATACACGATCCCAGACTAAAGGGTCCCAGACAGAGCAGTGACCTTTATACCTCTCCCAGGAGGCGGAGCCCGACTGGGATGTACCATAATAACTATAATACAGGTAGAACAGCCCAACCCTAACCCCAACAGTAACATGTGGAAGAGCCCAACCCTAACCCCAACAGTAACATATATACAGACTCATAGTACTGGCCAGACCCTGGCTCAGCACTACCTGGTGGGAACCAACGATGGTTCACCACACAGTGTTAATGTAAGCCTACTTGTGACACTAATAAATATAAAGGGCGGGAGGGACCTGGGGATAAGGACTATTCACTGAGGGTTTATTTAGAGTTGTGGGGGAGGGGTTTAAAAGAAGGGGAGGGGGTGCGTCGGGGGTGCATTAGTTAGGAGATTCAGGTGCACAGAGAGACTAACAGTGGTGGAGATGGGAGGGGTCAGACAGGGAGAAACTGCAAGGCAGATTAGGATTGGTTTGAGGTGGATGTGAAATGTTCAGAGTGTGACGAGTAGAGTTGGTGAACTGCGGCTCAGCCAGTGCAGGGACTCAGATATGTGGCTCAGCCTTCTGGCTAAGATCAAGTGTAGTTTTGGCATCCTGCACTTGGTTGAAGCCAGTGAGGTTACACTGAGGCTTCATTTGAAGCAATGTTTTAAAAACGGCATCTCGGCCTTTTGGCTAAGATGCAAATGGGATCAAGCCTTGGTTGAAGGTACAGTGCCTACTCCAATCAGCTTGGATCATGTAGATCAAGCCCAAGGGAGGAAGCGGCCAGCCTGTCTTGTCGGCTTCGATCGGGAATGTCTCACTTGTTGAGACTTTGAACCGGACTTTGATTGGATTGGATACAAACAAAAACAAAAGTCAGGGACACAACGTCCTCAAGGCCCTGAGGGGAAAGGAGATGGTGGATCCTGCCGGAAGGTTCCCTGATCAGACTGTCAGTGTCATCTGGCAGAATGCCTCATCACCAGAACTTTCAAACAAGCACCAAGACCGAGCTGTTACATTCTTCGTCTATTTTAAGATAATTGAAATCTCCCATTATCGCGGCTCTATAACTCTCACACTTTCCTTTAAATTGTCTTTAAATTTACTCCTTTCCATGGCGTACAGTATCCACCCCAGCACTCTAACATCTCATCCATTGTTCTGTGATTCTCAAGAACGTCATCCCTTGCAACTGCTATCAACGGTATCTTTAATCAATATTACCCTCCTTTCCCTTTTTTTTATCTGCTGTATCTTTGCCAAATGCTTTGTAATCAGGAATATTTATTGCTCATTCCTCCCCTTCTTTGAGTCAGGTCTCATTTTGTTAATGCAAAAATATACCTCATTCGTAAAGTATCTGAAAGTACATTGCAAACATTTCAAAGTGGCCACCACATAAAGTGCGATAATATTCAGGTTTTCTGCACACATCACTCTGAGATACTTCAACACAAAGAAACATTACAGACATTCCAAAATTCGTTGGTCAGATCCTTCCTACAGGCCCGGAGTCTCCCCCCCATCCGCACGCTGCCCTCGAGGGAGGGGAAGAGTCCGTTGTCCACCTCCTTGTGGAATCTGTCTTTGCAAAGAAGGTTCTGGAGCGAGATACAAAGAACAAAGAACAAAGAAAATTACAGCACAGGAACAGGCCCTTCGGCCCTCCAAGCCTGCACCGACCATGCTGCCCCGACTGAACTAAAACCCCCTACCCTTCCGGGGACCATATCCCTCTATTCCCATCCTATTCATGTACTTGTCAAGACACCCCTTAAAAGTCACCACCGTATCCGCTTCCAATACCTCCCCCAGCAACGAGTTCCAGGCACCCACTACTCTCTGTGTAAAAAACCTGCCTCGTACATCTCCTTTAAACCTTGCCCCTCGCACCTTGAACCTATGCCCCCTAGTAATTGACTCTTCCACCCTGGGAAAAAGCTTCTGACTATCCACTCTGTCCATGCCTCTCATAATCTTGTAGACAGATGCAGTGGTATTTGGCGAGGTTGATTCTGACTCTGTGCTCTACGGGCTGTTCCCAGGGACGCACACCCAGACAAACATCAGCTGCTGCTGGAGGGTCATCAACTCGGTGAAAGACGTTCTTTGGATCGCCCGAAACTTGTTGGTCTCCCGGTGGAAAGAATTGTCCTCGATCGAGTGTTGCAGACTGGCACATTCCAAAGCCCAGGACTACGTGCTGAGGGACGCACTCAAGCCTGGGGCAGCCGCCGCAGAGGCGCAATGGGGGAAGGTAGCTGTTTAAGACCTTTCATCATAGTGAACCAAGGGGAGGGGAATTGTATAGAACTGTATAGGGCTGTGTGACTCACATTGACTGTATAGAGTGAATATTACATGCAGCACAATTGTATTGAAGCATCTCCAAGTGCAACTGGCTCAGGTAGAAAACTTAAATACCTTTGCACCATTTGTAAGGATCATTTTGAAATGTCTGTAGTGTTACTTTATATTAAGTATCTCAGAGTGAAGTGTGCAGAAAACCTGAATATTATCGCACTTTATGTGGTGGCCACTTTGAAATGTTTGCAATGTTCTTTCAGATACTTTACGAATGAGGTATATTTTTGCATTAACGAAATGAGACCTGACTTAAAGAAGGGGAGGAATGAGCAATAAATATTCCTGATTACAAAGCATTTGGCAAAGATACAGAAGATAAAAAAAGGGAGAGAAAGGAGGATAATATTGATCAAAGATACCGTTGACAGCAGTTTCAAGGGATGACGTTCTTGAGAATTATGGAAGAATGGATGAGATGTTAGAGTGCTGGGGTGGATACAGTACGTCATGGAAAGGAGTAAATTTAAAGACAATTTAAAGGAAAGTGTGAGAGTTATGGAGCCGCGATAATGGGAGATTTCAATTATCTCCCATTATCTTAAAATATATGGAGATTGTAACAACGTAAAGAACAGAGAAGAGGAGGAATTCCTGGAACAAGTGTGTTGGTCAGTGTGTCTCTAATCCCATGAGGGAGGAAACAGTGTTGGATCTTGTACGTAGGAACATTAAGGATTAGGAGCAGGAGTAGGCAATTCAACCCTTCGAACCCACTCCGCCATTCAATCAGATCGTGGCTGATCTTATCTTGGTCTCAACTCCACTTTCCTGCCTGCTCCCCTCTATCCTGCTTTTCATCAGACACATATCTCTTTCTTTCTTGAATCAGTTGGTTGATTCTGGCTCCACTGCACTGCGGAACAGTGAGTTCCACAGATTCACAACCCTCTTAGAAAATCATAGAATCCATACAGTGCAGAAGGAGGCTATTCAGCCCATCGAGTCTGCAGCGACCATAATCCCACCCGGGCCCTATTCCCGTAACCCCAAATATTTACCCTGATAAATCCCCCTGACACCAGAGTCAATTTATCACGGCCAATCAACCCAGCCCGCACATCTTTGGACTGTGGGAGGAAACCGGAGCACCCGGAGGCAACCCACGCAGACACGGGGAGAACGTGCAAATTCCACACAGACAGTGATCCGAGGCCGGAATCGAACCCGGGTCCCTGGCGCTGTGAGGCAACAGTGCCACCGTGCCGCCCCCGAGAGAAATAGTTTCTCTTCATCTCAGCTTTGAACCTACCTCATAGAATAGAAATAGAAACCATAGAAACCCTACAGTACAGAAAGAGGCCATTCGGCCCATCGAGTCTGCACCGACCACAATCCCACCCAGGCCCTACCCCCATATCCCTACATATTTTACCCACTAATCCCTCTAATCTACGCATCCCAGGACACTAAGGGGCAATTTAGCATGGCCAATCAACCTAACCCGCACATCTTTGGACTGTGGGAGGAAACCGGAGCACCCGGAGGAAACCCACGCAGACACGAGGAGAATGTGCAAACTCCACACAGACAGTGACCCAAGCCAGGAATCAAACCCAGGTCCCTGGAGCTGTGAAGCAGCAGTGCTAACCACTGTGCTACCGTGCCGCCCTCCTCTCGCTCTGTATCAATGACCTCTTGTTCCAGACTGTCCCACAAGGGGGAACATCTGTTCAACATCCACCTCATCAATCCCCTCTAGCATTTTATATACATCGATCAGATCCCCCCCCCCACCACCACCACCACCAGCCCCCCTTATTCTTCTGAACCCCAGCAGGTACAAGCCCAAGCTATCCAAGCGCTCCTCGTACGACAGACCTTTCATCCCCGGAATCAATCTGGTGAACCTCCTCTGAACTGTCTCCAATGCCACCACCTCCTTCCTCAAATAACGAGACCAAAACAGGACACAGTACTCCAAGATAAAAGCAAAATACTGCGGATGCTGAAAACTGAAACAGAAACAGAAAGTCCTGGAAAAGCTCAGCGGGCGGGATTTTCCAGCTGCGCTCGCCCCGAAACCGGAAAATCCCACCCGAGGTCAACAAACCTTTCCACAGTCCGCCCCTCGCCAGCTATGATTCCCATGGTGAGCGGAACGGGAAAATTCACCCCAGCATCTGCGGAGAGAGAATAGAACCAATGTTTCGAGTCTGGATGATCCTTCGTCAGTCGGAAGGTCGCCCTGATTTGAAACGTTGGCGCAGTACTCTAGGTGTGCTCTGACCTTATACAATTGTAGCAACACTGCTTTACTTTTAAAATCTAGTCCTTTTCCAATAAATGCTAAGATTTCCTTGCCTTGTCTTGCCTTTAATCCATCCTTGTTCCGAAAGTTGACCACATTATGAGCAATCTTTCTCCACTGAGTTCTATTCTCTGCTGCTCTCACTGCCTGTCCCGTAGCGAGGCCAGTCCATGTTCTGCTATTATCCATTCACAGCATCTTAGTTCTTCCTTGAGCATGCTTTCCAGGGTCCAAAAGAGAAAATGCTGGAAAATCTCAGCAGGTCTGGCAGCATCTGTAAGGAGAGAAAAGAGCTGATGTTTCGAGTCCAGATGACCCTTTGTCAGAGCTGTTTTCCAGGGTGTTTTGCCAGGGACCCGGGTTCGATTCCTGGCTTGGGTCACTGTCTGAGCGGAGTCTGCACGTTCTCCTCGTGTCTGAGTGGGTTTCCTCCGGCGCTCCAGTTTCCTCCCACAGTCTGAAAGATCACAGAATCACAGAAACCCTACAGTGCAGGAAGAGGCCATTCGGCCCATCGAGTCTGCACCGACCACAATCCCACCCAGGCCCTACCCCCATACCCCTACATATTTTTACCCGCTAATCCCTCTAACCTACAAATCTCAGGACACTAAGGGGCAATTTTAGCATGGCCAATCAACCTAACCCACACATCTTTGGACTGTGGGAGGAAACCGGAGCACCTGGAGGAAACCCACGCAGACATGGGGAGAACGTGCAAACTCCACACAGACAGTGACCCGAGCCGGGAATCGAACCCAGGAGCTGTGAAGCAGCAGTGCTAACCACTGTGCTACCGTGTTCTGGTTAGGTTAATTGGCCATGCTAAATTCTCCCTCAGTGTACCCGAACAGGCGCCGGAGTGTGGCGACTAGGAGATTTTCACAGTAACTTGATTGCAGTGTTAATGTACAGTAAGAAGTCTCACAACACTAGGTTAAAGTCCAACAGATTTATTTGGTATCATAAGCTTCCTTCATCAGGTGAGTGGAGAGTTAGGTTCACAAAGACGGCATACATAGACGGAGACTCAATTGCAAGATAATGGTTGGAATGCGAGTCTTTTCAGGTAACCAGGTCTTTACAGGTACAGACAATGCAAGTGGAGAGTGGGATAATCACAGGTTAAAGAGGTGTCAATTGTCTCAAGCCAGGACAGTTAGTAGGATTTTGCAAGCCCAGGCCAAGTGGTGGGGGTTACAGATAGTGTGACGTGAACCCAAGATCCTGGTTGAGGCCGTCCTCATGTGTGTGGAACTTGGCTATCAATTTCTGCTCGGCAATTCTGCGTTGTTGTGCATCCACTCGCATTGTCTGTACCTGTAAAGACTTGATTACCTGTAAAGCCTCGTATTCCAACCATTATCTTGCATTTGAGTCTCTGTCTATATGTGTGAACCCACCTCTCCACTCACCTGAAGAAGGAGCAACGCTCCAAAAGCTCGTGATATCAAATAAACCTGTTGGACATTAACCAAGTGTTGTGAAACTTCTTACTGTGCCCACCCCAGTCCAACGCCGGCACCTCCACATCAGGGTTAATGTAAGTCTACTTGTGACACTAATAAATAAACTTTAAACTTTACTTTAGCGTTACCTCTTTTTCCAAACACTGCCCTCCTGTTCGCATAGCATGTCCAAAATATGTGAGCTTCCTTGACATATCGCTGCCTCAGACAAGTTCCTCCCTCCACCAGCTTTCTCGAGCACCAACTCGATTTTCTGCTTGGATGCCCACGACACACGTAACATCCGTATGCGTCCTTTCATCTCAAATACTCTTCTTCAAACCTTGTCACTCTTCTTGATGGTCCAGCTTTCTCAGGCGTACATCATCACTGACCACACAATGGCTTTTGGAAGACACACTTTCATTATGAAGCATCGAATCCCTACAGTGCAGAAGGTGGCGATTCAGCTCATTGAGCCTACACCGATACAATCCCACCCAGGCCCTATCCCCGTAACCCCACTTATTTACCCTGCTAATCCCCCTGACACTAAGGGCAATTTTTTGTTAGCATGACCAATCAATCTAATCTTTTTTTTTATTCATTCATTTGTGGGACATAGGCATTGCTGGTTAGGCCAGCATTTATTGCCCATCCCTAGTCGCCCTTGAACTAAATAACTTGCTTGGCCATTTCAGAGAGCAGTCAAGAGTGAACCACATTGCTGTGGCTCTGGAGTCACATGTAGGCCAGACCAGGTAAGGACGGCAGATTTCCTTCCCTAAAGGACGTTAGTGAATCAGATGGGTTTTTTCCGACAATCGACAATGGTTTCATGGTCATCAGTAGATTCTTAATTCCAGATATTTTTTATTGAATTCAAATTCCACCATCTGCCGTGGCGGGATTCAAACCCGGGTCCCCAGAACATTAGCTGAGTTTCTGGATTAATAGTCTAACGAAAATACCACAAAACCATCGCCCTGCCCAAATCTGGGAGGAAACTGGAGCACCCGGAGGAAACCCACGCAGACACTGGGAGAATGTGCAAACTCCACACGGTGACCCAAGCTGGGAATTGAACCCAGGTCCCTGGCATTGTGATGCAGCAATGCTATGTCACCACGCTGCCCTTACAACCATGACCCATGATAAGTTGCTAGACTCTGCATCTTCCACAATGAGTGTCCCAAGGTAGTGGGATCTAGTTCTGGGGAATGAAGTGGGACAAGTGTCCAACCCTCATGGTGAAAAGTAAGGGACACCCAGCCATGGGAGGAGGGGGTCTCTACAAAATGGTTGTGGGTTTGCAAGAGCTGTTAGAGCAAACAAACAAGGGGAGAGTGCGCACTGCAAATATACAAAATTTAAAGGTCCGAATTATTGGACAACAACGCCCAACAACACGGGGAATTGGATTCAGATATGGGAGAAACATTTTTTTTAAAAGATGGCTGGTCACTCTGGGATCAAGTGGAGCATGTTTCAGTGGGGGAGCATTTGGGAAAGAGTGATCATAATATTATTAAGTTGAGAGTGGTTACAGATAAGGACAAGGAAAAATAAAGGCTTATAACTTTCAACTAGTGTCGGAGAGTGATGTCCCACTGGAATTACACTTACCCCCTCCGGAAAACTTCACTGAAACCTCCGATGGCTGGAGCTGCTGGGTGTAGGGTGGGGGGGGGGGGGGGGGTGGAGTGGGGGGGGGGGGGGGGGGCAGCAGCGAAAGAGTTTCGACAAGTCCCAGCGCAATCCAGCTCTGGGAAAATCTGAGGGAGGCCACACCCACTCTTTCACTGCACTGGCTGATGGGAAGCTGATTGGTTTAAAGGGCCCGGTGAAATTGATAGGCCAGGGAGAGGGTAAGTGTCCAAGGCAAGTGGTGGGATTTGGGTGGGTCGGGAATTGGGGTGGGCGGGGTGGAGGAGGGCGAGTGGTGGCGGGGTTGGATCCGGGGCAGGTACGGGTGGGATTGGTTCCAGGGGGGGTGTTGGGTCGGGGGGGGGGTTGTTGTTGGACACCGGGGGATGTTGGGGGGGTGCGGGCGGGGGGGATTAGAGTTGGGCCATAGGTTGGGGGGAGGCATCTCCTGCGACCGGGCATCTGGGGGTAGGGGGTTTGGAAAACTGGTTGGGGGGGAGGTGATTAGACAGGAGGTGGGAGGGATCCAGGGAATGGGGCCGTGCACAGCTTGGCCTGGGTATTAAAAATAGTTACTCAAAGTTCAAAGTGGTTTTATTTATTCTGGCTTTTTTGGAGTTATTATTGGCAGAATCATCCAAAGTTAGTGATTTAAATCACTTTGTCGATGGTTCCCAGTTCAGGGCAATTGTCCAGGAGAAATTAACGCTTCTAAACAATTGCTGTGTAAACGCTTACCTGGGGACTTCTGTGAGGGATTCACCAGTGCCTCTTTGGGCTACCCCCAAAATCCGACACTGGGGAGCCACGGGTCAAATGGTGAAAATATTAAAGTAGAGGGGTTCAATTTCAGTGACTGGAAGCAGATTTTCTTGGGGGCAATTAATAAAGGACAATAAATACACAGCCTTGCCAGTGACACCCGTACCTCAGGAATGAATAAAAAAGAACCTAGCCAAGTGGATTGAAATCAAATATTGATAGAAGGCCATTAAGTAAACAATGGGAGGCTTTCAAAGAGGGTGGCGCGGTGGCACAGTGATTAGCACTGCTGCCTCACAGCGCCAGGGACCCGGGTTCGATTCCGGCCTCGGGTCACTGTCTGTGTGGAGTTTGCACGTTCTCCCCGTGTCTGCGTGAGTTTCCTCTGGGTGCTCCGGGTTTCCTCCCACACTCCAAAGATGTACAGGTTAGGTGGATTGGCCATGCTAAATTGCCCCTTAGTGTCCAAAGATGTGTAGGTTAGGTTGATTAGCAGGGTAAATGAGTGAGGTTATGGGGATGGGGGGGTGGGGGGGGGGGGGGGGCAGGGGGGAGGTAGGCCTGGGTAAGATGCTCTGTCAGAGAGTCGGTACAAGCTCGATGGGACTGGATGACATTGGCACTGCTCCAAGCAGAAGTGCCACCAAGTCCGGGTGGCGTTGCTAAGGGACGTTAAGTTGGTAATGTAAGGCTGTGGCCAATCCAATCCTGCTCAAGTATGGGGGTTCTGCATTGCGTACCCCTGGTCACAAAGGGGAAGATAGACAAATGCGGCGATTACAGGTCAGTCAATCTAACGCCCATGGTTCAGAGACAATAATCTGAGACAAATTAATTGTCACTTGGAAAAAATATGAGTTAATAAATAACGGCCAACATGGATTTTCTCAACGCAAATCAGATTTGATCAGCTGGAGATGGGGATTTAAAGTAAAGTAAAGTTTATTTATTAGTTACAAGTAAGGCTTACATTAACACTGCAATGAAGTTACTGTGAAAATCTCCGAGTCGCCACGCTTTGGCGCCTGTTCGGGTACACTGAGGGAGAATTTAGCACGGCCAATGCACCTAACTAGCACGTCTTTCAGACTGCGGGAAGAAACCAGAGCACCCGGAGGAAACCCACACAAACACGGGGAGAACGTGCAAACTCTACACAGACAGTGACCCAAGCCGGGAATCGAACCCGGGTCCCTGGCGCTGTGAGGCAGCAGTGCTAATCACCGTGCCACCCCAGGGACGTAAATCCCAGGGATTTGGTCGTGCAGTGGGTATTGTCATTGGTCTAGTAATCCAGAGGACCAGGGTAATGCTCTGGGGACCCGAGTTCGAATGCCACCACGGCAGGTGGTGGAATTTGGATTTAATAAAAATCTGGAATTAAGAAATCTAATGATGGCTAATAATGAAACCATTGTCGATTATCGTAAAATGTCCCCCTGAGGGAAGGAAATCTTCTGTCCTTATGAGGTCTGGTCTAGATTACAGATGTGGAGATGCCGGCGTTGGACTGGGGTAAACACAGTAAGAAGTTTAACAACACCAGGTTAAAGTCCAACAGGTTTATTTGGTAGGTGTGGCTTTTGCTACCAAATAAACCTATTGGACTTTAACCTGGTGTTGTTAAACTTCTTACTAGATTAAAGACCCACAATAGTGTGTTTGAAAATGACCTCTGAATTGGCCAAGTTAGCCCCTCAGTTTGAGGGCAATTAGGAATGGGCAATGGGAAAACAGAATACATTGATGAAGTAACAGGAAGGGTTGATGAGGACAATTGATGCTGTGTTGACTTTCAAAGGGAATGTTGGTAATGTTTTGCATGATGTGGAGATGCCGGCGTCGGACTGGGGTAAACACAGTAAGAAGTTTAACAACACCAGGTTAAAGTCCAACAGGTTTATTTGGTAGCAAAAGCCACACAAGCTTTCGGAGCTGCAAGCCCCTTCTTCAGGTGAGTGGGAATTCTGTTCACAAACAGAGCATATAAAGACACAAACTCAATTTACATGAATAATGGTTGGAATGCGAATACTTACAACTAATCAAGTCTTTAAGAAACAAAACAATGTGAGTGGAGAGAGCATCAAGACAGGCTAAAAAGATGTGTATTGTCTCCAGACAAGACAGCCAGTGAAACTCTGTGGGAGTTACAAATAGTGTGACATGAACCCAATATCCCGGTTGAGGCCGTCCTCGTGTGTGCGGAACTTGGCTATCAGTTTCTGCTCAGCGACTCTGCGCCGTCGTGTGTCGCGAAGGCCGCCTTGGAGAACGCTTACCCGAATATCAGAGGCCGAATGCCCGGTCACGGTCACGGTACCCTGACTTGTGGCTTGTAGATGGTGGACAGGCTTTGGGGAGCCATGAGGCCATGAGCCATGAGGTGAGTTGCTCACCACAGTATTCCTAGCCTCTAACCTGCTCTTGTAGCCATTGTGTTTATGTGGCAAGTCCAGTTGAGTTTCTGATCAGTGATGTGGAGATGCTGGCGTTGCACAGTAAGAAGTCTCACAACACCAGGTTAAAGCCCAACAGGTTTATTTGATAGCACGAGCTTTCGGAGTGCTGCTCTTCATCAGGTGACTCGCCTGATGAAGGAGCAGCGCTCCGAAAGCTCGTGCTATCAAATACACATGTTGGACTTTAACCTGGTGTTGTGAGACTTCTTTCTGGTCCATGGTAACCCCAAGGATGTTGACAGTGGGGAATTCAGTGACGGTAACACCATTGAATGTCAATGGGTGGTGGTTAGAGTGTCTCTTATTGGTGATGGTCATTGCCTCGCATTTGTGTGGCATGAATGTTACTTGCCACTTGTCACGCCAAGCCTGGATATTGTCCAGATCTTGTTACTTTTGAACATGAACTGCTTCTGGATTTGAGAGTTGCGAATGGTGCTGAACATTGTGCAATCATTGGCGAACATCCCCACTTCTGACCTTATGACAGAATACAAGAATAAGGACGTTATGCTCAGATGATTAGGTCAGGAACTTAATACATTGGCAAAGGTGAAGCTGTGTCTAGTGGCAGAGTTGGGCAACCAGAGGACATGGGATTAAGATAAAGAGGAGAGATGAGGAGAAGCTTCTTCGCACACCCTGTGATCATGGCCTGGAAGCAGTTTCCATAATAATTCTCAAAATGAAATTGGATTACGGGGCACCATTTTCAGGGCTTTGGGGGAAAAGAGCAAATGAGTGGGACTAATTGGGTGGCTTTTTCAAAGAGCTGGCACAGGCATGATGGGTGAATGGCCTCCTCCAGTGTTGAGGTCCTGTGATTTTAACAAGCCACATGCTCCTCTACCTGCCTTGATATTGACCCATGACTCACCTATCTCCTATTATTTAACAAAGGGGGCATGTTAGTCAAATTGAACAGAGACGGAGAGAGCCTGGACTGTATGTGGGTTCAAACATCCCTCTCTGCGAGCCATTTCCCCTCCGCTGGGCAATGCCATTTGGGGTTCTATTGGGCGGCACGCTGGCACAGTGGTTAACACTGCTGCCTCACAGCACCAGGGAGCCAGATTCAATTCCGGCTTGGGTCACTGCCTGTGTAGAGTCCGCACATTCCCCCCATGTCTGCGTGGGTTTCCTCCGGGTGATCCGGTTTCCTCCCATAGTCCAAAAGATATCATAGAATCACAGAATTCCTATGGTGCCAAAAGAGTTTATTCGGCCCATCAAGTCACAATGAAGCAATCCCTTTAAGAGGTGAGGGGAAGTGGTGAGGCAGTCCCTTTTAGAGGTGAGGCAGGTGGGGTGAGTAGATCTCTTTAAGAGGTGAGGGGGCGGTGGCGAAGTGGTTCCTTTAAGAGGTGAGGGGGTGGTGGTGAGGTAGTCCGTTTAAGAGGTGAAGTGGGTGGGGTGAGTGGGTCCCTTTAAGAGGTGAGGGGAAGGTGGTGGCGAAATGATCCCTTTAAGAAGTGAGGAGGAGGAAGAGGAGGAGGGGGGGATGAATTGGTCCCTTTAAGAGGTCAGGGCGGTGGGATGGGGCAGTCCCTTTATGAGGTGAGGGAGGTGGTCCCTTTAAAAAGTGAGGAGAAGTAGTGAGGCAGTCCCTTTTAAGAGGTGAGGTGAGGTGGTTCCTTTAAGAAGTGAGGGGAGGTGGTGAGGCGGTCCCTTTATGAGGTGAGGGGAGGTGGTCCCTTTAAGAAGCGAGGGGAGGTGGTGAGGCGGTCCCTTTATGAGGTGAGGGGAGGCCGTCCCTTTAGGAGGTGAGGGGAGGCCGTCCCTTTAGGAGGAGGGGAGGCAGTCCCTTTAGGAGGTGAGGGGAGGCCGTCCCTTTAGGAGGAGGGGAGGCCGTCCCTTTAGGAGGTGAGGGGAGGCCGTCCCTTTAGGAGGAGGGGAGGCAGTCCCTTTAGGAGGTGAGGGGAGGCCGTCCCTTTAGGAGGAGGGGAGGCAGTCCCTTTAGGAGGTGAGGGGAGGTGGTGAGGCAGTCCTTTTAAGAGGTGAGGTGAGGGGAGGCGGTCCCTTTAAGAGGTGAGGGGAGGCGGTCCCTTTAAGAGGTGAGGTGAAGGGAGGTGGTCCCTTTAAGAGGTGAGGGGAGGTGGTGAGGCGGTCCCTTTATGAGGTGGTGGAGAGGGAGGGATGGGGAAGTTGAGCTGGTCCCTTTAAGAGGTGGCGGGAGGGAGGGATGGGGAGGCGGTCCCTTTAAGAGGTGGGTGCGGATTCTCTGCGGCGCGCGGAGCCGAGACTGAGCGAGAGACCGAGAGCGAGCGGCCCGGAGCGGCACCGAGAGGCCGGGGGATGGGTGAGTGACAGAGACCCCGGCCTGGGCCGGACCCCCCTCCCCCGCACCGGGCTGCAGCCCCTCAGTGTGTGGGGGGAGGGCCTGGACACCACCACCCCCCCCTCCCTCCTCCTCCTCCTTCACCCCCTCCGCTCCTCGCCCCCCAGTCACTCTGACCCTCCTCCTGGGCTGGGGTCTGAATCCCCTCATTGTGTGTGGGTTTTATTTGGGGGAGGAGAGGGTCTGAACCCCCTCCCCCCCCGGGCTAGTGGATGAATCCCCCTCTGTGATTTTTCTTTTGGGGGGGGGCAAAGGGCTGTGATGCCCCCTCCTCCCTCCCCATTGCCCCCTCCTCCCTCCTCCCTCCCCATTGCCCCCTCCTCCCTCCTCCCTCCCCATTGCCGCCTCCTCCCTCCTCCCTCCCCATTGCCCCCTCCTAACCCCCTTCTCCACCCCCCCAATTCCATTCCCTCCTCCCTCCTCTCCCCCATTTCCCTTCCTACACCCTTTCCCCTTCCCTCTTTTCTCCCCCCCCCCATTCCCTCATCCCTCCTCCCCCTTCCTCTCCCCATCTCCTTCCTCTCCCATCTCCCCCCTCTCCCCATCTCCCCCCTTCCTACACTCCTTCCCCCCCCATTCCCTCCTCTCCCCATTCCCCCTTCTTACCCCCTTTCCTCTCCCCATTCCCCCTTCTTACCCCCTTTCCTCTCCCCCATTCCCCCTTCTGACCCCTTTCCTCTCCCCATTCCCCCTTCTGACCCCCTTTCCTCTCCCCATTCCCCCTTCTGACCCCCTTTCCTCTCCCCATTCCCCCTTCTGACCCCTTTCCTCTCCCCCATTCCCCCTTCTGACCCCCTTCCTCTCCCCCATTCCCCCTTCTGACCCCCTTTCCTCTCCCCCATTCCCCCTTCTGACCCCCTTTCCTCTCCCCCATTCCCCCTTCTGACCCCCTTCCTCTCCCCCATCCCCCTTCTGACCCCCTTTCCTCTCCCCCATTCCCCCTTCTGACCCCCTTTCCTCTCCCCCATTCCCCCTTCTGACCCCCTTTCCCTCCCCCATTCCCCCTTCTTACCCCCTTTCCCCTCCCCATTCCCCCTTCTTACCCCCTTTCCCCTCCCCATTCCCCCTTCTTACCCCCTTTCCCTCCCCATTCCCCCTTCTTACCCCCTTTCCCCTCCCCATCCCCCTTCTTACCCCCTTTCCCCTCCCCATTCCCCCTTCTTACCCCCTTTCCCTCCCCCATTCCCCCTTCTTACCCCCTTTCCCCTCCCCCATTCCCCCTTCTTACCCCCTTTCCCCTCCCCCATTCCCCCTTCTTACCCCCTTTCCCCTCCCCATTCCCCCTTCTTACCCCCTTTCCCCTCCCCATTCCCCCTTCTTACCCCCTTTCCCCTCCCCCATTCCCCCTTCTTACCCCCTTTCCCCTCCCCCATTCCCCCTTCTTACCCCCTTTCCTCTTCCTCCATTCCCCCTTCTTACCCCCTTTCCTCTCCCCCATTCCTATACTCCTTCTCCCCCCTTCCCCCCTCCTTCTACCCCCCCCCCCTGTTTTCCCCCACCATTCCCCCCCCCCCCCCCCCCCCCCCCCCCCCCCCCCACATTTTCTCTTCCTCACCTCCCCAAAAGCTGGGGGGGAAACCAGCTGCTGTCGATGGAGATGGAGCTAAAAAATCAGCTTTGGAAAATGTAAACAATGAACAGTCAGTGAGAGAGGGAGAGAGAGAGGGAGGTATGTGAATTGATGCATTTTCCAAGGAAGCAGGGGAAAGAGTGTAAACTAAATGTTGTTTTTCCATGGGTTTACCCCCCCCCCCCTCCCCCCAAAAACACACCCCAATCTTGGGGCTCTATAGATCTTTCACGGTGGCAGGGCAAGTTGACCAGGCTATTGTGTTTTTCGAATTAAAAGCAAACAGATAGGGTCCATCTATTTTTTTTTTAAAACCTAAAGGTAGCAGATCGAAGCAAGGGTTTTATGATCAGCCTTTTTTTTTGTTAAGGCAGACGATAACAGAATGTTATTTTGCCTCAAGGCAGTGAACGGGGGGGAAAAAAAAAGCAAGGGTTTTACGATCAGCCTTGCAGACACCGCTTAGGCCCCTGTTAGAATGTTGTCCTGTTATCGGCATCACCCTCTAGGAAGGGTGTCAAGGCCACCGAGGGGATCCGGGAGTGGATTTGATAGATGGGACTGTGGCTGCGGGATTTTGGTTATGTAATAGGGACTGGAAGAGCTGAGGCTGTTCATCTTTTGAGCAGAGAAGGTTAAAGGGAGATTTAATAGCGGCATTCAAGAGGACTCCGATCTAATGTGTTCTGCAGCTGAACCGAATGAAAATGCACATTTTTCTTGCAGGGTGTTGTTGTGATTGGGAATGTGCTGCCTAAAAGGAAGCAGATTCATAGTAAAGTTTATTAGTCGCAAGCAGGCTTACATTAACGTTGCATTGAGATTACTCTGGAAATACCCTAGTCACCACACTCTGGTGGTGCCTGTTCAGCCGGGTACACGGAGGGAGAATTTAGCATGGCCAGTCCATCTGACCAACACGTCTTTCGGACTGTGGGAGAAAACCGGAGGAAGCCCACGCAGACACGGGGAGAACGTGCAGACTTTGCACGGACAGTGACCCAAGCCGGGAATCGAACCCAGGTTCCTGGCGCTGAGGCAGCAGTGCTAACCCACTGTGACACCAACAACTTTCACAAAGGGAGTTTGATAAAATTCTTGGAATGGGGAAGCAGGGCTGATTGGATAGCTCCTGCAGTGGACCCGCATGGGTTGAATGGCCTCCTTGTCTGATGTATAATCTCTATATAAGCTTCAAGACTCTTCCGGCTGTATATCCGTATTTCTTTAACTTTGCTCTTGTCCCTTTGTCTTCCCTCACATGCCTGGGAAATGTTGCAATTATGTTGACTTCAGCATGCCACCGAAACCACACACAGGCAGTCTGTGGTTTTTGGCAGTGCCAAGTTTTAAAAGTTTTCAGATGTTTATTGGACAGGCGCTCCTTTTTAAAATGTGGACTACGCTCCCCCGGCGTTGGGTTTGGACTGTTGGGTGGTGGATTGCTGGCTGAGTAAATCAGTCTGGGGCTTGTACCTGCAGACTATCGATTTCCCTGGGGCTAAGGAAAACTAGTTTCTAAATAAAGGAATTAAATCTAAATTTCTCACTTGTTGCCGCCTGCGTAAAACTGGCCTTGTAAAGTGTAGGAAAACTTGGGACGGGATAGTTGGAAACAGAATTTCATTTGGTTGTTTGCTCAAATTAAGTTTATTTATTAGTTGTCAAAAGTAGGCTTACATTAATCTCTACTGTTTATGTCTTTATTTTTCTTCTCCCTATTTTATCCCTCCCTTTCTTACCCTTTCTCCCCTTTGCTTCCCTTTCCCCCTTTTTTTACTCAATTTTATCTCTCTCCCACACCTCCCCTCTGCCTTTCCACATCTTCATCTGTCACAGTTTACCCTCTGATTTCAGCTTCTCTGCCGTTTGGCCATTCGCACCTTCTTCTATTCTCTCTATGGGCTGCCATTAGCAGCCTTTCCCCTTGTTTTTGTGGCTATGCTTCATCTTTCATTCCCACAGTGTAAATATCCCCCACTTTCTATGCCTTTTCATAGAATCCTACAGTGCAGAAGGAGGCCACTTGGCCCATCGAGTCTGCCCCGACCACAATCCCACCCAGGCCCTACCCCCATAACCCCATGCACTTACCCAGTCCTCCTAACACTGAGGAGCAATTGAACATGGCCAATCCACCTAACCTGCACATCTTTGGACTGTGGGAGGAAACCGGAGCACCTGAAGGAAACCCACGCAGACACGGGGAGAATGTGCAAAGTCCACACCGACAGTGACCCAAACTGGGAATCGAACCCAGGTCCCTGGAGCTGTGAGACAACAATGCTAACCTCTGTGTCGTAGCTTTGACAAAGGGTCATTTGGATTCAACGTCAGCTCTTTTCACTCCTCACAGACCTGCTGAGATTTGCCAACATTTTATCTTTTGGTTTTAGGCTTGCATTAACACGGCAATGAAATTACTGCGATAATCCCAAAAAATGAATTTGATGGTTGTCAAATTCATCCTTGGAATTCCTTTCGGAAGAGTGACTTTTTGATTTATTATTGTCACGTGTACTGGGATACAGTGAAATATATTTTTTTCTTGTATGCTATACGACAATGCATACTGTTCATAGAGTAAATAGGGGAGAAGGAAAGGAGAGGGTGCAGAGTGTAGTGTTACAGTCATAGCTAGCGTGTAGAGAAAGATCAACTTAATAAATGGTAGGTCCGTTCAAAAGTCTGACGGCAGCAGGGAAGAAGCTGTTCTTGAGTCGGTTGGTACGTGACCTCAGACTTTTGTATCTTTTTTTCCCAACGGACGAAAGTGGAAAAGTATGGCCAGGGTGCGTGGGGTCCTTGATTGTGCTGGCTGCTTTCCTGAGGCAGCGGGAAGTGTAGACGGAGTCAATGGATGGGAGGCTGGTTTGCGTGATGGACTGGGCTGCGTTCACAACCTTTTGCAGTCTTGGTCAGAGCAGGAGCCCATACCAAGCTGTGATACATCTGGAAGGATGCTTTCTATGGTGCATCTGTAAAAAATTGAGTCATAGCAGACATGCCGAATTTCCTTAGCCTCCTGAGAAAGCAGAGGCGTTGGTGGGCTTTTTTGACTATAGCGTTGGCGTGGAGGGACCAGGACAGGTTGTTGGCGATCTGGACACCAAGAAACTTGAACCTCTCGACCATTTCTGCTTCGTTGATGTAGACATACTACGCTTCCTGAAGTCGATGACTATCTCCTTCATATTACTGACATGTAAGGGGGAGATTATTGCCGCCGCACCCAGTTCATCAGATTCTCCGTCTCTTTCCTGTACTCCGTCTCATCATTGTTTGCGGTCCTTCTTGGACCCTTGGAGTGTAGAAATGCAGTCTGACAGTGTGATGTCCCAGTATCTACAAGAGAAACAGCTAGTACTGGATAATTCCAGGCCAGGAGTTTGGGATCTGGATGATGGAGAATTTTGAAATCATCTTCAGCTAATCTCGCCTGGAAGTTGCTGTGAGTGATTCGAGGAGGTAACGGGGGTTTTGTGGGCCTGGGGCACCTGGATCTTCGGAGAGATTTTTGCAAGATAACAGCAGATCGAGGCACGTGGAGTTAGAGGGAAGAGGACAGATTGGATTAGAGGTTGGTCGGCATTGATAAAGCAGATCAGGAGGTGCTGCAGTTACTGTGTGGTTGGGGAGTCATGTTCAATTCTAAGTTTGGTGAATGGCGGTAAAGTAAATCCCAGCACCGCAAGAGGATCGGGACGGGATGGGTAACGGAAATGGCAGATTGGAACTTCGAAACATAGAAAATAGAAGCAGGAGGAGGCCATTCGGCCCTTCGAGCTGACCCTCCTATCACCATCACATTCGTTCTTTCTGCCTGTACCCTGCCCCTGACAGCTTTAAAACTGTGTCAATAAGCAAACTGCAAAATGTTACCTTTTTGAGAGGAAAAATTGTTGTGTAGAAGTGGAAGATTCACTTCACAAAATGTTAAAAGCAACACTTGAAAGCTATTTTTCAAAAGGAAAGCTAATGGAGTCCACACGATGGAGTGTCAGGCTTAATTACTGGAGACCGAGAATATTAAAAAGTGGATGTACTGAGATTATTATTATAGACGGGGCGGGGGGAAGATTGAGGCAACAGTGAGTTCTGCACATATTCACAAGTATTGCCCAGTATGGGGGCAAGCAAACCAAGATGTCAAAATTTGAGCTGGAAAGGAGATTACGGAGTTATTTGATGGAGATGTTTAATAATGCAACAAAATTTGAGCAACATTCCGGCTGGTGACCTAACTCTTCGAGTGAGTTTCCAGGAATGTCCCAAAGGAAGGAATTGAATTATAAAACTTGCCCCAGGCAGCTGCTGTTTTGTCGCCGCCCCCTGCCCCAATGTCAAGGTTTTAAGTTTATTTACTAGTGTCACAAGTCGTCTTACATTAACACTGCAGTGAAGTTACTGTGCAAATCCCCTAGTCGCCACGCTCTGGCGCCTGTTCGGGTACACTGAGGGAGAATTTAGCACTGCCAATGCACCCTAACCAGCACGTCTTTCGGATTGTGGGAGGAAACTGGAGGAAACCCATGCTGACGTGGGGAGAATGTGCAGACTCCACACAGACGGTGATCCAAGCTGGGAGTCGAACCCGAGTCCCTGGTGCTGTGAGGCAGCAGTGCTCACCACTGTGGCCACGGTAAAGGGTGATGGAAATGGGAGCTGTAGAATAGGAGGAACACCGAGTTCAGCAAGCTGCAAGATTGGATTAGCCCAAAGCATTGGAATAGTCAAGTCTGGCGGTAATCCAAAGGCTTTGGGTTTTCCCGTTATTTTTCTCTCTCTCTCTCTCCCACACGCACTCAATGTTGGACTAATAAATTGGAGGCAGGAGGGGAGTGGTTGAGAGGTGATGGGGTGAGGTTAGAGAGGCTGGTGTTTTCAGTGTTTATGTGGTACCTACGTTGTGCGTGCATGGGGTTGATGTCAGATGAGGAGGGTCCCCAAGGATAGACTGTTGGGGATTCCAGAAGTAACAGTGTACAGGAGCAGAAGGGGCCCATTGGAAATGAATTATCTGGCAGTGACTTAGAACCAAGCAAGGGCAACCAGGCAGTGAAGCTGGCGGTTCTGCTGCTATTGTCTTGGCATGCACTGAATGCCATTCATCCATCATCCTGTGCTTGCCCACGTCCGGCTTGGCGAAGCTTCATTTTTTTTTTCCTAAAAGTTTTTAATTTTCAAATCTCTCCACGCCTTGTGCTTTCCGATCTGTTACCTCCTGCAGCCCCGCAACCCTGTGAGATACCTGCGCCCTTCCAATTCCCACTATTGGCGGCCGTGCCTTCAGACTCTAGAATTCCCTCCCTTACCCTTCAGCCCCCTCAAGATAGAAATATTCAGCACAGGAATTGCTCTTTGCAGATATGACTATTCATAGTTTGTGTAACATGTGGAAAAGTGCCGACATTGAGGCCAAACTGGTTGGAGCACTTGCTCGGAATAAGGAAATTCTCCCTTTGCGTGTGTTGTAAAACGGTGTACGAATATTTTTTGGATTAAAGTGTACCCTGCTCCTGTCGGTGCCCAGACTGGAGAGGGCACTGCTGTGATGTCAGAATGGTTCAGTGATGTAAGCGTGCAGATGTTAGTTCACCAGGTAATTCATGATAGTAAATGTTCCCTTTGGGGCCCTGTTCCCTTTCAGAACATCCCCCTGGTTGTGTGTCACCACTCTCCCATCTGACCCCCTCCTCGTTCATTTATCATGTGTTGCTCCACTTTGTTCAGTGCCGGGTCGTTTGAAAGACGCACGCAAGATCTTTCAAATCGCCGTTGAATTGTGTCGGGTTCCCTGGTTTGGGTCAGTGAGCAGATGTAGCGCTCGGCAGGATGGAGAACTCGGAGACCAGCAGGTAGAGCACATCTGACCAAGTGGAGTGTTGGTCGTGCTGCAGTTGGGCCCCTTTGCTTGAGGGTACTGGCACAGTCATTGTATAGGGTTCCTGCTCTTAACTGTAAAACTCTACAGTGCAGAAGGAGGCCATTGAGTCTACACCTACTCTCTGACAGAGTCATTTTGCCCAAGCCCTATCCCTTTAACCCCGTGTATTAACCCTGCCAATCCACCCACTACAAATCGCTTGAGGGGCAATTTAGCATGGCCAATCTGCCTAACCTACACATCTTTTGGCCTGTGGGAGGAAACTGGAGCACCTAGAGGTGCAGACGGGCGGAGAACGTGCAGACTCCGCACAGACACCCAAGCCAGGAATCAAACCCGGGTCCCTGGCGCTGTGAGGTAGCAGTGCTAACCATTGAGCCACCCCATTGGTGGCTTGCTCCCTAATGTGAGTTGATGGACACGGAGCCTAGCTGGAATATCCGCGACTGGTGTGACGGTGACTGTCAAACCCGGCTGCGGAATTAGTTGACACTCCATGGAATTATCATCCTCGAAAGGGTTGGGATCTTTGGGAAAAGGGAGCAAGCGGTGAGGGAGGAGGGCATCAAACCCTTTGTGGCTTGGTATCTGGCTTCAAGGTCAAGCGTATTTTGACCACTGCTCATCCATGGTTTAGCCAAACCTTGGGTGGGATTTTCCAGCCACGTTCACCCCAAGACTGGAAAATCCCACACTTAAATCAACTGACCTTTGCATGGTCCGTGTCCCGCCCGCTGCGTTTCCCGTGACGGGCGGGATGGGAAAATTCCTCCCCTTGTCTCCATTCTCTAAAAGACTTTCATTTATATAGCAACTCAGAACCTCCTAAGGGGTGGTTGGCACCTGCTGCCTCACAGCGCCAGAGATCCGGGTTCGATTCCTGGCTTGGGGTCACTGTGCGGAGAAGCATTCTCCCCGTATCTGCGTGGATTTCCTCCGGGTGCTCCGGTTTCCTCCCACAGTCCGAAAGACGTGCGGGTTAGGGTGCATTGGCTGTGGTTAAATTCTCCCTCGGTGTAACCCGAACAGGCGCCGGAGTGTGGCGACTAGGGGATTTTCACAGTAGCTTAATTGCAGCGTTAATGTAAGCCGACTTGTGACACTGATAAATAAAGTTTTTTTTTTTTAAAAACTGGATTTTACAATCAGTGAGTTGGCGCTCAAAGCGTCGTCGCTGTCTTAATGTAGCAAACACAGCTGTCAGTTGCTGCACAGCAAGCTCCTACAGACAGCAGTGTGATCATCGCCAGGTTATCTGTTTTTGTGATGTTGGCTGCGGGATAAATACCAGCCAGGCCTCTTGAGGGGCCTCTGCTGCTCTTCAAAGCAATGCCCGTGGGATCCTTTATGCACACACCTCGAGGGAGCAGGTGGGACCTTGGTTTAACACCTCATTTTGAGCAGTGACACTGCAGTGCTCCCTCAGTCATGGCACTGAGATGTCCGCTTGCACATTGAGCTGGGCACACTGTGAGACCGAGTCTCACCTGGCAATGTACAGTAACCAATACTTTTCTGTCTGCTGTTTTTAAAAAAAAAAAAATCTCCTATCTTCAGCGTGGCACCACTTCCTCCTCTCGTCACTAGTGTTTACCACAAGCTTAGTTTATTTCCTGTAAAGGATTTGACCCATTAACTCGTCTATTTGCACGATTCACAGGTCTGCCAAGTACTGTTTCACTTGTAACACAACGCCCCCCCCCCCCCCCCCCTCCTCCACCCTCCCCAAAACTCCTCACACAAAGGAGCCTTGGCCACTTGACAAAAATATCATTCTCTTTCCCCCTCCAGAATGATGCCTGTCCCATGTTGGAAGGTCAGCCCTGCCCACTGTACTTGCTTAGTTCATCTGCATTCCTATCTCCTGCACCCACCCCATTAGCTCATGTACAACTGCTCCAGATCCACAAATAAGCAATCTGGTCAGAAATAAAACCCACTAATGGATGGATTCCTGTGATATTCTCATTGGTAATGACGGCAGAAATATTAATAATTGTGTGGCCTCACCATTCACTGGGGGGGGTGGGGGGGGGGAAACATGACATTTAAGAGGGGTCAGGAATTATATGCCGGTATATTTAAGCTTGGGGGAGAGAGAGAGAGAGGATTGATAAACTAGACTTGAAGGATAAAACCCCTGGTCTGGGTAAATTGTGTCTGTGCTTATTAAGAGAAGAAATAGCAAATTGACAATCGGATATCTTATTAGTGGACATATGTGGTTCCTATGTGAGAAAAAAGGAGATGGAACAGTGGATCAGTTATAGTCGTTTTTAAAGTTTATTTATTAGTGTCACAAGTAGGCTGACAACACTGCAATGAAGTTACTGTGAAAATCCGCTACTCGCCACACTCCGGTGCCTGTTCGGGTACACTGAGGGAGAGTTTAGCACGGCCAGTGCACCTAACCAGCACGTCTTTTGGACTGTGGGAGGAAACCGGAGCACCTGGAGGAAACCCATGCAGACACGGGGAGAACGTGCAGACTCCACAGTTTCTTCCCTACTGCCATCAGACTTTTGAATGGGCCTACCTTGCATTAAGTTGATCTTTCTCTACACCCTAGCAATGACTGTAACATTGCATTCTGCACTCTCCCCTTTCCTTCTCTATGAGCGGTATGCTTTGTATAGCATGCAAGAAACAATACTTTTCACTGTATACTAATACATGTGACAATAATAAATCAAATCAAAAGAAGGTGGCAGAGTTTGTGTGTTTCAGAGGGCGGGGGGTGGCAGTGTGTGTTTGGTGCCTAATAAAGTCAAGGAAAGGTCTGAGGTGTGCAGTTTAACAAGCCAGGAGTCGAACCCGGGTCCCTGGCTGCTGTGGCAGCGGTGCTAACCACTGTCACCATATCATACTTGAATATTCAAACCACTCCTCATGTTCCTTGCTTTCTTGGCAACACCTTCCAAACCCGTGATCTCTTCCACCTAGAAAGACAAGGGCAGCAGATGCATGGGAACATCACCATCTGCAAGTTCCCCTCCAAGTCACTCACCACCCTGATTTTGGAAGCATACCGGCCATTCCTTCACTGTCGCTGGGTCAAATTCCTGGAACTTCCTCCCTAACAGCACTGGGTGTGTCTACACCACAGAGACTGCAGCGGGCTCAAGGAGGCTCAGCAGCGCTGAGGTGGGGTGGGTGGAGGTTTGGGTGAGTGGGAGATGGGTGGGGGGAGGAGTGCAAAACGGAGCGAGGGGGAGTGGGTGCAGCCTAGAAGCTGCCAAGCAATTCCTGTGATAGAAATAGAGTGCTGTTCGCTCCACTCTGCCAAGAACCACGAATTATGGGTGCCTCACGACACCTGTGGTGGTTGATAAGCTGGCAGCTCTGCAAATAACCACTTCATAACGGCCACTACTTCACTGACAGGTAGATTGTTTTCCAAACTCTCACTCCAAGTCAAATCTGTGGTTTACAATAGAACTTTCAATGCCATCGCACCTCAGACTGGTACATCAGTGAGTCTGTATGGGGTGGGGGAGAGGAGGGGGTGGCAGAGGGTGGGTGTGTTTCAGAGGGTGGTGGGGGGAATGGCAGAGTGTGTTTGTCTGTTATAGTCAAGGAAATGTCTGAGATGTGCAGTTTAACAAATGAAAAACCACAACAAATAGAATGATAGTATGTGTTGTCATTCATGTAGCTTTAAGGATGTTGTTGGGCTGTTGGAATAAATCAGTGATCGGCAACCTAGGCTAGCGAGTGGCCCTCCTTCACCTCTGTCATTTAAATTTGATTTATTATTATCACGTGTATTAGTATACAGTGAAAAGTATTGTTTCTTGCGCGCTATACAGACAAAACATACTGTTCATAGAGAAGGAAAGGAGAGAGTGCAGAATGTAGTGTTAGTCACAGCTAGGGTGTAGCGAAAGATCAACTTAATGCGAGGTAAGTCCACTCAAGTCTGGCAGCAGCAGGGGAGAAGCTGTTCTTGAGTTGGTTGGTACATACTTGCCCTCAGACTTGTATCTTTTTCCTGACGGAGGAAGGTGGAAGAGAGTATGTCCAGGGTGCGTGGGTTCCTCAATAATGTTGGCTGCTTTTCTGAGGCAGTGGGAAGTGGAGACGGGGACAATGGAGCTGGTTTGAGTGATGGACTGGGCTTTGTTCACGACCCTTTGTAGTTTCTTGCGGTCTTGGGCAGAGCAGGAGCCATACCAAGCTGTGATACAAGCAGAAAGGATGCTTTCCATGGTGCATCTGTAAAAGTTGGTGCGAGTCATTGCGGACGTGCTGAATTTCCTTAGTCTTCTGAAAAAGTAGAGGCATTGGTGGGCTTTCTTAACTATAGTGTTGGCATGGGGGGACCAGGACAGATTGGTGATCTGGGCACCTAAACTTGAAGCTGGCAACCCTTTCTACTTCATCCCCGTTGATGTAGACAGGGGCATGTTCTCCTTTACGCTTCCTGAAGTCGGTGACAATCTCCTTTTGTTTTGCTGACATTGAGGGAGAGATTATTGTTGCTGCACCTGTTCACCAGATTCTCTATCTCATTCCTGTACTCTGTCTCGTCATTGTTTGAGATCTGACCCACTACGGTGGTGTCGTCAGCAAACTTGAAAATCGAATTGGAGGGGAATTTGGCCACACAGTCATAGGTGTATAAGGAATATAGCAGGGGGCTGAGAACACAGCCTTGTAGGGCACCGGTGTTGAAGATGATCTTGGAGGAGGTGTTGTTGCCTATCCTTACTGATTGTGGTCTGTGGGTTAGGAAGTTCAGGATCCAGTCACAGAGGGAGGGGCCGAGCCCCAGGCCACGGAGTTTGGTGATGAGTTTTGTAGGAATAATGGCGTCGAAGACTGAGCTGTAGTAGATAAAATAGGTGTCCTTGTTATCTGTGTTCCAGGATTGAGTGCAGGGCCAGGGAGATGGCGTCTGCTGTGGACCTGTTGCGGCGATCGGCAAAACTGTAGTGGATCCAGGGAGGCTGGAATTGGTTCATGCCATGACTAAGCTTTCGAAGCACTTCATAATGATGGATGTTAGGTCACCGGACAATAGTGGGCCACAAGATTGAAATCAGGCTTGTTCATTAACCGTGACCCCATGAATAAGATTAAATACATTTAATACACACCAAATATTTCATAACTAGTTAGAAAAATGCTTAACCTTTTAACTGAGGGGGCAATGGCGGTCTGGAATGCGCTGCCTGTGAGGGTGGTGGAGACAGGTTGCCTCGCGTCCTTTTAAAAAGTACCTGGATGAACATTTGGCGTATAAGATTCAAGGCTATGGGCCAAGTGCTGGTAAATGGGAGTAGGTGGGAGGTCACGTTTTGGTGCAGACGTGATGGGCCGAATGGCCTCTTCTGCGCTGTATGATTCTAATGGATCTGTCAACTTCAAACGGTAAAAACAAAAGCAATATTGACACTTTGGATACAGAGGGAGCGCACGGCTCTCACAGTCAATGTTGTGGTCCTGACTTAATTTGAGTTTGTTTATTTGGTTTGACCTGAAAAGAGGGCAATCAGCACACACCTCACTTCACTCACCCTTGCTTTACAAGAGAATCACTTCAGTCACACCAGTAGGGGAAAAAACTACACGGACGGAAACCAGCAGAATGTGGCAACCCTGTGCGTGGGCAACGGTCAACAAAATGTCCCATGGGGGGGCCACACTCAGATGGGCTGGAGGTTACCCAGCGCGGGAATGAAAGGTGGAGGGGAATGATATGATGCAGCCAGCAATTAACTCTATTGGTGATCCATCTGTGACCCTGCAGAATGTGGCAGGGTCAGAGCAGCTTTTAATGTGGGCAGGACACGAAATGGAGCGGGAAGTTCAGGGAGAATTGGAGGGCAGTTAATTAATTGGGGGGGGAGAGAGGGCAAGGGGTGTGGAGCACCTCCAACAATGCAGCACTCCCTCAGTGCCGCAGGGGGAGAGGGCAAGGGGTGTGGAATTGAGAGCTTGAAACGCCAGGATGAGGATTGGCCTGAGCAGAAGTTGTGGGAGTGAAGGAGACTCTGGAGAGAAAATGACTCTAAATGGGAGAAGACCAAGTGCGAGGATTGTAGAGGTGACCCGTGGTGGCATTTGGTGCTGAACACCACTCTCTCTCTCCGGCAATTTAGACGGGTCGAGTAGCAGGGGGTGAAGCCAGGGGTTGTGGGTTCTTGTTCAGGGGCAGCGTGTCCCCACCCACCTCCAGCCCAGGGCCAGCTCTGGCTCAGTTAATAGCACGCCCACCTCCGAATCTCCTCTCTGGGTCACACTCCAGGGCCTGAGCACAGGAATCCAAGCTAATCCCCCACTGCAGCACTGAGGGAGTGCTGCGTTGTTGGAGGTGCTGCCTTTCAGATGAGGCATTAAACAGATGCTCCATCAGCCTGCCCGGTTGGATGTGAACGATACTGTCAGGAGCAGGTCCGAGGCTGAGAATTCTGTGACTAGTAACTCACCTCCTGACCTCCGAAAGCCTGTCCACCACTTACAAAGCACAAGGCAGGAGTGTGATCGGTATATTCCCCACAACTCTTAAGCCCAATACCATCCAGCACAAAGCAGCCCGCTTGATCGGCACCCCATCCAACATCTTAAACATGCTCTCCCTCCATAGCACTGCTGCCTCGCAGCGCCAGGGAGCCGGGTTTGATTCCGGGCTTGGTCTGTGCGGAGTCTGCACATTCTCCCCGTGTCTGCGTGGGTTTCCTCCGGGTGCTCCGGTTTCTTCCCACAGTTCGAAAGACGTGCTGGTTAGGGTGCAGTGGCCGTGCTAAATTCTCCCTTGGTGTACCCGAACAGGTGCCGGAGTGTGGCGACTAGGGGAATTTCACAGTAACTTCATTGCAGTGTTAATGTAAGCCGACTTGTGACACTATAGTAAACATTGAAAAGTGGCAGCCATGTGCACCATCTATAAGAGGCACTGTAGAAACTCGCCAAGGTTCCTTTGACAGCATCTTCCAAACCCACCATTTAATAGGAAAAGGGCAGCAGATACTTGGGAACACCAGTGCCTGCAAGTTCCCCTCCAAGCCACTCGTCATCCTGACTTGGGAAATATATTGCCACTCCTTCAGTGTCACTGGGTCAAACTCCTAGAATTCCCTCGAACAGCACTGTGGGTGTACCTCTGGCATGTGGACTGCAGCAGTTCAAGAAGGCAGCTTGCCACCACCTTCTCGAGGGCAATTGGGGATAGATGATAAATGCTCACCTAGTCAGCAATGCCTCCGTCCCGTGAGAGAATTAAAAAAAAAAACTGGTTGTAAAGTTTATTTATTACAGTAGGCTTACATTAACACTGCAATGAAGTTACTGTGAAAATCCCCTAGTCGCCACACTCCGGCACCTGTTCGGGTACACTGAGGGAGAATTTAGTACGGCCAATGCACCCTAACCCGTACGTCTTTCGGACTGTGGGAGGAAACCCACGCAGACACGGGAGGAGAATGTGCAGACTCTGCACAGACAGTGACCTAACCCAGGTCCTTGGCACTGACGCAGCAGTGCTAACCACTACCACTATGCTGTCCAAACAGGATGAATGTGGTAAATAGGTGTTTGAGAGTGGGGCTTCGTGTTCAGTGTAAACTTGATCAGCTGCCCAGACTGATTCACCTCTGCTTCAGTGAGCTGTGTCTGAGGTTCAGAGTTGCTTGTGCAGACGGAATGGGTTCTGGAACCATTCGAGCCGGTGTGGTTTCCCTATCTTCAGCAAGCAGACTTGTACAGCCGGAGTTCCTATAACTGCCAAAACCGCCAGAGCCAGCCGAGAGTTGGAATGCTTGGAAGAAAAGATAAGGTGGAGTAGGAGCTGGTGCAAAGTCTGCCGACTTGTATTGTGGGGTGGGCTGAACACCTTCTGCAGATTGGACAAGTGTTGCAGTGAGTTACTGCTGACACTTCCAAGTGAGGACTGTGCACAGAGCTGCACCAGTGAGGCCTGTTGCTGGGGGAGGGAAGGGGTTAAAAAAAATTAACTTCCCTTTTTAAAAATATTTCAACATCCTGAGGTTGGATTTGCATTTACAGATATTAAGTGTGACCATGTTTCTGTTACACTGCCTCTTCAGCAGTACAGGTGCCGCAGTGGTTAGTGCTGCTGCCTCACGGTGCCAGGGACCTGGGTTCGATTCCTTGCTTGGGTCACTGTCTAAACTTGCGGAGTCCGCACGTTCTCCCTGTGTCTGCGTGGGTTTCCTCCCACAGTCCGAAAGACGTGCTGGTTAGGGTGCATTGGCCATGCTAAATTCTCCCTCGGTGTACCCGAACAGGCAGCGGAGCGTGGCGACTAGGGGATTTTCACAGTAACTTCATTGCAGTGTTAATGTAAGCCTACTTGTGACGCTAATATAAAAAAAAACTAAACCCCTCATCCAATTCCTTGCTGGGGCTTTACGTTGTGGCTTAATAATGTCTCCCTCTTTAACAAGAGATCTCTTTCACCTTGGCCCTGCTTGCTTGCCTGCCTTGTCTTGTGTTTGGGGGATTTCTCTTCATTCCTGTCTTTGCAGCCTGGCTTGTGTTGCAGGAGTGAATCAATCTGGGCACACTGTGCCCTTGTTTGGAGTTGACTTTTCCAGGGTATCTGGTCTCTCTGACTGAATCGGAGCAAGAGTGAGGGGTGTAATGTGAGGATGATGAGACACAGAATGTGAAAGCGGGCATTGTGCACGAACTCTGCACTGCGCCAATAACTCTCTCAAAACACTGAATGAACAATAGCCGGAATCTTTGCTTCTCTGACGAAAGATTTCTGTTTTTTTTTTTTTGCTTCCTTTTACTGGAATTTGCTACAGGCTGATATGGAGGCTGATTATTCCTCATTCATTGGCTGCTGCCTTTCTGGGATCCATCGTTGCCTCTTTTTTTTTCTCTCAAATTCATGGCGGCACAGTGGTTAGCACTGCTGCCTCTCAGCGCCAGGGACCTGGGTTCGATTCCCAGCTTGGGCCACTGTCTGTGCGGAGTCTGCACGTTCTCCCTGTGTGGGACTGCTCGATTTTCATCGCTAGGCACAACCTGCCTCCTGGAGGAGTTTTTCGCTTACTTAGCACTTTCATATCTAAGTGCTTTTAATGAAGCCACTCTGGTACCAAGAGCAAAGTCCCACTAAAAGCACAGAGCTAAATTTAGCAGTTAGGCTGTTTTAGTGATGGCGGGTTTTTTTCTGTTTTTTAAACCCAGGCTGAGCTCCAACCTAGCACCAACAAGTGATGGTTAGCAATTCCTGCTTCCAACAAGAACAGATCCCAGCGGCCATCCCATCCTGGCAACAAACGAGAGAAGATTCCTAAAAAAAACTCCCCCCAAGGCCATGAATTTTGTCGCAGCCAGATAGCTGTCTAACAAGCTTTTTTTTTTAAAAGCAAAATACTGCAGGTGCTGGAAATCTGAAATGAACACAGAACAGGCGGCACGGTGGCACAGTGGTCAGCACAGCTGCCTCACAGCATCAGGGACCCAGGTTCCATTCCCGGTGTGGGTCACTGCCCATGCGGATTCTGCACGTTCTTCCCCCGTGTCTGCGTGAGTTTCCTCCGGTTTCCTCCCACAGTCCAAAGGTGTGCAGATTAGGTTGGTCGGCCGTGCTAAATTGCCCCTCGAGTGTCAGGGGGATAAGCAGGGTAAATAGGAGGGGTTACGGGGATGGGGCCTGGGTGGGATTGTAGTCGGTGCAGACTCGATGGGCCGAATGGCCTCCTTCTGTACTGTAAGGATTCTAAAATGCTGGATAAACTCAGCAGTTCTGGCGGCATCTGTTTGCGGGGGGAGGAACAGTTTTGACTCTGTCCCCAGTCTGAAGAAAGAGTCGTATGGACCTGAAGCGTTAAATCTTGTTTCTCTCCCCACAGATGCTGCCAGACCTGCTAAGTTGTTTTTTTTCAGCATTAATGATCTTTTACTTCAACCTGATTCATCCTTTTTTTTCTGGTTGCCTCGACTTTCTCCATCCGTGGTGTTCAGCTTCCATTATTGTCCCTCCTTTGCCCAACCGCTTTCAACCCTTTTCCAGCTCCCCGTTCTCTGTTGCACTCTCTTTCTGCGGCACTGTCCACAATGGGTTCAATTCTGGCAAATCCCAGCTGATGGAGACATATGTCCACTCCAGAATTCATCCAAATGTCCCAGGAATCTCAACCTTTCTGCCTGTCCCATCTCCATAAAGCTGCATTTGTATAGTGAAGTTAACATCGTTTAAGTTAAACTAAATTTGACACTGAGCGACAGAAGGAGATGTTGAGGTAGATGACAGATTCTTCAAAGTGGTTTTAAGGAGCTTAATGTCTTGAGGCAAGCGGCAGAGAAATTTCCGGAAGGAATTCCTTGACCGCAGAAGGCACAGCCCTAGTGGCGGAACAACAGAAATCTGGGGGGTTGGAGGAGATGACCGAGATGGGGAGGGCAAAGGAGGGATTTGAACAGGTGTGGCTGGCGCAGGAGTCAGTGTAGGTCAGTGGTGGACAGATGGAATGTGGTTGAGTTAGAATATGGGCAGCAGAGGGTGAGAAGCGGGCAGCTGAAGGTAAAGTGTGTATGGCATTTCACTGGGTGCAACTCCGATTATTCGCCTTGAAGTTCTGCTCTTCAATCTAATCTCCCCCCACCTCCATCCAACTTTTCTCAACCTCAAAGGAGCTTTCAAGGTGTTGTCTTAGTTTTAATAAGAACATAAGAAATAGGAGCAGGAGTAGGCCATCTAGCCCCTCAAGCCTGCTCTGCCATTCAATAAGATCATGGCTGATCTGATAGTGGGTTCAGTTCCACTTACCCGCCTGCTCCCCATAACCCTTAATTCCCTTAATGGTTAAAAATCTATCTATCTGTGACTTAAACACATTTAACGAGGTAGCCTCTACTGCTTCACTGGGCAGAGAATTCCAAAGATTCACTTTCAGTGCCGTTGGGGAGGGAGTTCTAGGATTTTGACCCAATGACTGTGAAAGAACGAAATTATAGTTTCAAGTCATGATGGTGAGTGGCTTGGAGAGGAACTTTCAGTGGGTGATGTTCCCATCCGTCTGTTGCCCTTGTTCTTCCAGGTGGTAGAGGTGACAGGTTTGGAAGGTGCTGCCAAAGGAGCTTTGGTAGTTCCTGCAGTGCCACTTATAGATGGCGCACACGTCTGCCACTGTGTGTCGGTGGTGGAGGAAGTGGATGGCACCTCATCCCACAAACAATCAAGCGAGCTGCTTTGTCCTGGATGGTGTTGAGCATCTTGGGTGCTGTTGGAACCACAATCATCCAAGCAAGTGGGGAGTATTCCGTCATGCTCCTGACTTGTAGATGGTGGACAGGCTTTAGGGAGTCAAGAGGTGAGTTATTTGCCCAGGATTCCTGGTCTGACTCGCTCTGGTAGCCACCATATTTATACGGCTGGTCCAGTTGAATTTTTGGTCAATGGTAACCCCCTCGGATTTTGATAGTTGGGGATTCAGTGATGATGATGTCGAGGGGCAATGGTTAGATTCTCTCTAGTTTTTGCCCGGCACTTGTGTGGCACGAATGTTACTTGTCACTTAGCAGCTCAAGCCTAAATGTTGTCCAGGTCCTGCTGCAGATGGGCAAGGACTGCTTCTGTATCTGAGCAGTTTCCAATCTACTAAATATTATGCAGTCATTAGTGAACATCCCCACTTTTGACTGTGTTGGAGAGTAGGCCATTGAGGCAGCTGAAGATGGCTGGGCCTAGGACACAATTGTTAACCTGGTAGCAGCGAGACAAACTCTTGGCCACCGATTCAAGGCAAACTGTCTTCCACTAATGCTGGCCTGCGTTGTTGTCTCTCTGCTAAATCCTCACTGTGGGTAGCTTCAGGCTGAATGAGGATGGTGTTGCTTTTGGACCTTCTCTGACCCTCCCTTTTGTTTTTTGACCGGAATGGATCACGGTACTTACCGTAACCTTCACCTGTTTGTATTCCAGCTCTTGAGGCACATGTCACTTGGTCAGTATCCCACTAAATTGAGATAGCAGCTATAATCTTTGCTCAGTGGGCTGTCTGGCGTGGGCCTTGAACCTACAACCATCAATGCCAGCCTGCTAATACTCTCCTGTTACTGACTCTCTGACTAAAATTACGATGAACGGAATGGAATCTTGAGAAAATGGAGCTGGAACCGGTTTCCGCAGTTGGTGTTCACACCAGCAGTGGAGAAATGGGCCAAATAACCTCTTGTGCTGCCCTTGAGTCTGAATTAGTGTTGGGATCTTCAGTAAAAAGAACAAGAATGTTGAGGGACTTGTTCCAGGTTACGATGCTGAGCGTGGTTTTAGGGGAATTTCACAGTAACTTCATTGCAGTGTTAATGTAAGCCTTACTTGTGACTAATAAATAAACTTTTTAACTTTTTATAACACCTTGGCTACCTCCCAGTGGTACATAGTGTGTTTATAAGTGGGAGGTTTGTGAGCGAAATATGAGGTGAGTTAGAAACATAGGGTTTAGGAGCAGGACATGTTTAGGGCGGCATGGTAGCACAGTGGCTAGCACTGCTGCTTCACAGCTCCAGGGACCTGGGTTCGATTCCTGGCTTGGGTCACTGTCTGTGTGGAGTTTGCACATTCTCCTCGTGTCTGCGTGGGTTTCATAGAATCATAGAAACCCTACAGTGTAGAAAGAGGCCATTCGGCCCATCGAGTCTACACCGACCACAATCCCACCCAGGCCCTACCCCCATATTCCTACATATTTACCCGCTAATCTACCCATCTCAAGACACCTAAGGGGCAATTTTAGCATAGCCAATCAACCTAACCCGCACATCTTTGGACTGTGGGAGGAAACCGGAGCACCCGGAGGAAACCCACGCAGACACGAGGAGAATGTGCAAACTCCACACAGACAGTGACCCGAGCCGGGAATCGAACCCAGCTCCCTGGAGCTGTGAAGCAGCAGTGCTAACCACTGCTACCGTGCTGCCCGGGTGCTCCGGTTTCCTCCGGGTGCTCCGGTTTCCTCCCACAGTCCAAAGATGTGCGGGTTAGGTTGATTGGCCAGGTTAAAAATTGCCCCTTAGAATCCTGAGATGCGTAGGTTAGAGGGATTAGCGGGTAAATATGTGGGGGTAGGGCCTGGGTGGGATTGTGGTTGGTGCAGACTCGATGGGCCGAATGGCCTCCTTCTGCACTGTATGATTTCTATGATTAAATTTCTATGATAGGTCTTAGAAATAAGGGACAAGATTTTCCCGGCTCGCTATGCTGGTTGAGTAGTGGGGCAGGAAATTTAAGCGGGAGATCCAAACTGGGAATCATCATCCGGCCAGTCGACATCTTCCCCAGGTCTGTGGTGACGTTCACGAGGGGTCATAGGTTCAAGGTGAAGGGGGGGAGGTTTAACACTGATATCAGAAGGGCATATTTTACACAGAGGGTGCTGGGAGCCTGGAATGTGCTGCCATGCAAGGTAGTGGAGGTGGGCACACTGGGAACGTTTAAGACTTAGCCACACGAATGGAGGGATACAAAAGAATGGTCTAGTTTGGACCAGGGAGCGGTGCAGGCTTGGAGGGCCGAAGGCCTTGTTCCTATGCTGTATTGTTCTTTGTTCCCAGGCCATTTTTTCCTAACACAATGAGCCTCGCGCTGTGCTTTGATTTTAATTTAATATTGTCACGTATTAGTATACAGTCAAAAGTATTGTTTCTTGCGTGCTATACTAACAAAGCATACCGTTCATAGAAGGAAAGGAGAGGGTTCAGAATGTAGTGTTACAGTCATAGCTAGGATGTTGGGAAAGATCAATTTAATATAAAGTAGGTCCATTCAAAAGCAGGGAAGAAGCTGTTCTTGAGTCGGTTGGTACGTGATCTTAGACTTTTGTATCTTTTTCCAGGTGGAAGAGAGTATGCCCGGGGTGCATGGGGTCCTTGATTATGCTGGCTGCTTTTCCAAGGCAGCGGGAAGTGTAGACAGAGTCAATGGATGGGAGGCTGGTTTGCGTGATGGATTGGGCTACGTTCACGACCCTTTGTAGTTTCTTGCGGTCTTGGGCAGAGCAGGAGCCATTACCAAGCTGCGATACATCCAGAAAGGATGTTTTCTATGGTGCATCTGTAAAAGTTGGTGAGAGTCGTAGCAAACATGCCATATTTCCTTGGCCTCCTGAGAAAGTAGAGGCATTGGTGGGCTTTCTTAACTATAGCATTGGTGTGGAGGGACCAGGGGAGGTTGTTAGTGAAATGGACATCTAGAAACTTGAAGCTCTCTGCCGTTTCCACTTCATCCCTGTTGATGTAGACAGGATGTGAAGATGCCGGCGTTGAACTGGGATAAACACGGTAAGAAGTCTCAACACCAGGTTAAAGTCCAACAGGTTTATTTGGTAGCACAAGCCACTAGCTTTTGGAGCGCTGTCCCTTCATCAGGTGAAGGATGTAGATGTAGACAGATCAGATGTAGACAGGGGCATGTTCTCCACTACACTTCCTGAAGTCAGTGACAATCTCCTTCATCTTGTTGACATTGAGGGAGAGATTATTGTTGTTGCACCAGTTCACCAGGTTCTCTCTCATTCCTGTGCTCTGTCTCGTCATTGTTTGAGATCCAACACACTCCAGTGGTGTCATCAGCAAATTTGAAAATCGAATTGGAGGGGAATTTGGCCACACAGGTGTAGGTGTATAAGGAGTGTCGTAAGGGGCTGAGAACACAGCCTTGAGTACAGGGATGAGATAGAGAATCTGGTGAACTGGTGCGGCAACAATAATCTCTCCCTCAATGTCAACAAAACGAAGGAGATTGTCATCGACTTCAGGAAGTGTAAAGGAGAACATGCCCCTGTCTACATCAACAGGGATGAAGTAGAAAGGATCGAGAGCTTTCAAGTGTGTAGGTGTCCAGATCTCTTTCCTGCACCCACCCCCCCATGCTGACACTATAGTTAAGAAAGCCCACCAACGCCTCTACTTTCTCAGAAGATAAGGAAATTTGGTATGTCAGCTATAACTCTCCAACCTTTACAGATGCACCATAGAAAGCATTCTTTCTGGTTGTATCACAGCTTGGTATTGCTTAAGCTCTGCCCAAGGCCGCAACGAACTACAAAAGGTCATGAATGTAGCCCAGTCCATCACGCAAACCAGCCTCCCATCCATTGACTCTGTCTACACTTTCCGCTGCCTCAGCAAAGCAGCCAGTATAATTAAGGACCCCACGCACCCCGGACATTCTCTCTTCCGTCGGGAAAAAGATACAAAAGTCTGAGGTCATGTACCAACTGACTCGAGAACCGCTTCTTCCCTGCTGCCATCAGACTTTTGAATGGACTTGCCTTGCATTAAGTTGATCTTTCTCTACACCCGAGCTATGACTGTAACATTACATTCTGAACCCTCTCGTTTCCTTCTCTATGAACGGTAAGCTTTGTCTGTATAGCGTGCAAGAAACAACACTTTTCAGTGTATGTTAATACATGTGACAATAAATCAAATCCAATTGTGGGGCACCGGTTCTCGCGTGAGGCTGATTACTATATTAATTTCCTCATTTAAATCTATGTAGCGAGCCCAGGGCAGCATCGTCCGGGCTCACTTATGTTTGGAGTCGCTGAGACATGCACCATTTCATTGTAATGACAAAATGTAGCTGAGTGTTTGAAGAGGAGGAGGATATACAAGGCAGTGCATACGTGGGGAGAGAAATTAGTTGTATTTTGCTGTGGGTAGGATGATGAGGCAAATTCACAATCTACTTCAGTGGGGATTGACCCCTGGTGCTGTTAATGTTAATCTGATCCAGAAGCTAGCTACCTATCCAACTGAGCTAACCAGTCCCCCTCTCCTTAGCTCTGAAGAAGAGCCACTCTTTCCACAGATATTGTCAGGCCAGCTGACTTTTTCCCCTAGCATCTGCAGTGTCTTTGGCAAAAGGTTCAAATTTTCTTTTATTCATTCGTGGGACATGGGTGTTGCTGGCTGGCCAGCATTTATTGCCCATCCCTAGTTGCACGGATAATCTGACTAGTTTTAAGAAGGGTTTTGGGACCCGGTTTCCCCAGTTAGCGTTCACACCAATTGTTAGGACGGCTGAGTGGTCTAAGGTGCCAGACTCGGAGTGTGATTCCTTGCCTGGTGAATTTTCATCCCTTTCTAGGGGCATGGGTTCAAATTCTAGTCCTGACATTTCCCTTTTAGGGACGGCACAGTGGTTAGCATTGCTGCCTCTCAGTGCCAGGAACCCGGGTTCGATTCCCGGCTCGGGTCCCTGTGTACAGAGTTTGCACGTTCTCCCCGTGTCCTCCAGGTGCTCTACTTTACTCTCTCTGTTCAAAAGATGTGCTGGGGTGGCACGGTAGCACAGTGGTTAGCGTTGCTGCCTCACAGCGCCAGGAACCTGGGTTCGATTCCCGGCTCGGGTCACTGTCTGTGTGGAGTTTGCACATTCTCCCCATGTCTGCGTGGGTTTCCTCCGGGTGCTCCGGTTTCCTCCCACAGTCTGAAAGACGTGCTGGTTAAGTGCAGTGACCCAAACAGGCGCCGGAACAAAGAACAATGCAGCACAGGAACAGGCCCTTCGGCCCTCCAAGCCCGCGCCGCTCCCTGGTCCTCCCACAGTCCAAAGATGTGCGGGTTAGGTTGATTGGCCAGGTTAAAAATTGCCCCTTAGAGTCCTGGGATGCGTAGGTTAGAGGGATTAGTGGGTAAAATATGTGGGGGTAGGGCCTGGGTGGGATTGTGGTCGGTGCAGAGTCGATGGGCCGAATGGCCTCCTTCTGCACTGTAGGGTTTCTATGATTTCTATGGTCCAAACTAGACCATTCTTTTGTATCCCTCCATTCCCACTCCATTCATATGGCTGTCTAGATAAGTCTTAAACGTTCCCAGTGTGTCCGCCTCTACCACCTTGCCTGGCAGCACATTCCAGGCCCCCACCACCCTCTGTGTAAAATATGTCCTTCTGATATCTGTGTTAAACCTCCCCCCCCCCCCCCCCCCCCCCTCACCTTGAACCTTTGACCGCTCGTGAACGTCACCACCGACCTGGGGAAAAGCTTCCCACCGTTCACCCTATCTATGCCTTTCATAATTTTATACACCTGTAATGTAGCAACCAGGGGAATTTCGCAATAAATTAATTGCAATGTTAATGTAAGCCTACTTGTGACTAATAAATAAACTTTACCTTAACTTTTGCATTGGCCATGCTAAATTCTCCCTCAGTGTACCCGAACAGGCGCCGGTGTGGCGACTAGGGGATTTTCACAGTAACTTAATTACGGTGTTAATGTAAGCCTACTTGTGACATTAATAAATGAAAACCAGCAGGGGTGCATTGGGCTGAATGGCCTTTTGCACTGCCCTTGAGTCTGTATTAGTGACTAGATGATCTTCAGAAGGGAGAACAAGAAGGTCTAAACTTGTTCCTTGTTGCAATGATGTGTGTGGTTTTATAACACCCTGGCTCCCTTCCCATATTTTAAAATGTGGCTTTGAGTATTATTGGCTAATTAAGAAACAATGGACGGTTAGCAGTCAGGTTTTGTGTTAAGATGATCACTTGTGCTCGGCAGAGCGTATACCAGTTCTGTTAGCTTCCACATCCATGGGTGTAGATCAAAAGTGCTTGCCGGAGTGGATGAATTCTCTGCATTCCTCTTTTCTCCCCCTCTATAGGGAGATTCTGAGACTAATATTAGTCTTTCGCCAATAAGAAGGATTGAGAGAATTGGCAGCGAGGTGTGACACTTGCAGATTTTTAATACCAGCGGAACATGCAAAATGTGGGTGTGCGCGCTGCGCCTGTCTGTTTGTACCAACAGTAAGAAGTGTCTCAACACCAGGTTAAAGTCCAACAGGTTTGTACCAAGTACAGCAGATAACTCCTGGTGTCGACCAGCTGTGATATTGACAGTGAAATAGCATCCAATAGGCAGCCTGTAAGGTAAGATTTGTTCTTAACCTGTAGCTTGCCCTACGGTCTTTATTGTAGACCTGTTGATGTGTTGGAACCTTCGTAGTTGCTGCTGGCTTTGACTCCATCTGTTTTGATCCCACTGCTATTTATACAACGTGTTCCAGCCTTCTGTTTATCACTCTGCCCTGCTTTCTATCAGGGAGGTGACTCCTGCCCCGTCACCTGGTTATTAAACAGCTGTAATACGAACGTGGGGCGGAAGCTTGAAAGTAGTGTACAGGATGTGTAGAAATTGGAATTCAGGAAGGGTTCGTGTGATGACTGTTAACTCACCATTAATCTTCCAGCTCTAATCTGCGCCAAAACCCTTGCTCCCGAGTTGCCTGAATCTGAGTTTTCTGCTTTGTCTGGGTTTCCCTTGGTGTCCTGTTTCGGGGATGAGGATTAAACTCGCTGACTTGCTGAGCAAGATCTACTGGAGGTAACTGCTGGGTGCAAGCAGAGGGAGAGCCAAGCCAAGCGCTGCTTTGAGCCTGGTCCCTGGAGTGTGGCATTTGCAGCACAATGTGGCAGAATCCGTGGGAATTATGCTGGGCAAGATCTGCTGCTGCTGAAATACTCTGAGCATTTATTTTTGCATTTCCGAAAACACTCCTGGGGTGTGTTTGTGCTTTTTTAGTCTTGATGCAAATGAGAAAAACTGTGTTTAATTTTTAAGATCTAATAGCGTTGCAATTAGTAAATAGCCAGAACCAGCAGTGTACCCAAAATGAATTCACGAAGTGAAATTGAAGAACTTGGTGGTTTCTGTGTGCAGGGCTTGGTAAGGTCATGAAATTGCAGCTATAGTTTTCCAAAGCGTGCTCCACTCAGAATTTGTACCATTTTTTTTTTAGATTAGAAAATTGCAAATGTAACACCGTTTAGTTGAGAGCGAGAGATGGCAGGAAGTTGAGGTTGATGCCTAGTATCTGGAGCAATATTTATTTTTGGAATCTCCTAAAGGCAAGATAACCAAGAAACTTGAGCTGGTAAAGAGAAGCCATCCTGGATTTGTAAAGGGGACTGAGATCTAATGAGCCTTATGGAATTATAGAAATTGACTAAAGTAGTCGGGGAACGTCAAGGGTTGTAGTTTGTTTTAGATTTCAGAAGGCATTCTGGAAGATTCCACATAAGAGACTGTTAGCTGAAACACAATGAATTACAGGCAAATTGTTGCCAAGTTTAGAGATTTAAGTTTTTTGTTTTAAGTGGTAAAGCAGTATTGTTATGGACAGGAGAACGGGGCAGAACTGAACTTTATTCTCTTGCTAGAAGCAAGAGCTGTGTCTTGTTTTGAAATAGGCTGTGGCTCGTAGCCCTTGGTTTGTGTCGATTTAAATTTTAAAGTAACTGAGCAAACGCTCTTGGGATTTTAGGGATGGAAGTTTAGTTTATTCATACATTCAAACCTCGATCATATGCGCGCGTGCGCACATGCACATCTTTCGGTCTGTGGGAGGAAACTGGAGCATCCGGAGGAAACCCAGGCAGACATGGGGAGAACTCTTGACCACTCAGTCATTGGTGGCACAGTGGTTAGCACTGCTGCCTCAGTGCCAGGGACCTGGGTTCAATTCCTGGCTTGAGTGACTGCCTGTGTGGAATTTGCATAGTCCCCCAATATCAGTGTGGATTTCCTCCAGAGATGTACAGGTTAGGTGGATTGGCTGTGCTAAATCGCTACTTTAGTGTCCCAAGGTGTGTAGGTTAGATGGATTAGCCATGGGAAATGTGTGGGGTTATGGGGATAGGGCTTGAGAAAGATACTAAGCTACTCTGTCAGGGAGTCGGTGCAGACCCAATGGGCTGTATGGCCTCTGCACTGTCGGGATTGTATGAAATTGCCTGGTTTAAATTTCAAGCGATGTTTGGCAGTTAACAGTCAGTCGCTATCAACTGATGCAATCTGTGGCAATGCCTCTATCAATCAGGATTCACTTGCCAATGAATCAGCACTCTGCTTATGAATTTGTTGATTTCCTTTACATTCTGAATGCACGATAAAAAACTTAGACAGAATTTGAATTCTATATTACCTCCAACTATTTGTATAAAGCACTTTCACAATGGTCACTTAAGTCATGTGACTTTGCTCCTCCACAATGATTTCATAAAGGGATGTTTATCTGGGTCTGGCTTTTGTTTTGTGACTTGTGCCCCAATCATTAGCCTCTTGGAAAAAGTCATTAATCGTTGTGATGACCCTGTTTCACGTAGCTTTTGTCTTGGTAGACCATTTGACTTTAAGGGATAAACTTGTAAAGCTATAAATGATGCACAGTGGTTAGCACTGCTGCCTCACAGCGCCAGAGACCCAGGTTCAATTCTGGCCTCGGGTGACTGTCTTTGAAGTTTGCATGTTCTCCCCGTGTCTGCGTGGGTTTCCTCCAGGTGCTCCGGTTTCCTCCCACAGTTGAAAGATGTGTGGGTTAGGTTGATTGGCCGTGCTAAATTGCCTCTTCGTATCAGGGGAATAGCAGAGTAAATACGTGGGGTTATGGGGATAGGGCCTGGGTGGAATTGCTGTCGGTGCAGGCTTGACAGGCCGAATAGTCTCCTTCAGCACTGTAGGAATGCTATGTTTCTAAATTATCGTACTTTTTAGGCCTTAATATTCCCAGGATTCTGTGAGCAACATGTCTCTACTATCCATATAATCCTTTAGTAGTCACCTTACAACTCCAAGGGAAAAACCCTTCTTCAAACACAGGTTGGCACTCCTGCCTCAGTGCCAGAGACCTGGGTTTCATTCTGGCCTCAGGTCACTCTGTCTGTGTGTGTGTGTGTGAAATGGGGTTTCCTCCAAATGCTCTAATTTCCTCCCACAGTCCAGAGATCACAGAATCCTTACAGTGCAGAAGGAGGCCATTCAGCCCATCGAGTCTGCACCAACAACAATCCCACCCAGCCCTATCCCCATAATGCCACATATTTACCCTGTTAATCCTCTGACACTAGGGGCAATTTAGCATGGCCGATCAACCTAACCCCCACACATCTTTGGACTGTGGGAGGAAACCGGAGCACCCGGAGGAAACCCACGCAGACACGGGGAGAATGTGCAAACTCCACACCGACGTGGAGGCAGTAGTGCTAACCACTGCCACCGAGAAAGTCAATGTTGGCTCGCAACAAACAGAATCCATTGGCCTTGTTGCCAATTGCATAGCTGACTGCAAAGGCATTAAGGCTCTGCTGGGATTTGAACCCAGGATCTACCTATCTCTTTACTAGGCAGCCATTTTAACCATCTAAGTCACAGAACCTGATGAGATGTGCAGGTTAGATGAATTGGCCATGTTAAATTGTCCCTTGGTGTCCGAAAGATGTCTAGGTTAGGTGTATTAGCCATGGGAAACACTCCTGGTTTCGTGATGTGGAAGATGCTGGCGTTGGACTGGGGTAAGCACAGTAAGAAGTCTCACAACACCAGGTTAAAGTCAAACCGGTTTATTTGGTAGCATGAGCTTTCGGAGCGCTGCTCCTTCATCAGGTGAGTCCGGGGATAGGGCCTGGGTGCGATGCTCTTTGAGAGTCTGAGCAGACTCGATGGGCCGGATGGCCCTTCTCTGCACTAGGGATTCTGTGAAATACCATGTAATGGGAGTGTGAAGTAATCCCAGCAAGGTACCAAAGGCAAGTTCAATTGTCTATCTGTAATCAGCAGATATTTGCCAGACCCAATTAGGGAGGAGTATTGAGCCAAGGCAAATAGATTAGAGTTGAGGTCTATTTACTCATTGATGAGGTGTCAGTGTTACTGACGAGGCCAGTGTTTGGGTGTGTCTTTAAACCTTTTAAGGCAGGAACAGACTTGGCAGCAAAGCTTTGCAGCCAATCAAAGTTTTATTGAGGCAAAGTCGGGGCAAGTTTATTAAGTTCTTGCACGACTATGTCAATAAACTTGAGTGTTGGTGATTTGCAGATTAACGCACACAGGTATGGACGGCCGTGCTTGCAAAAATGGTTTCTGTCACAGCTTTGGTCCTTTGTCTCTGCGTCTGTAGTGTAGTCTTATTTTGTTGTCTCTCTGGATGGCCTTTCTCTCTTCTCTCTCTCTCTCTCTCTCTCTCTCCTTCTCCCCACAAGCTCTATTCTGGCTGTTATCCATTTAATCGCGTGCCTCACCCCATCACCGTGGTCATCTTCAGCCCGAGCTGTGGTTGGTTGGTTGGGTCCGGGCAGAATGGCCATCAAGGTAATGACTGGACTGCCAGAAAGCACAAGATGAGGAGGGTTGTGGGGGAGGGGGAAACCACAGTGAGGGGGGGAGAGGATTGGGGAGGGGGTTAAGCGGTTGGTGGGAGATGGGGGTGAGGTGGGGGAGGAGGGCAATTTTGGATAGTATTTGCATTTAGTTTCAAGCTTTGGACTTATCAAAGACCATGTACCCTGATATAATTGGTTATTTATTCTGCTTTTCATGCCTTGTTGTCAATGGAACGTATACTTCCTATCATTCCCTGAAATCTTCAATAAGATTCAGCTGCTTTTTTTCTAACCAGTGCCCCCCTAATGAATTCTTCATTTAGCCACGTTCCTCCTGATGTGGGAGTCGAGCCGCCCAGGCTCTGATCTCAAACCCTCCAAGACCAGGAATTGGGAGCAAGAGTCAGTAATTCAGCCCTTTGAGCCCGCTCCGTCATTCTATATGACCGTGGCTGATCTCCATCTCATCCTGACTCCGTTTCCCTGCCTTTCCCCCGTAGCCCTTTATCCCGCTTTTGATCAAATATCTATCCATCTCTTTCTTGAATCCATTGATTCTGCATCCACTGCACTCTGGGGCAGTGAGTTCCGTAGATTCACAACCCTCTGTGAGAAGTAGCTTATCTCTGTCTTGAACCTCCTGCCCCCCCCCCCCCCCCCCCCCCCTCTCTTACTCTGCAACTATGACCTCTTGTTCTGGACTGTTCTCGAAGGAGGAACATTTGGTTAACATTTACTTTATCAATCCTGTTGAGTATTTTTTTATGTACCTCCATCAAATCCCCCCTCATTCTTCTATACTCCAGCAAGTACAGGCATAACCATCTGAATTTCTACAGCACCTTTAATGTTGTAAAACATCCTAAGGTATTTCACTGAACAAAAGAGCCTAGTTGACTAAAGGCTGATGATCAAAACCTCATTCCACGGGGAGGAGGGAAGGATTGAGAGGTTACAGATCCATCTTGTTCCGAGGTCAACGCGTTCCCTGGCCAAAAACAGAAAATGCTGGAAAATCTCAGCAGGTCTGACAGCATCTGCGGAGAGCGAATAGAACCAATGTTTTGAGACAGGACAAGAGTCATCCAGACTCAAAACATTGGTTCTATTCGCTCTCCGCAGATGCTGTCAGACCTGCTGAGATTTTCCAGCATTTTCTGTTTCTGTTGCTGATGCCAGCAGCCGCAGTATTTTGCTTTTCTCTTGGTGTTCCCTGGCCTGTCTGTGGAATTTAGTGGCTGTACTAATTATTAATCATGATTTAACGATGGTTCTCTCGCCTCCCTGGGGAAGGTTGTGATGTCCCATATGCCCCGTTTTTGGTGATGAGCTGGGAATTCTCCCAGGTGGTGAGGGATATTTTCACCCAGTGTTAGTAACTGACTAATTGACAATCTTGTTTTGTGGGATCTTGCTGTGCATGTTATGTCCACCACATCACTACGCCATGGCAGTGGCTGTAAAAGCGGTTTGTGCTGTGAAAGGTACCATAACATATGGGAGCAGAATTAGCCCGTTTGGCCCATCGAGCCTGCTCTGCCATTCAATCGTGGCTGATATGATTCTCATCCCTATTTTTCTGCCTTCTTCCCGTATCCCCTGATCCCCCTATTGATCAAGAACCTATCTATCTCTGTCGTAAAGACACTCAATGACCTGGCCTCCACAGCCCTCTATGGCAATGAATTCCACAGATTCACCACCCTCTGGCTGATGAAATTCCTCCTCCTTGGTTTTAAAGGAGCGTCCCTTCACTCTGAGGTTGTGTCCTTGAGTTCTAGTCCCTCCCACCAGTGGAAACATCCTTTCCACGTGCACTCTATCCAGGCCTCTCAGTATTCTGTAAGTTTCAATAAGATCCTTCCCACCACCCCCCCCCCCCTTTTTTTTTGGGTAGCACAGTGGTTAGCACTGCTGCTTCACAGCTCCAGAGACCTGGGTTCGATTCCCGGCTTGGGTCACTGTCTGTGTGGAGTTTGCACATTCTCCTTGTGTCTGCGTGGGTTTCCTCCGGGTGCTCCGGTTTCCTCCCACAGTCCAAAGGTGTGCGGGTTAGGTTGATTGGCCATGCTAAAATTGCCCTTTAGTGTCCTGAGATGCGTAGGTTAGAGGGATTAGCAGGTAAATATGTAGGGATATGGGGGTAGGGCCTGGGTGGGATTGTGGTCGGCGCAGACACGATGGGCCGAATGGCCTCTTTCTGTGCTGTAGGGATTCTATGATTCATCCTTCTAACCTTTGTCGAGTATAGACGCAGACTCCTCAACCGCTCCTCATGTGACAAACCCTTCATTCCTGGGATCATTCTTATGACCCTCCTCTGGACCCCCTCCAAGGCCAGCACATCCATCCTTGGGTATGGGGCCCAAAACTGCTCACAATATTCCAAATGGGGTCTGACCGGAGCCTTATACAGGCTCAGCAGTACATCCCTGCTCTTGTATTCTAGGCCTCTAGAAATGAATTCTAACATTGATTTTTGCCTTCCTAAATGCCAGCTGAACCCGCATGTTAACCTTGAGAAAGTCCTGAACCAGGACTCCAAAGTTCCTTTGTGCTTCAGATTTCTGAAGCCTTTCCCCATTTAGAAAATAGTATTTTCCTCTATTCTTCCTACCAAAGTGCATAACCTCACACTTTTCCACATTGTATTCCATCTGCCACTACTTTGCCCACTCTCCTAACCTGCCCAAGTCCTTCTGCAACCCTCCCCCCGCTTCCTCTACATATCTTTGCATCATCTGCAAATTTAACAACCATGCCCTCAGTTCCTCCTTCCAGATCATTAATGTATATGTTGAAAAGTTGCCTTGGAAACACAGTTCTTGGTGGGTTTTTAATTGCTGTTGTTTTCTGTTCTCTCCGGCTCAGGATGAAGATGCGGCGTCACCGTGTGATTCTGGTACTGTGTATGGCAGGACTTTGTCTCATCTCCTTCATGCACTTCCTCAAAGCCCTGTCCTACATCACATTTTCCCGCGAGCTGTCTGCCTTCAGCCCTTCCCTCCGCTCCATCTTCGTCGACTCGCAGTTCTTTTGGAAGCCGAACGTGGTGGAGGACATGAACACTGGCGGCCTCGGGCTTCAGATCACTCCCAAGGCCCAGAGTGCAGGCCGAACGCCCTTGCACCGAGCCCTGTTTGAGCTGAAAGATGACGAGGCCAAGTATTTCATGCAGACCAAGGCTGGGGCCATTTGTTTCAAGCATGGAACCAAGATGGCGGCCGCGACCGTGGAGGGGGCACAGGACTGGGGCCGCAGCACCGTGGATAAGCAGCTGGCGCAGAAGGTGGCGAGCCGGGGGTGGAGTGGAAGGCCGCGACGCCGCTGGGTTGGGTGCCCTTGCCTCCCAGGCTGGCACGGGCCTTACTGCGGGGTGCCCACCATGGTCCAGTATTCCAATCTGCCGACCAAGGAGCGCCTGAGCCCGCGGGCGGTGTCCCGCAGGGTCATCAACGCCGTTAACATCAACCACGAGTTTGACCTGCTGGACGTCCGGTTCCGCGAGCTGGGTGACGTGGTGGACGTTTTCATCATCTGTGAGTCCAACTTCACCGCCTTCGGGGAGCCCAAGCCCCTGAAGTTTGTCGAGATGCTCCTGAACGGGACCTACGCCTACCTGGGCCGCAAGGTCCTGTACGTTTTCCTGGACCACTTCCCCAGCGGCGGGAGGCAGGACGGCTGGATCGCCGACGATTACCTGCGCACCTTTCTGACCCAGAACGGGATGAGCCGCATCGTTGACCTCCGGGACGATGACATCTTCCTGATCAACGACGCGGACGAGATCCCCGCTCACGATGGCGTGCTCTTCCTCAAACTCTTCGACGGTTGGACTGAACCCTTTGCCTTCCATCTGCGCAAGTCGCTGTACGGTTTTTTCTGGAAGCAGCCAGGGAGCCTGGAGGTGGTGTCCGGCTGCACTGTGGCCATGCTCTTCATGGTGTACAACGGCGATGGGATCAAGCTGCGGCGAAGGGAGTACTACTTGATGCCAAACTTCCGGCAGTACGAGAACAGCACCGGGCACATCCTGGTGCCTTGGGCGGTGGGCAGCCCCCTCCACTTTGCCGGCTGGCACTGCTCCTGGTGCTTTAAGCCGGAGGGCATTCGCTACAAGCTGCTGTCTGCGCAGAACGGGGACTTCCCCCGCTGGGGGAATTACCAAGAGAAAAGGGAACTGAGCTACATCCGCGAGTTGATCCAGACGGGGGGCTGGTTTGACGGCACGGAGCAGGATTACCCCCCGGCGGACCCCAAGGAGCACATGTACGCTCCCAAATACCTGCTGCAAAACTTTGACAAGTACCGGTACATACTGGAGAATCCGTATCGGAAAGAGAGCTGGGGCCAGGGAGCTGTGAAAGCCGCCGAGGTTTACAATCAGACTGGGAGGATTACATAGTGGCAGTGAGAGCTACGCCAGAGGGCCCGTGTGACTGTGCAGCATCTACTGTCTGGGATTGTACCACTACTGGGACTTCTCACGCGCGGTGTTCGAGTCCACATCGACACCAGCGCCAAATCCCTTCATCACATTCCCCACCTTTTTGATTTTTTTTTTGTTCTCCCCAGAATTCTCAGCGTGGGGCAAAGCTGGTTTCGATTCAGATTCCAATTAAGATTTCTTTCGAGTACTAAACTCACTCCTCTTCTCTTCCCTGCCTCCTAAGGAGTTGTGTGAATGAAGTGCAGTGCACTGTGATAGGTAACCACTGTCCCTGAGCGAAGGCCACCGTGAGTCTCGGGTGGACTGACTCAAAACTTGGCCCCTCGTGAAATGTGACACGGAATCAAAATGTTTGTTTGTGAATACAATTTGCTACTGGGTCCAGAACGGGGAATGAAACACTAGCCGGGGAGGTGGAGGCCTTTTACCATTTAAAAGAAACCTACTTCCTGGTCAAAGGGGATGTAACGCTTACTGATTTAAACACTTACTGATTCATTAAAACCTGTGAAACTCTGCCCCTGACACGAGGGAGGATAGAGAAATGCAAACTGTTTGCCACCTGAGTGCTCTGTGCCTGCTGTCCCTGTGCCAGGTGGGGGCACCCTCGGGATCTGTAGAGGATATAAGGGACTGACCAGTCTTCCTGAACACACGCTTTTTCACCCTGAGATGGAGTGGGCCAGCCCTGGAGAGATGCCCCTCCTTGCTGAGAGCAAGCGGGGAGCATCATGATAACATCAGCGGTCAGATAGTTTCAGATTTCCGCTACATTTCCAGTTGAAGCTATTGCTGTCATCGCAAGGAAGGATGAGTGGTGCCCCCCCTCTCATCACCCAAATCCCAGGCCCCCCCCGAGTCCAGCCTTTGATCAGTCGGGGGGGGGGGGGGGGCCTGGGTGTGGTTAGAGGCGGCAGGTAGGCTGTGACCCAGTGGCCATCTCGCTGGACAGTGTGGGTGGGCCTGGGCAAGGTGGTGAGCAGAACCCCTTGGTGATGTTCCCCAGTGGCTGGCACTGAGTGCAGGAGAGGGTACAATAGCACTGGAACCAGACTGGGAGCTCAGCCGCAGGGAGGGAATCTAGAAGGCTCCCTTCTTTGGTAAATTATTTAAAAGTTAAACTCTCGCTGCCCTGGGGCAGCGGGAAATGTTGAAACGGAGTTGGCAAATTTCCATTTGCTGAAAGCACTGGTTCTCTGGATTTTGTCTGTTTTGGGGAGTTTTTGGAAATGTTTGAAGCCAAGGCCTGACTTTTGGCTGTATCAGGGAGATTGGCTTCTTGTGTCACTGAGTATCTCCTCCTCTTCTGTGTAATGTCTTCAAGATTTGAAGTTTCTGTGAAACTCTTTTTTTTAAATTATTGTTTTGGAGTTAACCACTTGTGTTCAGTTCAGTGCAGTGATGCGGATCCTGGGGTGTCCATCGCTCCTGCAGCAATAGGCTCCGCGCTGGAGGGATCAACCACTGACCTTACCCCCCTTTCCCACCCCCCCAGTTCATGCCGCACTGACCCATCAGCTGGTTGGTGTTCACACCTTTTTGAATACACTGGATCTCAAACGTCAGATCACTGAATGGCGGAGAGTTGTTTGGCTGAGTTACCAGCACTGGGCGGGGTGCACACCTAGTGATCACCCTGCTTCTCGTCTGCTTATAAGGGACTCTTCCTAAAGCTTGTCAGCTGGAAGTCAGAGGAAGCTCTGTGTCATAAGGGGTTGCGGGGGTGCACTCATTCCAACAAGGAACTCTCCCCTCTGATCAGCTCCTGAAGCTTCGCTGACTCAAGTTCACTGATGGCCTTGTGGCAGATCAGCTGTGGGTGGCCTCACCGCCTGCAGCCTTGGTTTCCCAGGCAGCTTGAAATAAACACTTGTACCAAATAGGAAAACCAACCTGGCCGTCTAACTCTGACTGGAGTGATGCCCAGAGTCGGTGCCCCAGGACTGCCCGTTGTTGCAGTCCAATGAACTGTCCAACTTGGCAGCTCGGAAGATATGGAGGGAATTCTCCCAGGGCAGCTCCCGTAGATGCATAGTGTGGTTAACAGCATCGAGCTGCTCGGTATCTGCCGCGGGGGTGGGGGAATGGCCAGCTACTCCACACGTGTGTGTGCGTGCACACCCTTGCCCAGGCAGTCCCTCACGGGTGAGGAATCCATCGCAATCGCGGGTTCAGATTCAGTGGGTGCAGAACCCTCACTGTTACAGCCACAAACACGAGGTGGGGACTGAATCCTAACTGTACCATTTAATTAAAACAGAATAACATTTGCTTTAAACATTTACCAACACGTTTAATTAAATTGTATGTAGCAAGCTGTTTGTCCAAGCTTCATTCATGTTACAGGCTTGTGTGGCTGGGCTGGGGTTGTGGGGAGAATGCGGCAGAAACTGCCTTCCTTCCAGGCTGTGGTTAGCTACCTGCAAACTGGTGCGTTTCAATCTCACTTCTCTCCTCCGAGCAGCGAATCCAGGCTCTGAACCAAGGAGGTGATTGATGGCCTTGTGGTATTATCGCCAGACTATTAATCCAGAAACTCAGCTAATGTTCTGAGGACCCGGGTTCGAATCCCGCCATGGCAGCTGGTGGAGTTTGAATTCAATTTTTAAAAAAAAATAAAAATTTGGAATTAAGAATCTACTGATGACCGTGAAACCATTGTCGATTGTCGGAAAAACCCATCTGGTTCACGAATGTCCTTTTTTGGGGAAAGAAATCTGCTGTCCTTACCTGGTCTGGCCTACATGTGACTCTAGAGCAATGTGGTTGACTCTCAACTGCCCTCTGAACAAGGGCAACTCAGGATGGGCAATAAATGCTGGCCCAGCCAGTGACACCCATGTCCCATGGACGAATAAATGAATTTTTGAACCATGGATGATAAATCCACCCCTTGGAATTTTTCTTTCTGTTGGAGTAAATGCATTCTGAAATATTCCTTTAAATATCTGCTACTACACCTCTATTAACTTGCCCCTTGACCATATTTGCTGGTTCACTTTAACTAATTCTGTTTTCAAGCCCACACAATTGCCCCCATTCAATTTTAAAATGCTAGTCTATTTCTCTCTCCCTCAAACTGAATGTTAAAGTTCAATCATATTATGATCACTGTTGCCTCAGGGTACCTTCACTATGAGGTCATTAGTCATGTCTCGTTGCACAATGCCTGGTCTTGTATAGCCTGTGTTGTGGTTGACTCTTGAAAGTACTGTTCTAAGGAGCTATACCTGAAACACTCTATGAACTATTCCAGGCTACCTTTGCCCATATGATTTAAGCACGGTAGCACAGTGGTTAGCACTGCTGCTTCACAGCTCCAGGGACCTGGGTTCGATTCCCGGCTTGGGTCACTGTCTGTGTGGAGTTTGCACATTCTCCTCGTGTCTGCGTGGGTTTCCTCCGGGTGCTCCGGTTTCCTCCCACAGTCCAAACCTGGGTTGATTGGCCGTGCTAAAATTGCCCCTTAGTGTCCTGAGATGTGTAGGTTAGAGGGATTAGTGGGTAAATATGTAGGGATATGGGGGTAGGGCCTGGGTGGGATTGTGGTCGGTGCAGACTCGATGGGCCAAATGGCCTCCTTCTGCACTGTAGGGATTCTATGATTCAGACTATGTGTATGTAGCAATTAGGAGCAGAAATAGGAAAATTGAGCTCTTCAAGCCTGCTCTGCCAATCGATCGGATCATGGTCCCAATCCACCTCCCCATCTTATCCCTGTTTGTTATTAGAAATATATCCATCTCCTCCTTGATTCTCCAGTGCTAAATTTCAGTAAGGAAGCTTCTCAAACTCTGGCCACTTCCCAGGTTGCAGCCAGTTGTAAGTAGCATTACCTGTCAACCATTGATCCCTCCCTGCTCATCTTCAATCTGTTGACAGCAGCCTCCACAATAGAGTGGCAATTGGCTATCTGGTCTGCCCAATAATTCATTGTCCGTTTGTTATAATCTGTGATTTAACAACATAAAAGGACAAGAATGGAAATAGAAAATGCTGGAAAGACTCAGCAGGTTGGACACCACCGACCACAATTCCACCCTGGCCCTATTCCCCATAACGCCATGCGTTTATCCCAGCTAAGTCCCCCAACACTAAGGGTCAATTTATCATGGCCAATCCACCTAACCCGCACATCTTTAGGACTGTGGGAGGAAACCGGACGCACCCGGAGGAAACCCACGCAGATACGGGGAGAATGTGCAGACTCTGCACAGACAGTGACCCCCAAGCTGGGAATCGAAGCCGGGTCCCTGGCGCTGAGGCAGCGGCGCTAACCACGGTGCCACCGTGTAGCCAGGAAGGTGGGGTGGGATTCTCCCATTGCGCCAGCAGCGGGTTTGGTGGTGGACGGAAGCAGTGAAATTGGCCGGAGCCAAGAAGTGAGAAGCCCTCTGTTAAGTAGCACTGCAAATCTCCCAATGGCGGGTCACTTTTCCTGTTGGCAGGTGGCCTGGGTGGCATTTGCACCTCATGAATATTCATTAAAACAGCTGCTCGCCTTCATTGTGCCAGGCCTTCCAATCGTGCGCCATGCTCAGCAGGAAACCATGTCAACATCAAACCCAGTTGATGAAAAGGGACAAGGTGGGCCTCAGTTCGCCAGAGACCTTGGAGGGGAATGTAATAAAAGCTACCTGCCGCAGTGCTGCACTTCTGATGCACTGGACACCACTCTGCCAGGGCAGACCAGTTCTCACCCTCCATTTCCAAGCCCGGCTGGTTGGTCTTCATGGACAACACTGGCTGCTGGACCCTCCTGCGTCACCCTCGGGTCAGTACTGTGTCGAGGATTGAGGAGTACAGGAGTCTCTTTCCCCCTCCCCACCCGATCCCAGTCTCTATTGGGACAGCGCCGTGCTGCAGGACTCATGCAGCCACCACAACAAAAGTCCAAAGTTTGACCGGGACTGGACTGGAGTGTGAGGGGAGATGCGGGGAGGAGGTGTGGCATGGTGAAGACTAGGGGGCAATGTGGCAGGGGGGGCCGTGCAAGGTGGGGGAGAGCCAACACTTGGGGGCAATCTGGAAGGAGCGCTCTGCAAGGTAGGGGAAGGGCAAGGAGGTGGATGAAGAGGTCGAACACCAGAAGGCAGAGGGAAGACCGAGGGGAGGGACGCTGGGCCCTGCCGAGGCTGCGTGAAACACAGACAAACAAGGGGGGTCTCGGGGATAGCACAAAGTTAAACTTTATTTATTAGTCGCAAGTAAGACTTGCATTCACACTGCAATGAAGTTACTGTGAAATTCCCTTAGTCGCCACACTCCGGCACCTTTCAGACTGTGGGAGGAAACCGGAGCACCCGGAGGAAACCCACGCAGACACAGGGGAGAACTTGCACATGCAGTGACCCAAGCCGGGAATCGAACCTGGGTCCCTGGCTCTGTGAGGCAGCAGTGCTAACCACTGTGCCACCCCATGTATTACTGGAAAGGGATGAAGACAGATTGTGGCGTGGGTGCCTGTTAGTGTGACACGGGCACATTCAGGAAGGTTTTCTCAAAAGCTAAACAGGCCGGGTCTGTAGTGTTTTCTAAAGGTTGTCTATAGTCCTCTCTGGAAAGGGAAAGTGTGTCAAGCCTCCCTTTCAAGTTCAGGGGCTGCCGGATAGGGAGTCACACAGTACAGACATTCTTGCTGGGAATCAGAAAGGAGTCACAGATGAGAGGCAGTCTAGGGGCGACAGAAAGTGTGGGAGGACCATTGAGCTGGGCTCCTGCTTGGAATGCAAACTCCCCGGTGCTGCTCCAGTGAACAGAGATACCAGGACAATGACACAGGACACACACCCTGTTGCCCACGAAACAACAGCAAGCCAGATTTCTAAACTTGCATTTTTAAAGGGACAGGCACAACTCAAAAGGATCATGGAAAAATTGGAAAAGCTTCATAGTGTAAGACAGTAATACAGCCTTGGAGAGTGAAGGCTATAGTAAAGGGGACTCGCCTCTTCTGCCATCCCTCCAGTGAGGGGGAGGCATGGGTTAACAAGGCCATTCATCATTGGCCAAGCAGATTCCAATTATTCACCCTGTGTAAAGGAAATGATGCCAAGTCAATGAGTGGCATTCAGAGCCACAATCACACCGTCCCCCCCCCCCCCCCCGTCCCCCCACTGGGCTCCAAATGTAACATTTGTGGAGTGGAATGCTGTTGTGTGTGTTCTAGAGTACAGGGGCAGAGGTAGCGTGAGGAACAAGGCAATCTAAAGTGCCAAAGCTTATTTGCCCAATCTCCCTCATAGCTCTCTCTCATTCACAACAAAAACAAAACGCTGTGGAGAGAATAGAGCCAACATTTCAATGACCTTTCATCATCTGGACAAGGAGAATCAGACAAGATTTACACTGTATTATCCATGGTGAGGAACATGGTGTTCGCTACCAAATAAACCTGTTGGACTTTAACCTGGTGTTGTTAAAACTCTTACGAGGAACAGAAGAGCAGTGCATCTTGAGGGTAGGCATTCCTGGAAGATTTTCCCTTGTCTTCAGCTCTGGAGGAACCCAACCTCAAAACTCTCCCACTGAGCGGCACAAGCACCCTCGACGGCTTGCGCTGCTGGAGTGTGTGCGTGTCAGAGGCAGAGGGGACTCTGAGCGGCTGCTCACCCTCCGATGCTGAAGCATGCTCTCCCTCTGAGTGCCAGAGGGCCCCAGCCTGACTCCTGCAGGAGATGAGGTACTGGGAGAGAGGTCAAGGTGCCCGCTCCCCATGTCGCCTACGTCCTGTTGGTGCCTATCAGAGTGTGTGGCTATGGAGGGTATGGCCAAGCACAAATCCAGCAGGAAGTGTTGGACCAAAGTCTCCAAGGTGGAGGCCAACCTTTTCATGGTGGCCTCGAGGCACTCGCATATCAGTAATATACACTGTATTCAATCAGTAATATACACTGTACTCAGTGATATACACTGTATTCAGTCAAGTAATATACACTGTACTCAGTCAAGTAATATACACTACTCAGTAATATACACTACACAATCAGTAATATACACTACTCACTCAGTAATATACACTGTATTCAATCAGTAATATACACTGTATTCAGTCTAGTAATATACACTGTACTCAGTCAAGTAATATACACTACTCAGTAATATACACCGTACACAATCAGTAATACAGACTACTCACTCAGTAATATACACTGTACTCAATCAGTAATATACACTACTCACAGTAATATACATTATATACAATCAGTAATATACACTGTACTCAGTAATATACACTACTCAGATACATTGTACTCTATCAGTAATATACACTATTCACTGAGTAATATACACTGTACACAATCAGTAATATACACTGTACACAGTAATATACACTGTACTCAATCAGTAATGTACACTGTATTCAGTCACTAATATACACTACTCACAGTCAGTAATGTACACTGTTCTCAATCAGTAACATGTACTGCACACAGCAGAAACATGTACTGTATTCAGTCAGTAGTACACTCTGTATTCAGTCAGTAATATACCCTCACATTAAAACAGAATAGAGCCAATGTTTCGGGTCTGGGTGACCTTTTGTCAGAGCTCTCGTCCAGACTCGAAACGTTGGTTCCTATTCTCTCGGAGAGCTGTCAGACCTGCTGAGATTTTCCAGCATTTCCTGTTTCAGATTCCAGCATCGCAGTATATTGCTTTTACAGTAATATACCCTGTCCACAGTCAGCAACACGCAGTCAGTAATATACACTGCATGTACTCAGTGGCATACACTGTGCTGCTGTGAATGCGTAAAGTATGTGTGGGTGTCTTATTCACTGGTTATGGTGATTCAGTAATGTATATCATTGACTGCTCTGACCCACCTCGATGCAGCTGCTGCCTGAGACTGCCAATATTCCTGCATTCTGTCAATGTCCCCTGTTAGTCTTTGTCGATGGTGTCTCACTTCAGTTTGATTTCACTGAAGGGTAAAGTAAAGGCAGTGTTTATCCCCTGTCTCCCTGGATTAAAGTGGAATCTGTGTAGTCTGACTCCCCACCCCACCCTGTAAGGTTTGCACTCCCTCACCCTCCAGCAGGCGGGCAGGCTGCCCCCTTGTCTTATGTTTCAGCCCAGCCATTTCTCAGGAGCTGTCTTAGTTTCAAAGTTCCCCGTCGGGAACCTGTTGTGGAGTTGATGCTAAGCTGCGAACATTGGATCTGCGACATCCGACAGGAAACATAACTTTCCGATCACGGCTACTGCCCGATCCATCATCCCTGACACTTCCTGTTGGTCCATGCCACATAAATAGTGGTCGTGGTGTTGGGGGGGGGGGGGGGGGTGAAGGTGGAGAGGTTAGCAAGGGCACAGTCCCTCTCCCAGATACACTACTACACTCAGCTCAGACTCAGAATTAGAATTTCCCCACCTCACTCCAGGTCAAGGCAGTAGAGGACAAGCAACTACAAAGGCCTCCAATCCTCCCACTCCAGTAAGGCAAAAATACACTTAATACACTGTAATGGGGCTAAGGCTTCCTATGTTTCTGCACTCTATCCTTTTCCTTTTCCCTTATGTGCTTTATGAAATGATATGTTTTGTCTGTACTCAAAAGTTAAATTTATTGATTAGTGGCACAACTAGGATTACATTAACACTGCAATGAAGTTACTGTGAAAATCTCCCCAGTCGCCACACCTGTTCGGGTACACCGAGGGAGAATTTAGCACGGCCAATGCACCCTAACCAACACGTCTTTCGGACTGTGGGAGGAAACCGGAGCACCCGGAGGAAACCCACGCAGACAACGTGCAAACTCCACACAGACAGTGACCCATATGCCAGAGTGTGGCGACCAGGGAATTTTCACAGTAACTTCATTGCAGTGTTAATGTATGCCTACTTGTGGCACTAATAAATAAACTTTAAACAAATCTTTTAACAAAGTGATATTTGCTAATAGAACACCAATCAACCAAAATGGAACAACTTCATAGAATCATAGAAATCATAGAAACCCTACAGTGCAGAAAGAGGCCATTTGGCCCATCGAGTCTGCACCGACCACAATCCCACCCAGGCCCTACCCCCATATCCCTACATATTTACCCACTAATCCCTCTAACCTACACATCTCAGGACACTAAGGGGCAATTTTAGCATGGCCAATCAACCTAACCCGCACATCTTTGGACTGTGGGACTTGTACAGTTCAGTCTCACTCCTGCAGGTATGAAATTGTTGGTAGAGATATTTTAGTTTAGTTTTACCTTTTTCTCTCTCAATTGCATCTTTCCCTCTCTTTATTTCTCTTTCTGTATCTGGTTTGACTCTAATTTACACTCTTATTGTTCCTCCATTTATTTCTCAGTCCTTAAATGCCATGCATTAAGAGATTGACTCTTTGGCTCCCTGTTCGCCAAGGACCCAGATTCCCTATTGAGTTTGGCTATGTGTATCAGCTCCACTCCCATCAAGTTACATCATGCAGGGTGGCACGGTGGCACAGTGGTTAACACTGCTGCCTCACAGTGCCAGGGACCCGGGTTCGATTCCCAGCTCGGGTCACTGGCTGTGTGGAGTTTGCACGTTCTCCCCGTGTCTGCGTGGGTTTCCTCCGGGTGCTCCGGTTTCCTCCCACAGTCCAAAGATGTACGGGTTAGGTTGATTGGCTATGCTAAATTGCCCCTTAGTGTCAGTGGGACTAGCTAGGGTAAATACTTGGAGTTACGGGGATGGGGCCTGGGTGGGATTGTGGTCGGTGCAGACTCGATGGGCCGAATGACCCCCTTCTGCACTGTAGAGATTCCATGATCCTACGCCAATCGGAACGCAAAAAGACACATTCCCCAATAGAAGGAAGGTTGACTGTCACCCAAACAGCCTTTCCTCCCGATTTTTAATGTTTTAATATCTGGTAAAGAGAAATGTTCAAAGTAAATGGCAAAAAATCTTTCAATGTCCTGGTGATTTTTTTTTTGTCCAGGGTTGGACACAGTGATGTCCTGGAGATTGACGTTTGATTCCAGGAGATTCCAGGCCAACCCTGGAGTGAAGTTGTTTTGATCAGGTTTTGTTTACTTGTCTGGGTGACTCGAGGCACAGTTTTCCTTGAAAAATGTTTTTTTTCTGCACTGTTTACAAGGCTTTGTGCTCATGTGGTCTTAACCCTTTACAACGGTCGTTCTGACGCTTCATCGCAAAACAAGACCAGTCTTGTTCCGGCCGCAAAAGCAGCTGGAATTTCTTTTTTTGCTGAAATGTAATCAAGAAACACTTTAGGCAGCATCTACGGAGAAATGAAAAATGCCGCGCTAGCCCCTTCATCGGGACGTAGAAGTAAATTTCTACAGGAGGTCTGAAATAAAAACAGAAAATGCTGGAAAATCTCAGCAGGTCTGGCAGCGTCTGTGGAGAGAGAAAGAGTTAACAGGTGGGATTTTCCATCCGCGCCCCACCCCAAAGACTGGAAAATCCCACCCGAGCTCAACAGACTTTTGCATGGTCCTGTCCCGTCCCGTTTCCATGGCAGGCGGGACGGGAAAATTCCGCCCAGCGTTTCGAGTCCAATGTGGCATCTTTGAAGGAGTCATCAGACCTCCCGTCTGGGGGCCGAGGGCTACCCAGCCATCAGGACACTGGTCACTGTGCTCTGTCCCTTCCACTGGGTGACCTTCCAAACTGACCGTTGAGCTAAGGGATTAATTCTGTTTCTTTTCCCCACCCATGCTGCTGAACATTTCCAACATTTGTGTTTGTATTTTTTTTGCATTAACCGGTGCGCTCCCCATATCTGACCGGGGAGGGTGACTCAACATAGGACATTAGCATGCTGCAGTTCCTGGCGTGGCCACAGGGAGGGGGGGGTGCAGTTACTGCAGTGTTGCCCCAAGGCCAGAGGGGGCGCTGTTGCTGCAATAGAAAATGCTGTCCGCATCAGCGGGGAGAGAATGGGGCCAACATTTCGAGTCTGGATGATCCTGGCACTGGTGAGGCCGCACCTGGAGTATTGTGCACAGTTTTGGTCCCCTTATTTGAGGAAAGATGTAGTGGGGCATTGGAGGCAGTTCAGAGGAGGTCCACTAGACTGATTCCAGAGATGAGGGGTTTGTCGAGATTGAATAATTTAGGCCGATACTCTCTGGAATTTAGAAGAATAAGGGGAGATCAAATTGAGGTTTATAAGGTGATAAAGTAGACATGGAGCGGATGCTTCCTCTTGTGGGACATTCTAGGGCGAGAGGTCATAGTCTTAGGATAAGGGGCAGCAAATTTAAAACAGAGTTGAGGAGAAACTTCATAGAATCATAGAATCCCTACAGTGCAGAAAGAGGCCATTTGGCCCATCGAGTCTGCACCGACCACAATACCACCCAGGCCCTACCCCCATATCCCTACATATTTACCCGCTAATCCCTCTAACCTACACATCTCAGGACACTAAGGGGCAATTTTAGCATGGCAAATCAACCTAACCCGCACATCTTTGGACTGTGGGAGGAAACCGGAGCACCCGGAGGAAACCCACGCAGACACGAGGGGAATGTGCAAACTCCACACAGACAGTGACCCAAGCCAGGAATCAAACCCAGGTCCCTGGAGCTGTGAAGCAGCAGTACTAACCACTGTGCTACCGTGCCGCCCCCAAAGGGTTGTGAATCTGTGGAATTCGCTACCCCAAAGTGCAGAGGATGCTGGGACAGTGAGTAAATTTAAGGAGGAGTTCACAGTAACTTCATTGCAGTGTTAATGTAAGCCTTACTTGTGACTAATAAATTAACTTTAACTTTAGTTAGACAGATTTTTAATTGGTAATGGGTTGAAGGGTTATGGGAAGAAAGCAGGAAAATGGGGATGAGGAGCATATCAGCCATGATCGAATGGCGGGGCAGACTCGATGGGCCGAATGGCCTAATTCTGCTCCTATATCTTATGAATTTATGAACTTAGGATCCTTCATCAGGGCTGAGAGCAAAGAGAATCAGACAAGATGAGGGGAGGCAGCTGTAATTGGACAAAGGAAATGTAAATGATAACGAGAAAGGCTAAGAAAGTGTCCATTAAGCGATCAGAATGTGTGAATGGCAGAACAGAGGTACAGATTGTTAAGGGACTACCTGAGGAATGTGGCACTTTCCCTGACGGAGAACGAGAATAGACAAGTGGAAAAATGGAAGCCAGAATGAAGGGTGATAAAAATGGATGAATGAGATGAAAAGAAAAAATGAAATAAAATGAATGGCAGTGGGGTGAAGGTGGAGGGGATAGTTCACGCTCTGAAGTTGTAGTAATTCATGCTACCGTTGCCGCAGTACCAGTAGTGATGATGTGGAGATGCCGGCGTTGGACTGGGGTAAACACAGCAAGAAATCTCACAACACCAGGTTAAAGTCCAACAGGTTTATTTGGTAGCAAACGCCACTAGCTTTCAGAGCGCTGCCCCTTCGTCAGATGAGTGAGAGAAAGCAGCGCTCCGAAAGTTAGTGGCGTTTGCTACCAAATAAACCTGTTGGACTTTAACCTGGTGTTCTGAGACTTCCTACTGTGTGTACCAGTAGTCATGATGTGGAGATGCCGGCGTTGGACTGGGGTAAACACAGTAAGAGTTTTAACAACACCAGGTTAAAGTCCAACAGGTACCAGTAGTGACCAGAGAGGGAGCACATACTGCAGTACTGATAGTGTCCAGAGAGGGAGCACCTACTGCAGTACCGATAGTGCAGTAAGAAGTCTCACAACACCAGGTTAAAGTCCAACAGGTTTATTTGGTAGCAAATACCATAAGCTTTCGGAGCAATGCTCCTTCGTCAGATGGAGTGGATATCTGTTCTCAAACAGGGCACAGACACAGAAATCAAATTACAGAATACTGTACCGATAGTGTCCAGAGAGGGAGCACCTACTGCAGTACCGATAGTGTCCAGAGAGGGAGCACCTACTGCAGTACCGATAGTGTCCAGAGAGGGAGCATCTACTGCAGTACCGAAGGACGGTCACCTCAGCACCTCACTGTACCGCAAGCCCACGGATAACCTCACGATGCTCCACTTCTCCAGCTTCCACCCTAACCACGTTAAAGAAGCCATCCCCTACGGACAAGCCCTCCGTATACACAGGATCTGCTCGGATGAGGAGGATCGCAACAGACACCTCCAGACGCTGAAAGATGCCCTCATAAGAACAGGATATGGCGCTAGACTCATCGATCGACAGTTCTGACACGCCACAGCGAAAAACCGCACCGACCTCCTCAGAAGACAAACACGGGACACAGTGGACAGAGTACCCTTCGTTGTCCAGTACTTCCCCGGAGCGGAGAAGCTACGGCATCTCCTCCGGAGCCTTCAACATGTCATTGATGAAGACGAACATCTCGCCAAGGCCATCCCCACACCCCCACTTCTTGCCTTCAAACAACCGCACAACCTCAAACAGACCATTGTCCGCAGCAAACTACCCAGCCTTCAGGAGAACAGTGACCATGACACCACACAACCCTGCCACAGCAACCTCTGCAAGACATGCCGGATCATCGACACAGATGCCATCATCTCACGTGAGAACACCATCCACCAGGTACACGGTACATACTCTTGCAATTCGGCCAACGTTGTCTACCTGATACACTGCAAGAAAGGATGTCCCGAGGCATGGTACATTGGGGAAACCATGCAGACGCTGCGACAACGGATGAATGAACACCGCTCGACAATCACCAGGCAAGACTGTTCTCTTCCTGTTGGGGAGCACTTCAGCGGTCACGGGCATTCGGCCTCTGATATTCGGGTAAGCGTTCTCCAAGGCGGCCTTCGCGACACACGACAGCGCAGAGTCGCTGAGCAGAAACTGATAGCCAAGTTCCGCACACACGAGGACGGCCTCAACCGGGATATTGGGTTCATGTCACACTATTTGTAACTCCCACAGTTGCGTGGACCTGCAGAGTTTCACTGGCTGTCTTGTCTGGAGACAATACACATCTTTTTAGCCTGTCTTGATGCTCTCTCCACTCACATTGTTTCGTTTCTTAAAGACTTGATTAGTTGTAAGTATTCGCATTCCAACCATTATTCATGTAAATTGAGTCTGTGTCTTTATAAGCTCTGTTTGTGAACAGAATTCCCACTCACCTGAAGAAGGGGCTTAGAGCTCCGAAAGCTTGTGTGGCTTTTGCTACCAAATAAACCTGTTGGACTTTAACCTGGTGTTGTTAAACTTCGTACCGATAGTGTCCAGAGAGGGAGCACCTACTGCAGTACCGGTAGTGTCCAGAGAGGGAGCACCTACTGCAGTACCGATAGTGTCCAGAGAGGGAGCACCTACTGCAGTAAAAAAATCGGAGAGACCAAGCGTAGACTGGGTGATCGCTTTGTTGAGCACCTTCGGTCTGTGTGCAATCAGGACCCTGATCTTCCCATTGTTTGCCATTTTAACCCACGATTCTGCTCCCATGCCCACATATCTGTCCTTGGCTTGCTGCAATGTAAGGAGACCAACGACACCAGGTTAAAGTCCAATAGGTTTATTTGGTAGCAAACGCCACTAGCTTTCGGAGCGGTGCTCCTTCGTCAGCTGAGTGGGAGATCTGCTCTCAAACAGCAAACAGGGCATATAAAGACACAAACTCAATTTACAGAATAATGAATAATAATTGGAATGCAAGTCTTTACAGCGAATCAAGTCTTAGAAACCCTACAGTGCAGAAGGAGGCCATTCGGCCCATCGAGTCTGCACCGACCACAATCCCACCCAGGCCCTACCCCCACATATTTTACTCGCTAATCCCTTTAACCTACGCATCCCAGGACTCTAAGGGGCAATTTTTAACCTGGCCAATCAACCTAACCCGCACATCTTTGGACTGTGGGAGGAAACCGGAGCACCCGGAGAAAACCCACGTAGACACGAGGAGAATGTGCAAACTCCACACAGACAGTGACCCGAGCCGGGAATCGAACCTGGGAACCTCAGTCTTAAAGGTACAGACAATGTGAGTGGAGAGAGCATTAAGCACAGGTTAAAGAGATGTGTATTGTCTCCAGACAGGACAGCCAGTGAGATTTTGCAAGTCCAGGCAAGTTGTGGAGGTTACAGATAGTGTGACATGAACCCAAGATCCCGGTTGAGGCCATCCTCATGTGTGTGGAACCTGGCTATCAGTCTCTGCTCAGCGACTCTGCACTGTCATGTGTCGTGATAGCTGTCCTGTCTTTAACCTGTGCTTAATGCTCTCTCCACTCACATTGTCTGTACCATTAAGACTTGATTAGCTGTAAAGACTCGCATTCCAATCATTATTCATTATTCTGTAAATTGAGTTTGTGTCTTTATATGCCCTGTTTGGGAACAGAACTCCCACTCACCTGACGAAGGAGCAGCGCTCCGAAAGCTAGTGGCGTTTGCTACCAAATAAACCTGTTGGACTTTAACCTGGTGTTGTGAGACTCCTTACTGTGTTTACCCCAGTCCAACGCCGGCATCTCCACATCATTGCTGCAATATTCCAGTGAAGCTCAACACAAACTGGAGGAACAGCATCTCATCTTCCGACACTTTACAACCTTCCGGTTTCAACATCGAATTCAACAACTTCAGATGATTAGCTCTACCCCATCTCCACCCCTTTGTTTTCATTTTATTTAATTTTTTACTGTTCTCTACCTTTTATTTCTTTATTGTCTTTCTTCATTTTTCTTCCCCCTACTTTATGCCCTCTTTCCTTACCTTTTCTCCCCTTTTTCCCCTTTCCCCCTTTTTTTCAATTTTTCCTCTCTCCCACCCATCTCTCCCCTCCCCCCACATCTTCATCTGTCACAGTTTACCCTCTGATTTCAGCTTCTCTGCCGTTTGGCCATTCACACCTTCTATTCTCTCGATGGGCTGCCATTAGCAGCTTTTCCCCTTGTTCTTGTGGCTATGACTCATCTTCCATTCCCTCACCCTGCAGTATAAATATCTCCCACTTTCTCTGCCTTTTAACTTTGACAAAGGGTCACCTGGACTCGAAACATCTGCTCTTTTCTCTCCTTTCAGATGCTGCCAGACCTGCTGAGATTTTCCAGCATTTTCTCTTTTGTTTCACCTACTGCAGTACCGGTAGTGACCAGAGAGGGAGACCCTACTGCAGTACCGGCGCTGGGCGCAGAGGGCGCTGTGGCTGCAATACCCGCATTGAGCGCAGAGGGCGCTGTCAATGCAATACCGGCATTAAATGCAAGGGGGCAGTGTTGTTGCAGTACCGGCACTGAGCGCAGGGAGCGCTGTGGGTGCACTACCGGCACTGAGCGCAGGGTGCGGTGTTACTGCAATACCGGCACTGATCACAGGGGATGCTGTGGGTGCAGTACCGGCACTGAGCGCAGGGAGCGGTGTCGCTGCAATACCGGCACTGAGCGCAGGGGGCGCTGTGGGTGCAGTACCGGCACTGAGCGCAGGGGGCGGTGTCGCTGCAATACCGGCACTGGGCGCAGGGGGCGCTGTGGGGGCAGTACCACGGGGCGGCCGGAGGGGGACGGTGCAGAGGGACAGGAAGTGGCGCCGGGACCGGAAGTGTCTGGACCGGAAGTGGCGGACAGAGCCGCTCCCATGGCGACCCGGGCGCTGCAGGAATGGGCCCGGCTCCGGGCGGCCGGGTACCCGGGGGTGGAGGTGAAGAACATGAGCTCCAGCTTCAGGGACGGACTGGCTTTCTGCGCCATCATCCACCGGCACCGACCCGACCTGATGTGAGTGTCCCAGAGACAGAGAGAGGGAGGGAGAGAGAGAGAGAGAGCGGGGAGGGGGAGAGAGAGCGGGGAGAGAGAGAGAGTGAGAGCGGGGAGGGGGAGAGAGAGCGGGGGGAGAGAGAGAGTGAGAGCGGGGAGGGGGAGAGAGAGCGGGGAGAGAGAGAGAGAGAGTGAGAGCGGGGAGGGGGAGTGAGAGCGGGGAGGGGGAGAGAGGGGGGAGGGGGAGAGAGAGTGAGAGCGGGGAGGGGGAGTGAGAGCGGGGAGGGGGAGTGAGAGCGGGGAGGGGGAGTGAGAGCGGGGAGGGGGAGTGAGAGCGGGGAGGGGGAGTGAGAGCGGGGAGGGGGAGTGAGAGCGGGGAGGGGAGTGAGAGCGGGGAGGGGGAGTGAGAGCGGGGAGGGGGAGTGAGAGCGGGGAGGGGGAGTGAGAGCGGGGGGAGGGAGAGAGGGGAGGGGGGGGAGGGGGGGAGAGAGAGGGAGGGGGGGAGAGAGAGAGAGCGGGGAGGGGAGAGAGAGAGAGAGCGGGGAGGGGGAGAGAGAGAGAGAGCGGGGAGGGGGAGAGAGAGAGAGCGCGGGGAGGGGGAGAGAGAGAGAGAGCGGGGAGGGGGAGAGAGAGAGAGAGCGGGGAGGGGGAGAGAGAGAGAGAGCGGGGAGGGGGAGAGAGAGAGAGAGCGGGGAGGGGGAGAGAGAGAGAGCGGGGAGGGGGAGAGAGAGAGAGAGCGGGGAGGGGGAGAGAGAGAGAGAGGCGGGGAGGGGGAGAGAGAGAGAGAGCGGGGAGGGGGAGAGAGAGAGAGAGCGGGGAGGGGGAGAGAGAGAGCGGGGAGGGGAGAGAGAGAGAGAGCGGGGAGGGGGAGAGAGAGAGAGAGCGGGGAGGGAGAGAGAGAGAGAGCGGGGAGGGAGAGAGAGAGAGCGGGGAGGGGGAGAGAGAGAGAGAGCGGGGAGGGGGAGAGAGAGAGAGAGCGGGGAGGGGGAGAGAGAGAGAGAGCGGGGAGGGGGAGAGAGAGAGAGAGCGGGGAGGGGGGAGAGAGAGAGAGAGCGGGGGAGGGGAGAGAGAGAGAGAGCGGGGAGGGGGAGAGAGAGAGAGAGCGGGGAGGGGGAGAGAGAGAGAGAGCGGGGAGGGGGAGAGAGAGAGAGAGCGGGGAGGGGGAAGAGAGAGAGAGAGCGGGGAGGGGGAGAGAGAGAGAGAGCGGGGAGGGGGAGAGAGAGAGAGAGCGGGGAGGGGGAGAGAGAGAGAGAGCGGGGAGGGGGAGAGAGAGAGAGAGCGGGAGGGGGAGAGAGAGAGAGAGCGGGGAGGGGGAGAGAGAGAGAGAGCGGGGAGGGGGAGAGAGAGAGAGAGCGGGGAGGGGGAGAGAGAGAGAGAGCGGGGAGGGGGAGAGAGAGAGAGAGCGGGGAGGGGGAGAGAGAGAGAGAGCGGGGAGGGGGAGAGAGAGAGAGAGCGGGGAGGGGGAGAGAGAGAGAGAGCGGGGAGGGGAGAGAGAGAGAGAGCGGGGAGGGGGAGAGAGAGAGAGAGCGGGGAGGGGGAGAGAGAGAGAGAGCGGGGAGGGGGAGAGAGAGAGAGAGAAGGGAGAGAGAGTGAGAGCGGGGAAGAGAGGAGTGAGAGCGGGGAGGGAGGGAGAATGAGAGCGGGGAGGGAGGGAGAGTGAGAGCAGGGAGGGAGAGAGAGAGAGAGCGGGGAGGGAGAGAGAGAGAGAGAGAGAGCGGGGAGAGAGAGAGAGCGAGGAGAGAGAGAGTGAGAGCGGGGAGGGAGGGAGAATGAGAGCGGGGAGGGAGGGAGAGTGAGAGCAGGGAGGGAGAGAGAGAGAGCGGGGAGGGAGAGAGAGAGAGAGAGAGAGCGGGGAGGGAGAGAGAGAGAGAGAGAGCGGGGAGGGAGAGAGAGAGAGAGAGAGAGAGAGAGCGGGGAGGGAGAGAGAGAGAGCGGGGAGGGAGAGAGAGAGAGCGGGGAGGGAGAGAGAGAGCGGGGAGGGGGAGGGAGAGAGAGAGCGGGGAGGGGGAGAGAGAGAGAGAGCGGGGAGGGGGAGAGAGAGAGAGAGCGGGGAGGGGGAGAGAGAGAGCGAGAAGGGAGAGAGAGTGAGAGCGGGGAGAGAGAGAGAGTGAGAGCGGGGAGGGAGGGAGAATGAGAGCGGGGAGGGAGGGAGAGTGAGAGCAGGGAGGGAGAGAGAGAGAGCGGGGAGGGAGAGAGAGAGAGAGAGAGAGCGGGGAGAGAGAGAGAGCGAGGAGAGAGAGAGTGAGAGCGGGGAGGGAGGGAGAATGAGAGCGGGGAGGGAGGGAGAGTGAGAGCAGGGAGGGAGAGAGAGAGAGAGAGAGCGGGGAGGGAGAGAGAGAGAGAGAGAGAGCGGGGAGGGAGAGAGAGAGAGAGAGAGCGGGGAGGGAGAGAGAGAGAGAGAGAGAGAGCGGGGAGGGAGAGAGAGAGAGCGGGGAGGGAGAGAGAGAGCGGGGAGGGAGAGAGAGCGGGGAGGGAGAGAGAGAGCGGGGAGGGAGTGAGAGAGCGGGGAGGGAGTGAGAGAGCGGGGAGGGAGTGAGAGAGCGGGGAGGGAGTGAGAGAGCGGGGAGGGAGAGAGAGAGCGGGGAGGGAGAGAGAGAGCGGGGAGGGAGAGAGAGAGCGGGGAGGGAGAGAGAGAGCGGGGAGGGAGAGAGAGAGCGGGGAGGGAGAGAGAGAGCGGGGAGGGAGAGAGAGCGGGGAGGGAGAGAGAGAGCGGGGAGGGAGAGAGAGAGCGGGGAGGGAGAGAGAGAGCGGGGAGGGAGAGAGAGAGCGGGGAGGGAGAGAGAGAGCGGGGAGGGAGAGAGAGAGCGGGGAGGGAGAGAGCGAGAGCGAGCGGGGAGGGAGAGAGCGAGAGCGAGCGGGGAGGGAGAGAGCGAGAGCGAGCGGGGAGGGAGAGAGCGGGGAGGGAGAGAGCGAGAGAGAGCGGGGAGGGAGAGAGCGAGAGAGAGCGGGGAGGGAGAGAGCGGGGAGGGAGAGAGCGAGAGAGAGCGGGGAGGGAGAGAGCGAGAGAGAGCGGGGAGGGAGAGAGCGAGAGAGAGCGGGGAGGGAGAGAGCGAGAGAGAGCGGGGAGGGAGAGAGCGAGAGAGAGCGGGGAGGGAGAGAGCGAGAGAGAGCGGGGAGGGAGAGAGCGAGAGAGAGCGAGAGAGAGCGGGGAGGGAGAGCGAGAGAGAGCGGGGAGGGAGAGAGCGAGAGAGAGCGGGGAGGGAGAGAGAGCGGGGAGGGAGAGAGCGAGAGAGAGCGGGGAGGGAGAGAGCGAGAGAGAGCGGGGAGGGAGAGAGCGAGAGAGAGCGGGGAGGGAGAGAGCGAGAGAGAGCGGGGAGGGAGAGAGCGAGAGAGAGCGGGGAGGGAGAGAGCGAGAGAGAGCGGGGAGGGAGAGAGCGAGAGAGAGCGGGGAGGGAGAGAGCGAGAGAGAGCGGGGAGGGAGAGAGAGGGAGAGAGCGAGAGAGAGCGGGGAGGGAGAGAGCGAGAGAGAGCGGGAGGGAGAGAGCGAGAGAGAGCGGGGAGGGAGAGCGAGAGAGCGGGGAGGGAGAGAGCGAGAGAGAGCGGGGAGGGAGAGAGCGAGAGAGAGCGGGGAGGGAGAGAGCGAGAGAGAGCGGGGAGGGAGAGAGCGAGAGAGAGCGGGGAGGGAGAGAGCGAGAGAGAGCGGGGAGGGAGAGAGCGAGAGAGAGCGGGGAGGGAGAGAGCGAGAGAGAGCGGGGAGGGAGAGAGCGGGGAGGGAGAGAGCGAGAGAGCGCGGGGAGGGAGAGAGAGAGCGGAGAGGGAGAGAGCGGGGAGGGAGAGGGAGAGAGCGGGGAGGGAGAGAGAGAGAAAGCGGGGAGGGAGAGAGAGAGAGAGGCGGGGAGGGAGAGAGAGAGAGCGGGGAGGGAGAGAGAGAGTGCGGGGAGGGAGAGAGAGAGAGAGCGGGGAGGGAGAGAGAGAGAGAGCGGGGAGGGAGAGAGAGAGAGAGCGGGGAGGGAGAGAGAGAGAGAGCGGGGAGGGAGAGAGAGAGAGAGCGGGGAGGGAGAGAGAGAGAGAGCGGGGAGGGAGAGAGAGAGCGGGGAGGGAGAGAGAGAGAGAGCGGGGAGGGAGAGAGAGAGAGAGCGGGGAGGGAGAGAGAGAGAGAGCGGGGAGGGAGAGAGAGAGAGAGCGGGGAGGGAGAGAGAGAGAGAGCGGGGAGGGAGAGAGAGAGAGAGCGGGGAGGCAGAGAGAGAGAGCGGGGAGGCAGAGAGAGAGAGCGGGGGAGGGAGAGAGAGAGAGAGCGGGGAGGGAGAGAGAGAGTGCGGGGAGGGAGAGAGCGAGAGAGAGCGGGGAGGGAGAGAGCGAGAGAGAGCGGGGAGGGAGAGAGAGCGCGGGGAGGGAGAGGGAGAGAGAGCGGGGAGGGAGAGGGAGAGAGAGCGGGGAGGGAGAGAGAGAGAGAGAGCGGGGAGGCAGAGAGAGAGAGAGAGCGGGGAGGGAGAGAGAGAGAGAGCGGGGAGGGAGAGAGAGAGTGCGGGGAGGGAGAGAGCGAGAGAGAGCGGGGAGGGAGAGAGCGAGAGAGAGCGGGGAGGGAGAGAGAGCGCGGGGAGGGAGAGAGAGAGCGGGGAGGGAGAGGAGAGAGAGCGGGGAGGGAGAGAGAGAGAGCGGGGAGAGAGAGAGAGAGCGGGGAGGGAGAGAGAGAGAGTGCGGGGAGGGAGAGAGAGAGAGAGCGGGGAGGGAGAGAGAGAGAGCGGGGAGGGAGAGAGAGAGAGCGGGGAGGGAGAGAGAGAGAGCGGGGAGGCAGAGAGAGAGAGAGCGGGGAGGGAGAGAGAGAGCGGGGAGGGAGAGAGAGAGAGAGCGGGGAGGGGAGAGAGAGAGAGAGCGGGGGGGAGAGAGAGAGAGAGCGGGGAGGGAGAGAGAGAGTGCGGGGAGGGAGAGAGAGAGAGAGCGGGGAGGGAGAGAGAGAGAGAGCGGGGAGGGAGAGAGAGAGAGCGGGGAGGCAGAGAGAGAGAGCGGGGAGGGAGAGAGAGAGAGAGCGGGGAGGGAGAGAGAGAGAGAGCGGGGAGGGAGAGAGAGAGAGCGGGGAGGGAGAGAGAGAGAGAGCGGGGAGGGAGAGAGAGAGCGGGGAGGGAGAGAGAGCGGGGAGGGAGAGAGAGCGGGGAGGGAGAGAGAGCGGGGAGGCAGAGAGAGAGAGAGCGGGGAGGGAGAGAGAGAGAGAGCGGGGAGGGAGAGAGAGAGAGAGAGAGCGGGGAGGGAGAGAGAGAGAGAGAGCGGGGAGGGAGAGAGAGCGGGGAGGGTGAGAGAGCGGGGAGGGAGAGAGAGAGCGGGGAGGGAGAGAGAGAGAGCGGGGAGGGAGAGAGAGAGAGAGCGGGGAGGGAGAGAGAGAGAGCGGGGAGGGAGAGAGAGAGAGAGCGGGGAGGGAGAGAGAGAGAGAGAGCGGGGAGGGAGAGAGAGAGAGCGGGGAGAGAGAGAGAGCGGGGAGGGAGAGAGAGAGAGAGCGGGGAGGGAGAGAGAGAGAGAGACGGGGAGGGAGAGAGAGAGAGAGAGCGGGGAGGGAGAGAGAGAGAGAGAGCGGGGAGGGAGAGAGAGAGAGAGAGAGCGGGGAGGGAGAGAGAGAGAGCGGGGAGGGAGAGAGAGAGCGGGGAGGGAGAGAGAGAGAGAGAGAGCGGGGAGGGAGAGAGAGAGAGCGGGGAGGGAGAGAGAGAGAGAGAGCGGGGAGGGAGAGAGAGAGAGAGCGGGGAGGGGGAGAGAGAGAGAGCGGGGAGGGAGAGAGAGAGCGGGGAGGGAGAGAGCGAGAGAGAGCGGGGAGGGAGGGAAAGAGAGAGAGAGAGCGGGGAGGGAGGGAGAGAGAGAGAGAGAGCAATGAGGGAGGGAGAGAGAGAGAGAGAGCAATGAGGGAGAGAGATAGAGAGCGGGGGGGGAGAGAGCGGGGAGGGAGAGCGAGCGGGGAGGGAGAGAGAGAGAGAGCAGGTTGGGGGGGAGTGAGAGAGCGGGGAGGGAGCGGAGTGGGAGGGAGCGAGGGAGCGGAGTGGGAGAGAGCGGGGAGGGAGAGAGCCAGAGAGAGCGAGAGAGAGCGGGGAGGGAGTGAGCGGTGAGGGAGAGAGCGAGAGAGAGCGGGGAGGGAGAGAGCGAGCGAGAGCGGGGAGGGAGAGAGCCAGAGAGAGCGGGGAGGGAGAGAGCCAGAGAGAGCGGGGAGGGAGAGAGCCAGAGAGAGCGGGGAGGGAGAGAGCCAGAGAGAGCCAGAGAGAGCGGGGAGGGAGAGAGCGAGAGAGAGCGGGGAGGGAGGGAACCAGAGAGAGCGGGGAGGGAGAGAGCCAGAGAGAGCGGGGAGGGGAGAGAGCCAGAGAGAGCGGGGAGGGAGAGAGCCAGAGAGAGCGGGGAGGGAGAGAGCCAGAGAGAGCGGGGAGGGAGAGAGCCAGAGAGAGCGGGGAGGGAGAGAGCCAGAGAGAGCGGGGAGGGAGAGAGCCAGAGAGAGCGGGGAGGGAGAGAGCCAGAGAGAGCGGGGAGGGAGAGAGCCAGAGAGAGCGGGGAGGGAGAGAGCCAGAGAGAGCGGGGAGGGAGAGAGCCAGAGAGAGCGGGGAGGGAGAGAGCCAGAGAGAGCGGGGAGGGAGAGAGCCAGAGAGAGCGGGGAGGGAGAGAGCCAGAGAGAGCGGGGAGGGGGAGAGCCAGAGAGAGCGGGGAGGGGGAGAGCCAGAGAGAGCGGGGAGGGTGAGAGAGAGAGAGAGAGAGCGGGGAGGGTGAGAGAGAGAGAGAGAGCGGGGAGGGAGAGAGAGAGAGCGGGGAGGGAACGAGAGAGAGCGGGGAGGGAGAGAGAGAGAGCGGGGAGGGAGAGAGAGAGGGAGAGCTGGGAGGGTGAGAGGGAGAGAGCGGGGAGGGAGAGAGCGGGGAGGGAGGGAGAGAGCGAGAGACAGCGGGGAGGGAGAGAGAGAGTGCGGGGAGGGTGAGAGCGAGAGAGAGAGAGAGAGCGGGGAGGGTGAGAGCGAGAGAGAGAGAGCGGGGAGGGTGAGAGAGGGAGAGCTTGGAGGGTGAGAGAGAGAGAGCGGGGAGGGAGAGAGCGCGGAGGGAGAGAGCGAGAGACTGCGGGGAGGGAGAGAGCGAGAGACTGCGGGGAGGGAGAGAGTGCGGGAAGGGAGGGAGAGAGAGAGAGCGGGAAGGGAGGGAGAGAGAGAGAGAGCGGGAAGGGAGGGAGAGAGAGAGAGAGCGGGGAGGGAGGGAGAGAGAGCGGGGAGGGAGGGAGAGAGAGAGGGGAGGGAGGGAGAGAGAGAGAGCGGGGAGGGAGAGAGAGAGAGAGCGGGGAGAGAGAGAGAGAGAGAGAGCGGGGAGGGAGAGAGAGAGAGAGCGGGGAGGGAGAGAGAGAGAGCGGGGAGGGAGAGAGAGAGCGGGGAGGGAGAGAGCGAGAGAGAGCGGGGAGGGAGAGAGCGAGAGAGAGCGGGGAGGGAGAGAGCGAGAGAGAGCGGGGAGGGAGAGAGCGAGAGAGAGCGGGGAGGGAGAGAGCGAGAGAGAGCGGGGAGGGAGAGAGCGAGAGAGAGCGGGGAGGGAGAGAGCGAGAGAGAGCGGGGAGGGAGAGAGCGAGAGAGAGCGGGGAGGGAGAGAGCGAGAGAGAGCGGGGAGGGAGAGAGCGAGAGAGAGCGGGGAGGGAGAGAGCGAGAGAGAGCGGGGAGGGAGAGAGCGAGAGAGAGCGGGGAGGGGGAGAGCGAGAGAGAGCGGGGAGGGGGAGAGCGAGAGAGAGCGGGGAGGGAGAGAGCGGGGAGGGAGAGAGCGAGAGAGAGCGGGGAGGGCGAGAGCGAGAGAGAGCGGGGAGGGAGAGAGCGAGAGAGAGCGGGGAGGGAGAGAGCAGGGAGGGGGGGAGGGAGAGCGGGGAGGGAGGGAGCGGAGTGGGAAGGAGCGAGAGAGCGGGGAGGGAGAGAGCGGTGAGGGAGAGAGCGGGGAGGGAGAGAGCGGGGAGGGAGAGAGCGAGAGCGCGGGGAGGGAGAAAGCGAGAGCGCGGGGAGGGAGAGAGAGAGAGAGCGGGGAGGGAGAGGGAGAGAGAGCGGGGAGGGATGGAGAGAGCGGGGAGGGAGAGAGAGAGAGCGGGGAGGGAGAGAGCGGGGAGGGAGAGAGCCAGAGAGAGCGGGGAGGGAGAGAGCGGGGAGGGAGAGAGCGAGAGAGAGCGGGGAGGGAGAGAGCCAGAGAGAGCGGGGAGGGAGAGAGCGAGAGAGAGCGGGGAGGGAGAGAGCCAGAGAGAGCGGGGAGGGAGAGAGCCAGAGAGAGCGGGGAGGGAGAGAGCCGGAGAGAGCGGGGAGGGAGAGAGCCAGAGAGAGCGGGGAGGGAGAGAGCCAGAGAGAGCGGGGAGGGAGAGAGCCAGAGAGAGCGGGGAGGGAGAGAGCCAGAGAGAGCGGGGAGGGAGAGAGCCGGAGAGAGCGAGAGCGCGGGGAGGGTGAGAGCGAGAGAGAGAGCGGGGATGGAGAGAGAGAGAGAGCGGGGATGGAGAGAGAGAGAGAGAGAGCGGGGAGGGTGAGAGAGGGAGAGCTGGGAGGGTGAGAGAGAGAGAGCGGGGAGGGAGAGAGCGAGAGAGAGCGGGGAGGGAGAGAGCGAGAGAGAGCGGGTAGGGAGAGAACGAGAGAGAGCGGGGAGGGAGAGAGCGAGAGAGAGCGGGGAGGGAGAGAGCGAGAGAGAGCGGGGAGGGAGAGAGCGAGAGAGAGCGGGAAGGGAGAGAGCGAGAGAGAGCGGGGAGGGAGAGAGCGAGAGAGAGCGGGGAGGGCGAGAGCGAGAGAGAGCGGGGAGGGAGAGAGCAGGGAGGGGGGGAGGGAGAGCAGGGAGGGAGCGGAGTGGGAAGGAGCGAGAGAGCGGGGAGGGAGAGAGCGAGAGAGAGCGGGGAGGGAGAGAGCGGGGAGGGAGAGAGCGGGGAGGGAGAGAGCGGGGAGGGAGGGAGAGAGCGAGAGAGCGGGGGAGGGAGAGAGAGAGAGAGAGCGGCGAGGGAGAGAGCCAGAGAGAGCGGGGAGGGAGAGAGCCAGAGAGAGCGGGGAGGGAGAGAGCGAGAGAGAGCGGGGAGGGAGAGAGCCAGAGAGAGCGGGGAGGGAGAGAGCCAGAGAGAGCGGGGAGGGAGAGAGCGGGGAGGGAGAGAGCGGGAGGGAGAGAGCCGGAGAGAGCGGGGAGGGAGGGAGCCAGAGAGAGCGGGGAGGGAGAGAGCCAGAGAGAGCGGGGAGGGAGAGAGCCAGAGAGAGCGGGGAGGGAGAGAGCCAGAGAGAGCGGGGAGGGAGAGAGCCAGAGAGAGCGGGGAGGGAGAGAGCCGGAGAGAGCGAGAGCGCGGGGAGGGTGAGAGCGAGAGAGAGAGCGGGGATGGAGAGAGAGAGAGAGAGAGCGCGGGATGGAGAGAGAGAGAGAGAGAGCGGGGAGGGTGAGAGAGGGAGAGCTGGGAGGGTGAGAGAGAGAGAGCGGGGAGGGAGAGAGCGAGAGACAGCGGGGAGGGAGAGCGCGAGAGACAGCGGGGAGGGAGAGCGCGAGAGAGAGCGGGGAGGGAGAGAGAGCGGGCAGGGTGAGAGGGGGAGAGCTGGGAGGGAGAGAGCGAGAGGGAGCGGGGAGGGAGAGAGCGAGACAGAGCGGGGAGGGAGAGAGCGAGAGAGAGCGGGGAGGGAAAGAGCGGGGAGGGATAGAGTGAGAGAGAGCGGGGAGGGAGAGAGCGGGAGAGAGCGGGGTGGGAGAGCCAGAGAGAGCGGGGAGGGAGAGTGCCAGAGAGAGCGGGGAGGGAGAGTGCCAGAGAGAGCGGGGAGGGAGAGAGCGAGAGAGACCGGGGAAGGAGGGAGAGAGAGAGAGAGAGAGCGGTGAGGGAGAGAGAGCGGTGAGGGAGAGAGAGCGGTGAGGGAGAGAGAGCGGTGAGGGAGAGAGAGCGGGCAGGGAGAGAGAGCGGGCAGGGAGAGAGAGAGCGGGGAGGGAGAGAGGGAGCGGGGAGGGAGAGAGAGAGAGGGAGCGGGGACGGAGAGAGAGAGAGAGAGCGGGGCGGGAGAGAGAGAGCGGGGTGGGAGAGAGAGAGAGAGCGGGGAGGGAGGGAGAGAGAGGGGAGGGTGAGAGAGAGCGGGGAGGGAGGGTGAGAGAGAGCGGGGAGGGAGGGTGAGAGAGAGCGGGGAGGAAGGGTGAGAGAGAGCGGGGAGGGAGGGTGAGAGAGAGCGGGGAGGGAGGGTGAGAGAGAGCGGGGAGGGAGGGTGAGAGAGAGCGGGGAGGGTGAGAGAGAGCGGGGAGGGAGAGAGAGAGCGGGGAGGGAGAGAGAGAGCGGGGAGGGAGAGAGAGAGCGGGGAGGGAGAGAGAGAGAGCGGGGAGAGTGCGAGAGAGAGCGGGGAGGGAGAGAGAGAGCGCCAGAGAGAGAGCGGGGAGGGAGAGAGAGAGAGAGCGGGGAGGGAGAGTGCGAGAGAGAGCGGAGAGGGAGAGTGCGAGAGAGAGCGGGGAGGGAGAGTGCGAGAGAGAGCGGGGAGAGAGAGAGCGGGGAGGGAGAGAGCGAGAGAGAGCGGGGAGGGAGAGAGCGAGAGAGAGCGGTGAGGGAGAGAGCGAGAGAGAGCGGTGAGGGAGAGAGCGAGAGAGAGCGGTGAGGGAGAGAGCGAGAGAGCGGGGAGGGAGAGAGCGAGAGCGCGGGGAGGGAGAGAGAGAGTGAGAGAGCGGGGAGGGAGAGAGAGAGAGCGGAGAGGGAGAGAGAGAGCGGGGAGGGAGAGAGCGGGGCGGGAGAGAGCCAGAGAGAGCGGGGAGGGAGAGAGCCAGAGAGAGCGGGGAGGGAGAGAGCCAGAGAGAGCGGGGAGGGAGAGAGCCAGAGAGAGCGGGGAGGGAGAGAGCCAGGGAGAGCGGGGAGGGAGAGAGCCAGAGAGAGCGGGGAGGGAGAGAGCCAGAGAGAGCGGGGAGGGAGAGAGCGAGAGAGAGCGGGGAGGGAGAGAGCGAGAGAGAGCGGGGAGGGAGAGAGCGAGAGAGAGCGGGGAGGGAGAGAGCGAGAGAGAGCGGGTAGGGTGAGAACGAGAGAGAGCGGGGAGGGAGAGAGCGAGAGAGAGCGGGGAGGGAGAGAGCGGGGAGGGAGAGAGCGAGAGAGAGCGGGGAGGGAGAGAGCGAGAGAGAGCGGGAAGGGAGAGAGCGAGAGAGAGCGGGGAGGGAGAGAGCGAGAGAGAGCGGGGAGGGCGAGAGCGAGAGAGAGCGGGGAGGGAGAGAGCGGGGAGGGAGGGAGCGGAGTGGGAAGGAGCGAGAGAGCGGGGAGGGAGAGAGCGAGAGAGAGCGGTGAGGGAGAGAGCGGGGAGGGAGAGAGCGAGAGCGGGGAGGGAGAGAGCGAGAGCGCGGGGAGGGAGAGAGAGCGAGAGCGGGGAGAGAGAGAGAGAGAGCGGAGAGGGAGAGAGAGCGGGAGGGAGGGAGAGGGAGAGAGAGCGGGAGGGAGGGAGAGGGAGAGAGAGCGGGGAGGGAGGGAGAGAGCGAGAGAGCGGGGAGGGAGAGAGAGAGAGAGAGCGGGGAGGGAGAGAGCCAGAGAGAGCGGGGAGGGAGAGAGCCAGAGAGAGTGGGGAGGGAGAGAGCGAGAGAGAGCGGGGAGGGAGAGAGCCAGAGAGAGCGGGGAGGGAGAGAGCGAGAGAGAGCGGGGAGGGAGAGAGCCAGAGAGAGCGGGGAGGGAGAGAGCCGGAGAGAGCGGGGAGGGAGGGAGCCAGAGAGAGCGGGGAGGGAGAGAGCCAGAGAGAGCGGGGAGGGAGAGAGCCAGAGAGAGCGGGGAGGGAGAGAGCCAGAGAGAGCGGGGAGGGAGAGAGCCAGAGAGAGCGGGGAGGGAGAGAGCCGGAGAGAGCGAGAGCGCGGGGAGGGTGAGAGCGAGAGAGAGAGCGGGGATGGAGAGAGAGAGAGAGAGCGGGGAGGGTGAGATAGAGAGAGCGGGGAGGGTGAGAGAGGGAGAGCTGGGAGGGTGAGAGAGAGAGAGCGGGGAGGGAGAGAGCGAGAGACAGCGGGGAGGGAGAGCGCGAGAGACAGCGGGGAGGGAGAGCGCGAGAGAGAGCGGGCAGGGTGAGAGGGGGAGAGCTGGGAGGGAGAGAGCGAGAGGGAGCGGGGAGGGAGAGAGCGAGACAGAGCGGGGAGGGAGAGAGCGAGAGAGCGGGGAGGGAGAGAGCGAGAGAGAGCGGGGAGGGATAGAGTGAGAGAGAGCGGGGAGGGAGACTAGCGGGAGAGAGCGGGGTGGGAGAGCCAGAGAGAGCGGGGAGGGAGAGAGCGGGGAGGGAGAGTGCCAGAGAGAGCGGGGAGGGAGAGAGCGAGAGAGACCGGGGAAGGAGGGAGAGAGAGAGAGAGAGCGGTGAGGGAGAGAGAGCGGTGAGGGAGAGAGAGCGGTGAGGGAGAGAGAGCGGGCAGGGAGAGAGAGCGGGCAGGGAGAGAGAGAGAGAGTGGGGAGGGAGAGAGAGAGAGAGAGTGGGGAGGGAGAGAGAGAGAGGGAGCGGGGAGGGAGAGAGAGAGGGAGCGGGGAGGGAGAGAGAGAGGGAGCGGGGAGGGAGAGAGAGAGGGAGCGGGGACGGAGAGAGAGAGAGAGAGCGGGAGGGAGAGAGAGAGAGAGCGGGGAGGGAGGGAGAGAGAGGGGAGGGTGAGAGAGAGCGGGGAGGGAGGGTGAGAGAGAGCGGGGAGGGAGGGTGAGAGAGAGCGGGGAGGGAGGGTGAGAGAGAGCGGGGAGGGAGGGTGAGAGAGAGCGGGGAGGGAGGGAGAGAGAGAGCGGGGAGGGAGAGAGAGAGCGGGGAGGGAGAGAGAGAGCGGGGAGGGAGAGAGAGAGCGGGAAGGGAGAGAGAGAGCGCCAGAGAGAGAGCGGGGAGGGAGAGAGAGAGAGCGGGGAGGGAGAGAGAGAGAGGGGGGAGGGAGAGAGAGAGAGAGAGAGAGCGGAGAGGGAGAGTGCGAGAGAGAGCGGGGAGGGAGAGAGAGAGCGCCAGAGAGAGAGCGGGGAGGGAGAGAGAGAGAGCGGGGAGGGAGAGAGAGAGAGAGCGGGGAGGGAGAGTGCGAGAGAGAGCGGGGAGGGAGAGTGCGAGAGAGAGCGGGGAGGGAGAGTGCGAGAGAGAGCGGGGAGGGAGAGTGCGAGAGAGAGCGGGGAGGGAGAGTGCGAGAGAGAGCGGGGAGGGAGAGTGCGAGAGAGAGCGGGGAGGGAGAGTGCGAGAGAGCGGGGAGGGAGAGAGCGAGAGAGAGCGGGGAGGGAGAGAGCGAGAGAGAGCGGGGAGGGAGAGAGAGAGAGCGGGGAGGGAGAGAGCGAGAGAGAGCGGGGAGGGAGAGAGCGAGAGAGAGCGGGGAGGGAGAGAGCGAGAGAGAGCGGGGAGGGAGAGAGCGAGAGAGAGCGGTGAGGGAGAGAGCGAGAGAGAGCGGGGTGGGAGAGAGCGAGAGGGAGCGGGGAGGGATAGAGCGAGAGGGAGCGGGGCGGGTGCGAGCGAGAGAGAGCGGGAAGGGAGGGAGAGAGAGAGAGCGGGGAGAGAGAGAGAGCGGGGAGAGAGAGAGAGCGGGGAGGGAGAGAGAGCGGGGAGGGAGAGAGAGCGGGGAGGGAGAGAGAGAGCGGGGAGGGAGAGAGAGAGCGGGGAGGGAGAGAGAGAGCGGGGAGGGAGAGAGAGAGCGGGGAGGGAGAGAGAGCGGGGAGGGAGAGAGAGCGGGGAGGGAGAGAGAGCGGGGAGGGAGAGAGAGCGGGGAGGGAGAGAGAGCGGGGAGGGAGAGAGAGCGGGGAGGGAGAGAGAGCGGGGAGGGAGAGAGAGCGGAGGGAGAGAGCGAGAGACAGCGGGGAGGGAGAGAGCGATAGAGAGCGGGGAGGGAGAGAGTGCGGAGGGAGAGAGCGAGAGACAGCGGGGAGGGAGAGCGCGAGAGAGAGCGGGGAGGGCGAGAGCGAGAGAGAAGGGGGAGGGAGAGAGAGAGAGAGCGGGGAGGGAGAGAGAGAGAGCGGGGAGGGAGAGAGCGAGAGAGAGCGGGGAGGGAGAGAGCGAGAGAGAGCGGGGAGGGAGAGAGCGAGAGAGAGCAGGGAGGGGGGGAGGGAGAGCGGGTAGGGAGGGAGCAGAGTGGGAGGGAGCGAGAGAGCGGGGAGGGAGAGAGCCAGAGAGAGCGGGGAGGGAGAGAGCCAGAGAGAGCGGGGACGGAGAGAGCGGGAGAGAGCGAGAGAGAGCGGTGAGGGAGAGAGCGAGAGAGAGCGGTGAGGGAGAGAGCGAGAGAGCGGGGAGGGAGAGAGCGAGAGCGCGGGGAGGGAGAGAGCGAGAGAGAGAGCGGGGAGGGAGAGAGAGAGAGAGAGAGCGGAGAGGGAGAGAGAGAGCGGGGCGGGAGAGAGCCAGAGAGAGCGGGGCGGGAGAGAGCCAGCGAGAGCGGGGAGGGAGAGAGCCAGAGAGAGCGGGGTGGGAGAGAGCCAGAGAGAGCGGGGAGGGAGGGAGCCAGAGAGAGCGGGGAGGGAGAGAGTCAGAGAGAGCGGGGAGGGAGAGAGCCAGAGAGAGCGGGGAGGGAGAGAGCCAGAGAGAGCGGGGAGGGAGAGAGCGGGGAGGGAGAGTGCCAGAGAGAGCGGGGAGGGAGAGAGCCAGAGAGAGCGGGGAGGGAGAGAGCCAGAGAGAGCGGGGAGGGAGAGAGCCAGAGAGAGCGGGGAGGGAGAGAGCCAGAGAGAGCGGGGAGGGAGAGAGCCAGAGAGAGCGGGGAGGGAGAGAGCCAGAGAGAGCGGGGAGGGAGAGAGCCAGAGAGAGCGGGGAGGGAGAGAGCCAGAGAGAGCGGGGAGGGAGAGAGCCAGAGAGAGGGGGGAGGGAGAGAGCCAGAGAGAGCGGGGAGGGAGAGAGCCAGAGAGAGCGGGGAGGGAGAGAGCCAGAGAGAGCGGGGAGGGAGAGAGCCAGAGAGAGCGGGGAGGGAGAGAGCCAGAGAGAGCGGGGAGGGAGAGAGCCAGAGAGAGCGGGGAGGGAGAGAGCCAGAGAGAGCGGGGAGGGAGAGAGCCAGAGAGAGCGGGGAGGGAGAGAGCCAGAGAGAGCGGGGAGGGAGAGAGCCAGAGAGAGCGGGGAGGGAGAGAGCCAGAGAGAGCGGGGAGGGAGAGAGCCAGAGAGAGCGGGGAGGGAGAGAGCCAGAGAGAGCGGGGAGGGAGAGAGCCAGAGAGAGCGGGGAGGGAGAGAGCCAGAGAGAGCGGGGAGGGAGAGAGCCAGAGAGAGCGGGGAGGGAGAGAGCCAGAGAGAGCGGGGAGGGAGAGAGCCAGAGAGAGCGGGGAGGGAGAGAGCCAGAGAGAGCCGGGAGGGAGAGAGCCAGAGAGAGCGGGGAGGGAGAGAGCCAGAGAGAGCGGGGAGGGAGAGAGCCAGAGAGAGCGGGGAGGGAGAGAGCCAGAGAGAGCGAGGAGGGAGAGAGCCAGAGAGAGCGGGGAGGGAGAGAGCCAGAGAGAGCGGGGAGGGAGAGAGCCAGAGAGAGCGGGGAGGGAGAGAGCCAGAGAGAGCGGGGAGGGAGAGAGCCAGAGAGAGCGGGGAGGGAGAGAGCCAGAGAGAGCGGGGAGGGGGAGAGCCAGAGAGAGCGGGGAGGGGGAGAGCCAGAGAGAGCGGGGAGGGAGAGAGCCAGAGAGAGCGGGGAGGGAGAGAGCCAGAGAGAGCGAGGAGGGAGAGAGCCAGAGAGAGCGGGGAGGGAGAGAGCCAGAGAGAGCGGGGAGGGGGAGAGCCAGAGAGAGCGGGGAGGGGGAGAGCCAGAGAGAGCGGGGAGGGGGAGAGCCAGAGAGAGCGGGGAGGGGGAGAGCGGGGAGGGAGAGAGCGAGGGAGAGAGCGAGAGAGAGCGGGGAGGGAGAGAGCGAGAGAGAGCGGGGAGGGATAGAGCGAGAGAGCGGGGAGGGAGAGTGCCAGAGAGAGCGGGGAGGGAGAGTGCCAGAGAGAGCGGGGAGGGAGAGTGCCAGAGAGAGCGGGGAGGGAGGGAGAGAGAGAGCAGGGAAGGAGGGAGCGAGAGAGAGAGAGCGGGGAGGGAGAGACCGAGAGAGAGCGGGGAGGGAGAGAGCGAGAGAGAGCGGGGAGGGAGAGAGCGAGAGAGAGCGGGGAGGGAGAGAGCGAGAGAGAGCGGGGAGGGAGAGAGCAAGAGAGAGCGGGGAGGGAGAGAGCGAGAGAGAGCGGGGAGAGAGAGAGCGGGGAGGGAGAGAGCGAGAGAGAGCGGGGCGGGAGAGAGAGAGCGGGGAGGGAGAGAGAGAGAGCGGGGAGGGAGGGAGAGAGAGCGGGGAGGGAGGGAGAGAGAGCGGGGAGGTTGAGGGAGAGAGCGGGGAGGTTGAGAGAGAGAGCGGGGAGGTTGAGAGAGAGAGCGGGGAGGGAGAGAGAGAGGGCGGGGAGGGAGAGGGAGAGAGCGGGGAGGGAGAGAGAGAGAGCGGGGAGGGAGAGAGAGAGAGCGGGGAGGGAGAGAGAGAGAGCGGGGAGGGAGAGAGAGAGAGCGGGGAGGGAGAGAGAGAGAGCGGGGAGGGAGAGAGAGAGAGCGGGGAGGGAGAGAGAGAGAGCGGGGAGGGAGAGAGAGAGAGCGGGGAGGGAGAGAGAGAGAGCGGGGAGGGAGAGAGAGAGAGCGGGGAGGGAGAGAGAGAGCGGGGAGGGAGAGAGAGAGAGCGGGGAGGGAGAGAGAGAGAGCGGGGAGGGAGAGAGAGAGAGCGGAGAGGGAGAGAGAGAGAGCGGGGAGGGAGAGAGAGAGAGCGGGGAGGGAGAGAGAGAGAGCGGGGAGGGAGAGAGAGAGAGCGGGGAGGGAGAGAGAGAGAGCGGGTAGGGAGAGAGAGAGAGCGGGTAGGAAGAGAGAGAGAGCGGGTAGGGAGAGAGAGAGAGCGGGTAGGGAGAGAGAGAGAGCGGGTCGGGAGAGAGAGAGCGGGTAGGGAGAGAGAGAGAGCGCGGGAGAGAGAGAGAGAGAGCGGGGAGGGAGAGAGAGAGAGCGGGGAGGGAAAGAGAGAGCGAGCGGGGAGGGGGAGAGCGAGAGAGAGCGTGGAGGGAGAGAGCGAGAGAGAGCGGTGAGGGCGAGAGCGGGAGAGAGCGAGCGAGAGCGGTGAGGGAGAGAGCGAGAGAGAGCGGGTAGGGAGAGAGAGAGAGCGGGTAGGGAGAGAGCAGGGAGGGAGAGAGCGAGGGCGAGGGAGAGCGGGGAGGGAGGGAGCGGAGTCGGAGAGAGCGAGAGAGCGGGGTGGGAGAGCCAGAGAGAGCGGGGAGGGAGAGAGAGTGAGAGAGCGGGAAGGGAGAGAGAGAGCGGGGAGGGAGGGGAGGGAGAGAGCGAGAGAGCGGGGAGGGAGAGAGCGGGGAGGGAGGGAGCGAGAGAGCGGGGAGGGAGAGAACGGGGAGTGAGAGAGCGAGAGAGCGGGGAGTGAGAGAGCGAGAGAGCAGGGAGGGAGAGAGCGGGGAAGGAGAGAGAGAGCGGGGGGGAGGGGGAGGGAGGGAGTGAGAGATAGCGGGGGGGAGAGAGCGAGAGAGAGCGGGGGGGGGAGAGAGAGAGAGAGCGGGGAGGGAGGGAGCGAGAGAGAGCGTGGGGGAGAGAGAGAGAGCGGGGAGGGAGGGAGCGAGAGATAGCGGGGAGGGAGAGAGAGCAAGGGGAAGCAGGGGAGGGAGGGAGAGAGAGCAGAATGGGAGGTGGGGAGGGAGTGTGAAGTGAGGGACCTGCGGTTCAGCTTTGACAGAGGGTCACCTGGACTTGAAACGTCAGCTCTTTTCTCTCCTCACAGGTGCTGCCAGACCTGCTGAGATTTTCCAGCGTTTTCTCTTTTGGTTTCAGATTCCAGCATCCACCGGAATTTGCTTTTATCTTTTGACGCTTTATCAAATCTGGCGTGATTGTTGATAGATGAGGGACAGTGGGAGGAAGAATTTGTCATCAGGTCTTGCTTCCCAGAACTGTCCTTGGGAAAGAATCGAGAGTGTTCTGGACCATCCAAGGCTTGGAGGCAGTTACAACATTTCAATTAGATTGTGCATCCGGAAGGAATCCTGAAAAACTGACCTTTGAAACCTGGGACAAATTCAGGCTCGTGATGGGGTGAGAGAGAGAGAGCGGGGAGGGAGGGGGAGATAGAGGGAGATGTGAGGCTCCGGGAGAATCACAGGCAGGTTAGTGTTGGGCAGGCCTGCCTCCCTCACATCTCAATTACAGCACCAGAGGGTTAACATTGAACCATTCCAATAATCTGCGATTGAAACTGTTAAAGAGAGGGAGATCAATGATTCCAATAGAGTTCCCTCAGCAGACTGGATAGAACGCTCTCTGCACACAACCAACTGTGGATCACTATAGAATCCTTATAGTGCAGAAGGAGGCCATTCGACCCATCGAATCTGCACTGACCACAATCCCACCCAGGCGCCATCCCTGTAGCCCCGCGTATTTACCCTAGCTAGTCTCCCTGGCACTCGAGGGCAATTTAGCACGGCCAATCCACCTAATCTGCTCATCTTTGAACTGTGGAAGGAAACCCACGCAGACGCGGGGAGAACGTGCAAACTCCACACAGTGACCCAAGCCGGGAATCGAACCCGGGTCCCTGGCCCTGTGAGGCAGCGATGCTAACCACTGTGCTGCCTGTACCGACGGGGGGTGGGGGTACGATAATTAGCTGTGGATGTGTCTGCTTTGCTGGTGTTTCCCTCCATTTTCTCTCGCTCTCAACCCCACCCACCCAACAGTTGCCACAACCCCTCACTCACTACCCTGACTCTCTCCCCTGCCCTCTCTTCCCAATTACAAGTTTATGTTCGGATTTGGCATTGCCAGCGTGTTGGCACTGATGCAGCGGAGCACGCTAATGGGTGGGTTAAATGGTGTGTAACCTTGCGCTGCTGTACAGCCTGCTTCACTTCAGTGCCCAGTGCCACGCTCCAGCTGCCCACTATCTCCTGGAACAATTTCAAGGACCGAGCTTCAATCAGTTAGGAGCTGTTTACAGAATTGATCTGCTCTGATTTCCAGGCATTTGTGTAAATGCTGGCTGTTTGTTTGAGCGTGTTCCCCCTGTGCTGTTCCAAACGGTTAGGCATTGTTTAAAGCTTTGCTGCAGCTTACTAAAATGGGAGCTGGACAATCCAGCCTCTAGAATACAAATCCAGCGGACAGGATGGAAATGGAGACAGTACCATGCCCTTCAGAACACTTTACCTTCCGCCTGCCTCCAGACCCTTCCCCAGGGCCAGGCCCCTCTGGCCCCACCACCCCCCAGGTCCTGTTCTTGCTCTGTAACCATCTGCAGGTATTGCTGCGTTGTCTCCCCTCAGTCAGACACACACCTGAAACTGTGTTGATTCACATTATGTGGAGATGCCGGCGTTGGACTGGGGTGAACACAGTAAGAAGTCTCACAACACCAGGTTAAAGTCCAACAGGTTTATTTGGTAGCAAATACCATAAGCTTTCGGAGCACTGCTCCTTCGTCAGATGGGTCCATCTGACGAAGGAGCAGTGCTCCGAAAGCTTATGGTATTTGCTACCAAATAAACCTGTTGGACTTTAACCTGGTGTTGTGAGACTTCTTGATTCACATTCCCAGCTCTATGTCCCAGGTGGACCCACTCCCCTGCATTATTACTCCCACCCTGTATCCTGGCCTGTGCTTGCCAGCTCTGACACCAGTGGAAAGTTGTCAGTCGTTAACCTGTGCACCTCATTAACCGAGATGGCGAACAGCAATGATTCGAACACAGCCACAGTGACGTGACACGATACAGAGTTCGAGTCTACTGTGTGTCTCTCAGTCCCTGCTGAACATGTTGGTGTGTGTGACAGTAATATGTCATGGAGCTGCATAACTCTTCATCTGTGATAGCGTGGTTACCTCATATTGCAATGTCCCCGTCTGGTCCCCCCTACTTCCCTCGGCGTCTGCCCCCCCCACCCCCGCCCACCCCAAACCTCCGTTGGCGTCTGGTCCACACCCCTGCCCCCTCCTCTTAGCACCCCCTCCCTTTCTCTCTCCTCCTCCCCTTACCTCCTTCACGCCTCCTCCCATCTGACTCCTTCACTTCCCATTCTCTCCTCCTCTCTGTCTCTATCTGAGCTCGCACTTTATCTTGCCCTTTCGTTAGAGAGAAGAAGGTTAAGAGGTGACTTAATAGAGGCATACAAGATGATCAGAGGAGTAGATAGGGTGGACAGCGAGAGCCTTTTTCCTCGGATGGTGATGGCTAGCACGAGGGGACATAGCTTTAAATTGAGGGGTGATAGATATAGGGTGGATGTCAGAGGTAGGTTCTTCACTCAGAGAGTAGTAAGGGCGTGGAATGCCCTGCCTGCAGCAGCAGTGGACTCGCCAACATTAAGGGCATTTAAAGGGTCATTGGATAAACATATAGATGATATTGGAATAGTGTAGGTTAGAGGGGCTTTAGATTGGTTTCACAGGTCGGCGCAACATCGAGGGCCGAAGGGCCTGTACTGCGCTGTAATGTTCTATGTTTTTGTTTTTATTGCCGGGTATTTTGTGTCTGACATTCTTGTCTCTTTTTCAGAGACTTCGATTCACTCTCCAAAGAAAATGTCTACGAGAACAATCGCCTTGTGAGTGTTACATTATTAATATAACCGAGCTTCCTGTTGACTTTATTCCAACCAAGCGTTTCCTGGTCTGGCCCTTGCTTTACATCGGAGCTGTCAGAAATAGTCACTTGCCCACACACTCTCATTTCTCTGTCCCCCGCCGCAAAGGAGATGGAACAATAAAGCAATTGGGTTTGTGGTTTAGCAGTTGTTTGAGTACAGAATGAATTGTTCTGTGTGCAGAATGTGCAGGAACAGAGTGTGTGATAAGGCCTGTGTGCGATGCGGTACGACTGAGAATTTGGTGTCAGTGTGAATTCAGTGCAGAGGGGGGACAACCTTCAGCCTCCAGATGCTGGTGCATGTTCAAGGGTCAAGGTGAGTAACTGGTGAGTTTTACCTTTATCTCTCTAAAAGGGCTTGTAGTTTAAATCGGTGCTGGGATATATAAACATTCCATTAACTTTACAGGTTAAGTGGTTAAACTACTTGATAAAACTGCAGAGAACAAGTTAAGTGACATTTCTAAACTATAAAATTAATAAAGTTTTAAAGTTTATTTATTAACGTCACAAGTAGGCTTACATTAACACTGCAATGAAGTTACTGTGAAAATCCCCTAGTCGCCACACTCCGGCACCTGTTCGGGGGGACACTGAGGGAGAATTTAGCACGGCCAATGCACCTAACCAGCACGTCTTTCGGAGTGTGGGAGGAAACCGGAGCACCCAGAAGAAAGCCACGCTGACACGGGGAGAACGTGCAGACTCCGCACAGACAGTGACCCAAGTCGGGAATGGAACCCGGGTCCCTGGCACTGCGAGGCAGCAGTGCTAATCGGTTAAATACAATGAAGATGGCAGGGCAGATGGTGTGTTGCAGCTCTCGCATGTGGGAGTTGGTGGACACCAGTGCAACCACATCTGCAAAGTTGGCTCTGAGTTGATGAGCTGCAGACTGAGCTTCAGGCACCGTGATGCATCAGCGAGGGGGAAACATTACCTGGACACTTTGTTCCAGGAGATTCCTCACACTGATTAGGCTGGATACTGGTGAATCATAGGGCTGTAGAGAGGGCTTTAAACTAAATGGAGGGAGGGAAAGGTTCACGTGAGTGGAGATTTGGAAAGTTAAAGAGAAAGGACATGGTGATAGTGCAGAGTAGCAATGTGGATAATGGTAACCAGAGTGTGACAGGAAGGGCAAGATGTCGTCAGCAGATAAGTTCAGAGTAGGCAAGGACAGTAAAAGTACAGAATTAAAGGCTCTTCATTTGAATGCTCCCAGCATTAATAACACGGTAGATGAGTTGATAGCATAAATAGAAATAATTGAGTATGATATAACCGTTACAGAGACATGGTTGCAGAGTGACTGTGGCTAAGACCCAAATATTCAATTCTTTTTGTCATTTCAGAAGGGCAGGAAAAGGAGGTGAGGGAGCTCAGTTAATGAAGGATGGGTTCAGTACAGAAGTGAGAAATGATCTTGGTTCAGAGGTTCAAAATGCAGCATTTAAGCACATACACTCCAAACTCACAGCTTACCATCCTGACTCCCTCTACGTCTGGGTTAGTATCATAAAATTATGGAAGGGTTGCCGCACAAAAGGGCTATTCAGCTATGCCAGTTCTCCAGGGAAAAACATCAGTGTGTTTCAGGAGGGGGCTCAAGACGTATCGGGAGCGGGCCCCCCTGGGAGTCTCTCTGCCTTGCATTGTGACACAGTCATTTTTTTTTCCCTCTTCAGTTGCTTATCCAATTACCTTTTGAAAGCCATGATTGAATCTGTTTCCACCACACTCTCAGACAGTACATTCCAGATCCTAACCACTCGCTGTGTGAATCTGTCTCCACCACACTCTCAGACAGTACATTCCAGATCCTAACCACTCACTGTGTGAATCTGTCTCCACCACTCTCAGACAGTACATTCCAGATCCTAACCACTCGCTGTGTGAATCTGTCTCCACCACACTCTCAGACAGTGCATTCCAGATCCTAACCACTCACTGTGTGAATCTGTCTCCACTACACTCTCAGACAGTGCATTCCAGATCCTAACCACTCGCTGTGTGAATTTGTCTCCACCACACTCTCAGACAGTGCGTTCCAAATCCTAATCATTCGCTGTGTGAATCTGTCTCCACCACACTCTCAGACAGTACATTCCAGATCCTAACCATCCACTGCATAATAAAGTTTTATCCTAATGTCTCGTTTGGTTATTTGCCATTCACCTTGAAACAGTGTCCTCTGTCTCTCAACCCCCTCCACCATGGGGCTAGTTTCTCCCTATCTCCTGTCTAGACTCCTCATGGATTGAATATCTCTATCAAATCTGCTCTCGGCCTTCTCTAAGGAGAACAGCCCCAGCTTCTCCAGTCTATCCACGTAACTGAAGTCTCTCATTCCTGGAAACGTTCTCTTAAATCTTTCAGATTCTTCCTAAGGTGCAGAGCCCCGAATGGAGCACGATACTTCCGTTGAGACTGAGCCAGTGTTTTCTAAAGATTCATCAGAGCTTCCTTGTTTTTGTACTCTGTGGCTCCATTTATAAAACCCGGAATCCCATATATCCTTGTAATCACTTTGTCAACCCTCCGACACTCTCAACCATTTATGTACATATACCTTTTACTGTATATTGCTTTTCCGTAACGGGTGACACAGTGGTTAGCACTGCTGTCCCACAGCACCAGGGACCCGGGTTCGATTCCTGGCTTGGGTCACTGTCTGTGTGGAGTTTGCACGTTCTCCCCGTGTCTGCGTGGGTTTCCTCCGGGTGCTCCGGTTTCCTCCCACAGTCCAAAATATGTGCTGGTTAGATGCATTCTAAATTCTCCCTCAATGTAGCCAAATAGGCGCCGGAGTGTGGCAACTAGGGGATTTTCACAGTAACTTCATTGCAGTGTTAATGTAAGCCTACTTGCGTCTAATAAATAAATATTCACGTTACTTCACACTTCTTTGCATCAAATTTCATCTCCCACATATCCACTGGCTCCACCAGCCTGCCTGTACCCTCTTTAAGTCTTATCATTATCCTCCTTGCAGTTCACACTGCTGTCAAATTTTGAAATATGCCTTGTCTACCCACGTCTAGGTCATTAATATATCAAGGAAAACTGAACCTGGTACGGTCTCCTGGAGAACCTCACTGTATACCTCCCACTTGAAACAACTATTCTCTACTGCTGTTTCCTGTCACTCAGCCAACTTTATATCCATGCTGTTTTTCTCCCTTCATTTCATGAACTCTGTTACCTCAGAAAACCCAAGCAAGTTCAACACGACTTGCCTTTAACAGCTCCATATTGGCTTTCTCTAATTAAAAGTCACATGGGAAAGTGTGGATTAATGTTATCCAGGCTTATAGTTTCTATCAGCTTTCCCGCTACTGAGGTTAAACTGACTCGCCTGCAGTTGCCAGATTTAGTATCTCAGCCATGCCCCTGCTTCCATGAACATATCCCCCTAGTTGGTCCGACCCCCATCTCTTCACACCTTTCTTACTATCTATATGCCGAGAGGAGACTTTCGGATTCCCTGTCATGTTAGCTCCTCTCATGCTCCTTCTTTGCCTCTTTTATTTCCGTTTTCCTTTGGCGAAGGCACAGTGGCACACTGCTGCCTCACAGTGCCAAGGACCCAGGTTCGATTCCTGGCTTGGGTCACTGTGCGTAGTCTGCACCTTCTCCCCGTGTCTGCGTGGGTTTCCTCCGGGTGCTCCGGTTTCCTTCCACAGTCTGAAAGACGTGCTGATTAGGGTGCATTGGCCGTGCTAAATTCTCCCTCAGTGTACCCGAACAGGCGCTGGAGTGTGGCGACTAGGGGATTTTCACAGTAACTTCATCGCAGTGTTAATGTAAGCCTACTTGTGACATTAATAAATAAACTTTAAATTTAATATTTCAGTATTCAGCCCGGTCCTCACTTGTATTATTAATCTGACATCTTACACATCCTTTTTCTATTGCAGGATAGTCCATTATTCCATCTTAACCTCGCCTCCTAGTCTTTGGCTCCAGTTTACCTGTGTCAGATTTGTTCTCTCCTCCCTGAAATTGCCCCCTCCCCTCCAATTAAGTATTTACACCCTAAATCGCGTGCGCTCAACATTGTTATCCTGTGATCACTGTCCCCTAAATGTTACCCTGCTGACACGACTCACCTCATTTCCCACAACTCTTTATAGTTACTCTTTCCTACAGTGCTGCCTGTCCCTCCCAGTCTTCTACTGGATTTGATGGATTCAGCGCTTGGGTGGCCCAGTTTGAGTGAGGAGGGGTGGTGGGGGGGGGGGGGGCGGGGGGGGGGGGGGGCGGGGGGCAGGATTGGCCTAGTGGTATTATCGCAAGACCATTAATCCAGAAATCCAACAGTGGACACTAACCTAGATATTAGTGAACAAAAAAAACACACCACTGTTTCTTTCACGATATAGGAAATACCCCTAATTCCCCTGGGGCGTGCCAGTACATTTAGTTCTATGACAAAAGGGGAGGCGATGGCCTCGTGGTACTATCACTGGACTATTAATCCAGAAACTCAGCTAATGTTCTGGGGACCCGGGTGCGAATCCCGCCACGGCAGATGGTGGAATTTGAATTCAATTTTAAAAATCTGGAATTAAGAATCTACTGATGACCACGAAACCATTGTCGGAAAAACCCATCTTCCTTTAGGGAAGCAAATCTGCCTTCCTTCCCTGGGTGTGGCCTACATGTGACCCCAGAGCCACAGCAATGTGGTTGACTCTCAACTGCCCTCGGGCAACTAGGGATGGGCAATAAATGCTGATGTGGAGATGCCGGCGTTGGACTGGGGTGAACACAGTAAGAGTTTTAACAACACCAGGTTAAAGTCCAACAGGTTTATTTGGTAGCAAATACCATTAGCTTTCGGAGCGCTGCTCCTTCATCAGATGGAGTGGATATCTGCTCTCAAACAGGGCATAGAGACACAAAATCAAGTTACAGAATACTGATTAGAATGCGAATCCCTACAGCCATTGTCTGTATCTTTAAGATCTGGCTGGCTTTAGGGATTCGCATTCTAATCAGTTTTCTGTAACTTGATTTTGTGTCTCTGTGCCCTGTTTGAGAGCACATTTCCACTCCATCTGACAAAGGAGCTGCGCTCCGAAAGCTAATGGTATTTGCTACCAAATAAACCTGTTGGACTTTAACCTGGTGTTAAAACTCTCACTAAATGCTGGCCAGCCAGAGATGTCCAAGTCCAATGAATTTGAAAGAAACTCACCTCACTACGGTTAAAACTACTGCACTTGTCAACTTGCGCGGGCGTTAACCTGCAACAGGTTGGCCAAGCAATACATTGACAGCGTGTTTTATACTGAGCGTGTTGAGCAACTTTGGCTAGCGTAGAGATTGGTGGTTGCGGTGTTAGTGACTGGGGAATTGAGGGATCAGATTGCTTCTGAACCCAAGTAGATTAACTGCGAAGTTAATTCAATTAATGAATTGGATTGTGTTGTGTAAGTTAATAAGGGAGCTTGATTGAATAATCAGCTGGAGTAAAGTACTCTTGTGCTGACGATAGAGCTGCGACACTGGCTGGCAGCATTTGCTGAGAGAAGGTGAGGGAGAGAGAGAGAGAGTTTGATTGAAGCACAAGTTGACACTTGTCTAGCAAGCAGGTTGGTGTGAAATGATTCTGCCCAATCCACCAAGCACAAACCATCTGAGATGCTTTCTGGGCCAAATAATCTTTTTAAATAGGCCGATGTCTTTAAATATCCCCAATAGGACATTCCAAACATTTAACATTGCAGAAACAGTGGTTCTGACAGGTTGAGAAGGGGTTATTGAGGAGTCTGACATGAGGTTCCAGAATCCATGGGGCCTTTGTGACCTGACGTCACCTTTCTGCCTCCAAGGGTTCAGAACCAGTCACAGATAAAGCTGTTTTCTGGTTGAGACGTGTATGGTTGCAATGATTTTTTGCTGAAGCGCAGTTAATTTTAGCTCTCCCTGTGTCAATCTCTGATCACTGTGCAAGGTCTTGAATTGAGAGTGTTGTTGGTCTCAGGCCTGTGTGCAACAGCCAGCTGTTTGCAGGAACTGCCGCCCTGCCTTTATTTGTAGCAGTGTGTGGTTTTACTGTGGGTTGAGGGGGTTGTGGATGAGCTCGGGGTCAGGGCATCGTTGGGGGAGCTTAGGGGCGAGAGGGTGGGGAGAGCTTAGGGGTGAGAGGGTGGGGAGAGCTTGGGGGGCGAGAGGTTGGGGAGAGCTTAGGGGCGAGAGGGTGGGGAGAGCTTGGGGGAGCTTAGGGGCGAGAGGTTGGGGGAGCTTAGGGGCGAGAGGTTGGGGAGAGCTTAGGGGCGAGAGGTTGGGGAGAGCTTAGGGGCGAGAGGTTGGGGGAGCTTAGGGGCGAGAGGTGGGGGGAGCTTAGGGGCGAGAGGTTGGGGGAGCTTAGGGGCGAGAGGTTGGGGGAGCTTAGGGGCGAGAGGTTGGGGAGAGCTTAGGGGCGAGAGGTTGGGGAGAGCTTAGGGGCGAGAGGTTGGGGAGAGCTTAGGGGCGAGAGGTTGGGGAGAGCTTAGGGGCGAGAGGTTGGGGAGAGCTTAGGGACGAGAGGTTGGGGAGAGCTTAGGGATGAGAGGTTGGGGAGAGCTTAGGGGCGAGAGGGTGGGGGAAATTTGTATGTGGCTTTGGGGGGAGCTCAGGGTGGGGGCATTGAGGGAAGTTCAGGGTGGGGGGAGAGGGAGGAGCTCGGTCGGGGTGTGGGGGAGAGTTGGGGTGGAGCTGGGATTCTGTGAACAGTCAGACACGTACTCGATTGTCTGAAATCGGGTCACGTTGACACAGCGACTGGTTGTGCAGCGAGTTTTCTTTTCCCTGAGTCTGGTTTTCCGAGGGCTGACAGGTCAGAACCGGTTCTGAATGGATTCCCACCGGCTGCCCAATGTTCACTGGCTGACTGGAGACTCACTCACTCGCTGCAGTTATTATTCAAGCTGATTAGGCGTCTGATTGGTGTGCTGTGTCTGTGTGCTGAGCTGTTCCAGGATATTGTTGTTGAAGTCAGTGTGTGTGTTTTCAGGCAGTGACTGTGCAGTGTGCTGCCCAGCCAGTCGTGCCAGTGAGCTCCAGCTTCTTACTGAACCCACCGCCCTGTGCCAGCTGTGTAACCCATGACATCAACAGTTTACTATGATCCAGATCTATTCATGAAAACAACAGGAATGCCAGTGTTGTTCACGATTCAGTTTCACAGGAGAAACGCTATCTGTTATTACCGATCTGTTTGTGTCCGTTCAGACGTACAGACCAGGGAGCTGAGGGCAGTGCTTGTCTTAAAGGGGGCTATTTAAACAATTGTTTCAGGTTTACCAGGTTGATTTCGGGGATGGCGGGACTGATGTATGAGGAGAGTTTAACTAGGTTAGGATTGTTTCTGCTGGAGTTCAGACAAATGAGGGGGATCTCGTAGAGATTTATAAAATTCTAACAGGTCTAGACAGGGTTGATGCAGGGAGGATGTTCCCGATGGTGGGGGAGTCCAGAACCAGGAGTCACAGTCTGAGGATTCGGGGTAGACCATTTAGGACGGAGGTGAGGAGACATTTCTTCACCCGGTGAGCCTGTGGAATTCATTACCACAGGAAGTAGTTGATGCCAAAACATTGAATGTATTCAAGAGGCGGCTGGATATAGCACTTGGGGCGAATGGGATCAAAGGTTATGGGGAGAAAGCAGGATTAGGCTATTGAGTTGGACAATCAGCCATGATAGTGATGAATGGCGGAGCAGGGCCGAATGGCCTCCTCCTGCTCCTATCTTCTATGTTTCATCTGCTGCAGTATCAAAGAAAATTACAGCACAGGAACAGGCCCTTCGGCCCTCCAAGCCTGCACCGACCATGCTGTCTGACTGAATGCTACTTGTCACAGCCCTCCATTCAGAAACACACCCTTCCACTGATAGCCTCTCTCTTCTATGACTACGACCGAGCCAGTTTTGTATCCACCTTGCCAGTTCACCTCTGATCCCATGCGATCCTTCTGCACCAGTCTGCCATGAGGGACCTTGTCAAAGGCCTTACTGAAGTCCATGTAGACGACATCCACTGCCCTACCCTCATCAATCATCTTCGTCACTTCCTCAAAAAACTCGATCAAGTTAGTGAGACATGACCTCCCCTTCACAAAACCATGTTGCCTCTCGCTACTACGTCCATTTATTTCCAAGTGGGAGTAGATCCTGTCTTGAAGAATCCTCTCCAATAATTTCCCTACCAGTGAGGTAAGGCTCACCGGCCTGTAATTACCTGGATTATTCTTGCTACCCTTCTTAAACAAAGGAACAACATTGGCTGTTCTCCAATCCTCTGGAGGATACAAAGATTTCTCTCAAGGCCCCAGCAATTTTCTCCCTTGCTTTTCTCAGTATTTTGGGGTATATCCCATCAGGCCCTGGGGACTTGTCTATCTCAATGTTTCTCAAGAACCCCAATACCACCACCTTTTTGATCTCATCATGACTCACTATCTACACTCCCTTTCCCAAATTCATCATCCTTCTCTTTGGTGAATACTGATGCAAAGTACTCATTTAATACCTCGCCCATTTCCTCTGGCTCCACGCATAGATTCCCTCCCCTGTCCTTGAGTGGGCCAACCCTCTCCCTGGCTACCCCCTTGCTCTTTATGTATGTGTAAAAAGCCTTGGGGTTTTCCTTAATCCTGCTGGCCAATGATTTTCGGGACCTGTTTTAGCCCTCCTTACTCCTTGCTTAAGTTTCTTTCTACTTTCCTTGTATTCCACACTTGCTTCGTGTGTTCCCAGCCTCCTGGCCTTGACAAATGCTTCCTTTTTCACTTTGACTAGGCTCACAATATCTCGCGTTATCCAAGGTTCCCAAAACTTGCCATACTTATCCTTCGTATCTTTGCTAGCGTCTGTGTGGCTGACGCTGTTAGTGTCTAAGACTCTGTGCCAGCCAGTCCTGGAACTGAGGTGATGGCCCAGTGATATTATCACTAGAACTATTAATCCAGAAGCTCAGCTAATGTTCTGGGGACCGGGGTTCGAATCCCGCAACGGCAGATGGTGGAATTTGAATTCAATAAAAATTATCTGGAATTAATCTACTGATGACCATGAAACCATTGTCGGAAAAACCCATCTGGTTGACTAATGTCCTTTAGGGAAGGAAATCTGCCGTCCTTACCCGGTCTGGCCTACATGTGACTCCAGAGCCACAGCAATGTGGTTGACTCTCAACTGCCCTCTGAACAAGGGTGACTAGGGATGGGCAATAAATGCTGTACGAAGTCTCACAACACCAGGTTAAAGTCCAACGGGTTTATTTGGTAGCACAAGCCACAAACTTTCGGAGCACTGCCCGTTCATCAGGTGAGTGGGAGTTGTGTTCACAAACAGGGCATATATAGACACACACTCAATTTGCAAGATTATGCTTACCCCAATCCAACGCCGGCATCTCCACATAAATGCTGGCCCAGCCAATGACGCCCATGTCCCACAAATGAATTTTTTTTAAAAACTGGCTTGCTTGTTTCCTGGAGGCACCATGCCTGGTCAGTGTTGGTGGCACCAGGCCAGTGCCACCCACTTACCATCCTTGTCCGTAGTCAGACGGTGTTTCCTGTCATTCTGAGGTTTGCTGTGTCTGCAGCATACTTGGAGGTTTATCGCAAACTTTATTCCTGTGTTCCACCAGTTACAATTCTGATCAATCCCCCTGACTTATGAAAAGTGTGGAATGTGTGGTTTGCACCCTGGTTCTATCAATAGGTTCCCTTCATCCAGACTGGATGGGAAACATTGCTGTTCAAAAATCTGAGCCAACTGTTTATCTTGCGCGGTTAATTTATTGGTTTCCTCGTTTTCAAATGATCCCTTATCTGATCAGAATGGAAAATCCAGAAGAAATGCCACCTTAGTCGCCTCTCTCTTCCCTTTGTTTCTAACCCCCAATCCCATTGCCTGCTGTCTTGATCCCTGTATTTGGGCATTCTCCACCCTTATTCCTGCTGCTTTTAGTGTCTGGCAGAATCTGCCAGTCCCAACACTAGCCTGTCTGTCTAACACCACACCTAATATTTCTGCTCAAGGTGCCGCCGCCTCTACATTGACCAAACCCATATTGGGTGACAGCTATGTGGAGCACCCTGATTAAGACTGCAATGCGTGACACCCAGTTTCCGACCAACGGGACAGCACAGTGGTTAGCTCTGCTGCCTCACAGGGACCTGGGTTCAATTCCCAGCTTAGGTCACTGTCCATGTAGAGTTTGCACGTTCTCCCCGTGTCTGCGTGGGTTACCTCCGGGTGCTCCGGTTTCCTCCCACAGTCTGAAAGACGTGCTGGTTAGGCGCATTGGCCATGCTAAATTCTCCCTCCGTGTACCCGGACAGGCGCTGAAGTGTGGCGACTAAGGGATTTTCACTGTAACTTCATTGCAGTGTTAATGTAAGCCTACCTATGACATTAGTAAATAAACTAAAATTGGTCATCTCGAGTTTCTGCCCCATTCCTGACCTCCCTGTCTTCATCCTCCTACGTCATTCCAGTGAAGCAGAGCATAAACCCAGGGAACAATGCCTCACCTTTTACAGTCTTCCGGGCTCAACACTGAGTTCAACAATTTCAGTCATAACATCTCCCTTGTTTTGGGGATGTGAACTGTTGGTGATGATTCCGCATTTAACCCTCCTCTAAAACCCACCATTATTTTTACTTGTTCCATTCCTTGTGCTTTGAACCATCATCCCTTTTGTCACTTAATCTCCTGCTTTCCACCCAATCGCAGACCTTCCCTTTTGTTCTTTCCACTTTCCCAGCTGGGATGGCACAGTCGGGATTAACACTGCTGCCTCACAGCGCTAGGGACCCGGGTTCTATTTCTGGTGACTGTCTGTGCGTTCTCCCCGTGTCTGCGTGGGTTTCCTCCCACAGTCCGAAAGACGTGCTGGTTAGATGCATTGGCCATGCTAAGTTCTTCCTCGGTGTACCCGAACAGGCGCCAGAGTGTGGCAACTAGGGGCTTTTCACAGTAACTTCATGTAAGCCTACTTGTGACACTAATAAATCAACTTTAAACTTTAACTCTACTTAAAACCTGCATCACCTGGAACTTTTTGCAGTTCCGATGAAAGGTTATGGATCTGAAATGTTAACAGGTTATCCCTCCACGGGCGCTGCCTGGTGTGCAGAGTGTTTCTAGTGTTTTGGATCGGCAGGCCAGGCCTGCCCGTTCTGCACAAGACCCATCAACAGGTCAGGGACATCTGCGACAGGCCACAGCTATCAGCGACAAAACGAGGAAGTGGGTGACATGGAGATGCTGTCAGCGACATGCCTCCACCTTACCGCCATGAGCTGGAGCTCACATAGCAGTCACTGTTAGCCAATCTGATGGTCTTAAAAACCGCCATAATAGAATTAGGAAAGGAGTGTTGCAGGGTGGTTTTCATATGTGATTAATTATATTTCTCGATAAAATCAGTGAGGATGCTGGAACATTGAATCAGGTAGTCACAGTTTATCATACAGAACATGCTGTAAAGCTTAGTAATAGGTGAGTACTTGAAAACTTGGCAGTTTTGAACTTGGGTTGATTGAACCGTTCTACAATTCGCCACTTGTATATTTTTCTTACTCCCTATACTTTTCTATATTATAGTTGCATGAAATACTAATTCCATTTACTTTATACATGAACGATAACTGTAGTTACCAAACTGATTCTCTTTTGGAAGAGCAAATGTTTCTAATGGGCTGAGATCTGTGTAATTCCCCGTTTCAACACCTTGTCAAAAAAAATACTTGCTGCATATAATTACTTTTCTACCAAGCAAAGCATTAATTACAAGTCTGTCTTTGATTCTGTCTCATTTGACACACACTGCCCCCCCACTGTTCTGTTTGATGCCCCCTCCATCGTTCTGTCTGACATCTGATACACACCCCCCATCATTCTGTCTGACACCCCCCCCAACTTAAAATCTCCATTCTGTGTGGGATGTGCACATTCTCCCCCGCGTCTGCGTGGGTTTCCTCGGTGCTCTGGTTTCCTCTCTCGCTCCAAAGATGCAGTAAGAAGTCTCACAACACCAGGTTAAGTTACAGCAGGTTTATTTGGTAGCACGAGCTTTCGGAGCGCCGCCCCTTCATCAGGTGATTCACCCCAGTCCAATGCCAGCATCTCCGCATCATGACTCCAATGATTAGATGGATTTGCCATGCTAAATCCGTTGGGGTTATGGTGATAGGGTGGGGTGGACAGGGGTGGGGGGCGCTGCAGGATAGGATGCTGTTCCGGGGAGTTAATGCAGACCAAGACCGGTTAGTCTTACTTCGGTGGTTGGTAAATTGATGGAAAAGGTCCTTAGGGATGGGATTTACAACCATTTAGAAAGATGCGGATTAATCCGGGATAGTCAGCACGGATTCGTGAAGGGCAAGTCGTGCCTCACAAATTTGATAGAATTTTTTGAGGAGGTAACTAAGTGTGTTGATGAAGGTAGGGCAGTTGATATCATATACATGGATTTTAGGAAGGCGTTTGATAAGGTCCCCCATGGTCGGCTTATGATGAAACTGAGGAGGTGTGGGATAGAGGGAAAGTTGGCCGATTGGATAGGTAACTGGCTGTCTGATAGAAATGATGTGGAGATGCCGGCGTTGGACTGGGGTAAACACAGTAAGAAGTTTAACAACACCAGGTTACAACAGGTTTATTTGGTAGCAAAAGCCACACAAGCTTTCGGAGCTCTAAGCCCCTTCTTTAGGTGAGTGGGAATTCTGTTCACAAACAGAGCTTATAAAGACACAGACTCAATTTACATGAATAATGGTTGGAATGCGAATACTTACAACTAATCAAGTCTTTAAGAAACAAAACAATGTGAATGGAGAGAGCATCATTGCTCTCTCCATTCACATTGTTTTGTTTCTTAAAGACTTGATTAGTTGTAAGTATTCGCATTCCAACCATTATTCATGTAAATTGAGTTTGTGTCTTTATAAGCTCTGTTTGTGAACAGAATTCCCACTCACCTAAAGAAGGGGCTTAGAGCTCCGAAAGCTTGTGTGGCTTTTGCTACCAAATAAACCTGTTGGACTTTAACCTGGTGTTGTTAAACTTCTTACTGTGTCTGATAGAAGACAGAGGGTGGTGGTGGATGGAAAATTTTCGGATTGGAGGCAGGTTGCTAGCGGAATGCCACAGGGATCAGTGCTTGGTCCTCTGCTCTTTGTGATTTTTATTAATGACTTAGAGGAGGGGGCTGAAGGGTGGATCAGTAAATTTGCTGATGACACCAAGATTGGTGGAGTAGTGGATGAGGTGGAGGGCTGTTGTAGGCTGCAAAGAGACATAGATAGGATGCAAAGCTGGGCTGAAAAATGGCAAATGGAGTTTAACCCTGATAAATGTGAGGTGATTCATTTTGGTAGGACTAATTTAAATGTGGATTACAGGGTCAAAGGTAGGGTTCTGAAGACTGTGGAGGAACAGAGAGATCTTGGGGTCCATATCCACAGATCTCTAAAGGTTGCCACTCAAGTGGATAGAGCTGTGAAGAAGGCCTATAGTGTGTTAGCTTTTATTAACAGGGGGTTGGAGCTTAAGACCCGTGGGGTTATGCTGCAACTGTACAGGACCTTGGTGAGACCACATTTGGAATATTGTGTGCAGTTCTGGTCACCACACTATAAGAAAGATGTGGAAGCGCTGGAAAGAGTGCAGAGGAGATTTACCAGGATGCTGCCTGGTTTGGAGGGTAGGTCTTATGAGGAAAGGTTGAGGGAGCTAGGGCTGTTCTCTCTGGAGCGGAGGAGGCTGAGGGGAGACTTAATAGAGGTTTATAAAATGATGAAGGGGATAGATAGAGTGAACGTTCAAAGACTATTTCCTCGGGTGGATGGAGCTATTACAAGGGGGTATAACTATAGGGTTCATGGTGGGAGATATAGGAAGGATATCAGAGGTAGGTTCTTTACGCAGAGAGTGGTTGGGGTGTGGAATGGACTGCCTGCAGTGATAGTGGAGTCAGACACTTTAGGAACATTTAAGCAGTTATTGGATAGGCACATGGAGTACATCAGGATGATAGGGAGTGGGATAGCTTGATCTTGGTTTCAGATAAAGCTCGGCATAACATCGTGGGCCGAAGGGCCTGTTCTGTGCTGTACTGTTCTATGTTCTAAGAACCTAAGATCCTGGAGTGCAGGTCCTCAGATCCCTGAAGATAGCAGGACAGGTTGAGAATGTGATTAGGAAGGCATATGGAATGCTTTCCTTTTTTAGGAGTGGAATATAAGAACAGGGAAGTTATGCTGGAGCTATTTAAATCACTAGCTTGGCCACAGTCTGAGTACTGCGTGCTGTTTTGATCATTACAAAAGAGATGTAATTTCATTGGCGAGGATACAGGGGAGATTTGCAAATGTTGTCAGCATTGGAAAACTGCAGCAATGAGGGTAGGCTGGAGTTCTCCTTGGACAGAGGAGGCTGAGGGGAGATGTACAAAATTGTGAGGGGCCTGGATAAAGTGGATGGACAGGACCTATTTAACAGCGAGATCAGTGACTCGGGGACATAGATTTAAAGTGACTGGGAGAAGGATTGGAGGAGAGCTGAGGGAAACCTTTTACACCCAGTGGGTGCTGGGGTCTGGCATCATTCATTACACCCAGGGGATGCTAGGGATCTGCCACCATTCGTTACCTGAAAGGGCAGTTGAGGCAGAAACTCTCAACTCATCTAAAAGGTAGCAGGAGATGCACCTGAAGTTTTGTCACTTCCAAGGCTATGGGCCGTGTGCTGGGATTAGGCCGGGTGTCTCGCTTTTCAGACTGCACAGGCACAATGGGGTGGAACCTTCTCCATATTTTTAAAATATTCTAAATATCTGACAATGAAGAATGTGCAGTGACGTCCAGGGAGGGGCAGTACATAGAATCATAGAATCCCTACAGTGCAGAAAGAGGCCATTCGGCCCATCAGGTCTGCACTGACAACAATCCCACCCAGGCTCTATCCCCATAACCCCATGTATTTACCCTGCTAGTCTCCCTGACACGGGGCAATTTATCACGGCCAATCAACCTAACCCTGCACATCTTTGGACTGTGGGAGGAAACCGGAGCACCCGGAGGAAACCCACGCAGAGACGGGGAGAACATGCAAACTCCAAACAGATAGTGGCCCAAGCTGGGAATCGAACCTGGCGCAATGAGGCAGCAGTGCTAACCACCGTGCCACCTCACTGTGCCGCCCCCGCGAGCACGAATTGCTCCTTAGGAGAACCATTATGGAAACAATGGGCTGAATGGCCACTATCTATGCTGTTATAATTCTAATGGAGCTGGATGCTTTCTAGATATTTTCTCAATGCGCTTCCACAGGCAAGTTCACATTGCTAACGTATACCTTAATGTAGCTACAGAGTAAATAATTCCTTTTGATGATGAGGGAAGGCAATGGCCTAGTATTATTATCGCTAGACTATTAATCCAGAAACTCAGCTAATGTTCTGGGGACCCGGGTTCGAATCCCGCCACAGCAGCTGGTGGAATTTGAATTCAATAAAAAATATCTGGAATTAAGAATCTACTGATGACCATGAAACCATTGTCGGAAAAACCCATCTGGTTCACTAATGTCCTTTCGGGAAGGAAATCTGCCATCCTTACCCGGTCTGGCCTACATGTGACTCCAGAGCCACAGCAATGCGGTTGACTCTCAATTGCCCTGGGGCAACTAGGGATGGGCAATAAATGCTGGCCAGCCAGTGACGCCCATGTCCCATGAATGACTGAAAAGCAATAATGGAAATACAAATGTGCTCCGTAGCCCCTTAATCTCTCCAGTTAATGGGTGTGCCATGTATCTCCTGAGCTACAAATTGAGTATAATCCAACAGAAACAAACGCAAAGATGGCAGATTTCACCAGATTTCATTACTTTGCTTCACTTGTCGTCCCTTCTATAAAATAATAAAATGCCCCAACATTCTGGCTTCTTGCTGCAAAGTGGAGTTTTTTTATACTTTGAACCAACCTTCCTGATGTGAAGTTTAGACAGAAGACAGAAAATGTTTGGGGCGGCATGGTGGCACAGTGGTTGGCACTGCTGCCCCTCAGCGCCATGGACCAGGGTTCGATTCCGGCCTTGGGTCGCTGTCTGTGCAGAGTCTGCACGTTCTCCCCGTGTCTGCGTGGGTTTCCTCCGGGTGCTCCGGTTTCCTCCCACAGTCCAAGGAGGTGCAGGTTAGATGGATTGGCCATGCTAAATTGCCCCTTAGGGGACTAGCTACGATAAATGCATGGGGTTATGGGGATAGGGTCTGGGTGGGATTGTGGTCAGTGCAGACTCGATGGGCCGAATGGCCTCCTACATTGTAGGATTCAATGATTCTTATCAGTTTTCCCTGGGCATATCCCACTAGCTCCGACTTGTTAGCTGGCTGATTTCCTTCCTTATAAAACAGCAAAATCGGGAAGTTAGTGTGAGCTACGCCACAAAATCCATAAGACAGGAGCAGAATTAGGCCACTCGGCCCATCAAGTCTAACCGATCACATTCCGGAACACTTAGGGTGAATTTAGCATGTCCACTCAATCTAACCCGCACATCTGCGGGACTGTGGGAGGAAACCGGAGCACCCGGAGGAAACCCACGCAGACACGGGGAGAATGTGCAGACTCCACACAGACAGTGACCCAAGCCGGGAATCGAATCCGGGTTCCTGGAGCTGTGAGGCAACAGTGCTAACCACCGTGCCGCCCAAAATTGGCCATGCTAAATTCTCCCGAACATGCGCCGGAGTGTGGCAACTAGGGGATTTTCACAGTAACTTCTTTGCAGTGTTAATGTAAGCCTACTTGTGACACTAATAAATAAACTTTAACTTTAGGTAACGTCCCAGAAGCAGCTATAAATCTGGAAGTGGAAGGGAAGGAAAATTGCAGTCAGATGGGAAGTGGTACTGGGTAAATTGTTGGAGCTACAGGTGGTAAGATCCCAAGTCCTGATGGACTTCGTCCTAGGGTATTAGAAGAACTGTCTAGTGAGATAGTTAATGTAAGCCAGCTTTTCAAAAAAGGAGATAGATTGGAAACAAGGAACTATAGACCAGTGAGCTTAACGTCGGTACTGGGGAAGTTATTAGAGTCCATTATCAAGGATTTCATAACTCGGCATTTGGAAGGCAGTGGTATAATCAGACAAAGTCGGCATGGATTCACAAAGGGGAAATCATCCTTGACAAAGCTGTTGGAATTCTTTGAGGGTGTAACGTTGACCAAGAAGAAGGGTGGATGTGGTTTATTTAGACTTTCAGAAGGCTTTCAACAAGGTCTCACTTTAACATACTATTATGTAAAGTTAAAGCACATGGGATTGCAGGTAGTGTCTTGAGATGGATAGAAAGCTGGTTAGCAGATAGGAAGCAAAGAGTTGCCATAAATGGATCTTTTTCTGATTGGTAGGCAGTGACTAGTGGGGTACCGCAGTGATCTGTGCTAGGACCCCAACTGTTCACATTATATATTAATGATTTGGAAGAAGGATCTAAATGTATTATCTGCAAATTTGCAGATGATACAAAGTTGAGTGGGAGGGTGAGCTGTGAGGAGGATGCAGAGATGCTTCATTGTGATTTGGACAGGCTGAGTGTGCGAGCATCTGCATGGCAGGTGCAGTATAATGTGGATAAATGCGAGGTTATCCACTTCGGTAGCAATAATAGGAAGGCAGATTATTATTTGAACGGGTGTTTATTGAGAGAAGTGGATATTCAGCAAGACCTTGGTGTCCTCGTGCACCAATTGCTGAAAGTAAGCGCGCAGGTACAGCAGGCAGTAAAGACGGCAAATGGTATGTTGGCCTTCATAGCGAGAGGACTTGAGGATAGGGATGTTTTATTGCAATTGTATAGGGTGTTGGTGAGGCAACACCTGGAGTATTGTGTGCAGTTTTGGTGTCCTTATCTGAGGAAGAATGTCCTTGCTATTAGAGAGAATACAGCAAAGATTTACCAGGCTGATTCCTGGGGTGGCAGGTCTGTCATATGAAGAGAGACTAAGTCGGTTAGGATTATATTCACTGGAGTTTAGAAGAATGAGAGGGGATCTCACAGAAACTTAGAAAATTCTAACAGGATTAGTCAGGGTAGATTCAGAAGGAATGTTCCCAATGGTGGGGGAGTCCAGAACTAGCGGTCATAGTTTGACGATAGGAGGTAAACATTTCAGGACTGAGGTGAGGAGAAATTTCTTCACCCAGAGGGTGGAGAATGTGTGGAATTCACTCCCACAGAAAGTAGTTGAGGCCAAAATGTTGTGTGATTGCAAGAAGAAATTAGATATAGTTCTTGGGGCTAAAGGGATATGGGGGGATCAGGATATTGAATTTGATGATTAGCTATGAATGGTGAAGCAGACTCGAATGGCCTACTCTTTCTATTGTGAAGCAGTGGTCCCCTTTTGTGATGGCCCAGTGTTAAAGCTGCACTGTTACTCAGGACTGAACTCGCCCAGAGTCCTGTGTTAAGGAGGTTCAGCAAGCAAGGGAGCTGCTAACCTGGGAAACTGTATGCAATTCCCAGTGAGGTCAGTCTGAACATGAATCTCTCAATCCACCCCAGCAGCCAACACTGCGAGTGGGCTCGCGCTTGCAAACAATTAACTCTTTCCTTCCTGCTTTCTTCACACGTCTTTTTTAAAACATATTTCTGGACAGAGTGTGTCTGAACAGTGTGTCCACTGTCCCTGAACACGATTTGATTGCTGCACTGGAGGTGGGCTCATTTCCGTAGGATGGGAATGGACTTGGCTCTGGAATCAAAAGTTGGCAGGCAAAGCTGGGAAGGAACAGTGGGCATCCTTTCAAGAAGAAGTAGTTTGGGGACAGTCCAGCTACGTTCCCACAAGAGCAAAAGATGGGCCAACCAAAGCTGAGCTTGCGATGGAGAGTAAGATGAAGCAAAAGGAAAGTGTATATGATAGATGCCAGCTTAATGCTACTGAGAACCAGGCTGAATATGGAAAGTTCAGAGAGGAAGAAGTGAGAGGCAGAGAGAACGTAGGAGAAGAAATTAGCAGTTAGCATAAAAGAGAATCCCAAAGTTTTCTACCGGCTTATAAATAATAAAAAGGGTCGTAAAAGATGGGATGGGGACAACAGCGGACCAAAAAGGCCCGCATAGCTGAGGTACAAAATGAGTACTTTGCATCTGTCTTTACCAAGGAAGGAGATGCAGCCAAGGTTATTAATGAAAGAGGAGACCGTCGCGATACTGAACATTGATAAGCTGATAATGGAAAGGTTTTTAAAGATTATTTATAACTCACAAGTAAGGCTTAGATTAACACTGCAATGAAGTTACTGTGAAATTCCCCTAATCGCCACACTCCAGGACCTGTTCGGGTCAATGCACCTAACCAGCACGTCTTTCACAGTGTGGGAAGGAACCGGAGCACCCGGAGGAAACCCTCGCAGACACAGGGAGAACGTGCAAACTCCACACAGACAGTGACCCAAGCCGGGAATCGAACCCGGGTCCCTGGCTCTGTGAGGCAGCAGTGCTAACCACTGTGCCACCCGTGCCATCCTGATTGGTTGCACTGATAAGTCACAAGAGCGGCACAGTGGTTAGCACTGCTGCCTCACAGCGCCAGGGACCCGGGATCGATTCCCGGCTTGGGTCACTGTCTGTGTGGAGTTTCCACGCTCCCCCTGAGTCTGCGTGGGTTTCCTCCGGGTGCTCCTGTTTCCTCCCACAGCTGGTTAGGTACATTGGCCGTGATAAATTCTCCCTCGGTGTACCCAAACTGATGCCGGAGTGTGGCGACTAGGGGATTTTCACAGCAACTTCATTGCAGTGTTAATGTAAGCCTACTAGTGACACTAATAAAAGATAAATAAAGAACTGATGGGACGTATCTGAGAATACAGCAGTCAATGAGAGTGGAAATTGAAACTGTGCTGGCCACAATCTTTCAATCCTCCTCTGATATGAGGAGGTGCAAGCTGACTGGAGAATTGTAAATGTTCGGACCCTTATTCAAAAGAGGGATCAGGGATAAACCCCGCAGTTACAGGCCAGTCAGTTTAACCTCAGTGGTAGGAAAATCTTTGGAAAGAATCCAGGACAGTCACTTGGACAAGCAGATTAATTTCCAGGAAAGTCAACACAGATTTGCTGAAGGGAATTCATGTGTAACTAACCAGATTTGAGTTGTTTCCATGAGGTAAAAGGGTTGATGAGGGTGTTGCAATTGTGTCTAGACTTTTATTTGATAAAGTACCACATTAATAGGCTTGTCAGCGCAGTTGGAGCCTGTGGAATAAAAGACACTGCCTGGCAGCATGGATACGAAGTTGGGTTGTGTGACAGAAGACTCGGCTGATGAACACTTGTTTTTCAGATTGTAGGAAGGTGTTTCCAGCTGTTGGCACGAAGACCACAGCTTTTCTTGACGTATGTTAATGACCTAGACTTGGGAGACAATTTCAAAATTTGCAGATGACAAAACTTGGAAATGTTGTGAAGTGTGAAGTGGATAGCGATAAACTTCAAGAGTGCACAGGCTGGTGGAGTGGGCAGCCACGTGGCTGATGAAACACAGCAAAGTGCGAAGCAACACATTTGGACAGAAAGAACAGGGAGGTTATGCAAAATGAATGATACGTTTCAGTTTAAGATTGAAGATTGTGGCCAGCACAGTCTCAATTTTCACTCACTGACTGCTGTATTCTCAGATACGTCCCATCCAGCTCTTTATTTATCTTTTATTAGTGTCACTAGTCGGCTTACATTAACACTGCAATGAAATTACTGTGAAAATCCCCTAGTCGCCACACTCTGTTCGGGTACACTGAGGGAGAATTTAGCACGGCCAATGCACCCTAACCAGCACGTCTTTGGGAGGAAACCGGAGCACCCGGAGGAAACCCACGCAGACACGGGGGAGAATGTGCAGACACCGCACAGACACAAGCTGGGAATTGAACCAGGGCCCTTGGCGCTGAGACAACAGAGCTAACCACTGTGCCACTGGTGGGCTGGCCATGCTAAATTGCCCCTTAACGTCAGGGGTATCAGTGATGTCTGTGCAGAGTAACCACTGTGTCACTGTATTAGTGATCACCGTGCCACCATGCCACCGGAAAGTGGCTGCAGGAATGGCGAGACCAGAATATATATGTGCATAGGTCACTGACAGAAAAGCTTTTCTGTGCGCTGCGTGGTGGGAATTTGGAGTGCACTTCCTGTATGTGTGGTGGAGATCAGGTGTGAGTGTGGCTTGAAAAGAGGAATTGAACTAACACCTGAAGAGGAATAATTCACTTGGCCAAAGGTAAATGGCAGGGGAATGAGATGAACCCCCAAACTGCTGCTGCAGAGATCGTGAATGGCCTGTTCCTGTACTATAACTATTCGACATACCCTGATTGGCCCCTTTCCCTTAACCGCACTAATTGCTAAATTATCTACTTTTCAGTAACTGAGTTGATTGCTAAATTGTTCTCCGTCTCTCCACTGAGTTAATTGTTAGACTGTCCCCTTCTCCTTTTACTGTGACTAAGTGTTCGATTTACACAGCCTGGCTTGTTCGTTGCAGACCTCCTTTACCTCCAGCATTCCTTTGGGCATTTCCAGGGCAAGAAAGCTTCCACCTACAGCTTGCACATATTTTGCTCATCGCAATTAGATGTCGAGGGAGGGAAAGGAGCTCTTGAGGCCACACTAATTGTACAGATAATGGGATTGTGTGTGGATAATGTGTGCATTCCATCTACGCAGGTGACTCCCATTCTCAACTAATCCACTCAAGGCGATCACAATGCAAACTAGACGTTAAGATGAAAGAATAATTTAAAACAAGACATCTTCATCTCCATGATGAAAGTTTAGTATTATAGAATAGATTCATTGAATCTCTACAGTGCAAAAGCAGGCCATCCGGCCCATCGCGTCTGCAACGACCACAATCCCACCCAGGCCCTATTTCTGTAACCCTTCATGTTTACCCTGCTAGTTCCCCTGACACTAAAGGGCAGTTTAGCATGGTCAATCAACCTATCCCACACATCTTTGGACTGTGGGAGGAAACCCACGCAGACACGGGGAGAACGTGCAAACTCCGCACAGACAGTGACCCAAGCCGGGAATCGAACCCGGGTCCCTGGCGCTGTGAGGCAGCAGTGCTAACCATTGTGCCACCGTGCCACCCCCACGGTTGCATTATAACATCATACTCACTAAAGCTCCCCTCGGGTAGATGTAAGGCACAGCTTGACCAATGTTTATCTCACGTCCTAAGACCAGTCAACTCACTGACACACAAGATGCACATTTGAAGGTTCTTCATGTCTAAAGCTTTGCAGGAAAGGAAAAGAGCATCTACTCCATCCAGGTGTGGTCTATCCCATACCTGATCACCTTCCCCCATCAAACAAAAACCTTACTTAGACACATCTAGATTTTGGAGAGGCGAGCCGCCTTGGGGCCAGTTATAAAACCATAAAATATAGGAGCAGAATTAGGCCATTCGGCCCATCGAGTCTGCTCCGCCATTCAATCATGGCGGAGCAGACTCGATGAAGGCAATCAAGCAAGCTCCAGGAGTCTGTGGTACTCATTACTCTCAGCTACCCTAAAGCTTCGCCTCTGTAACATCAAACAACCCCAGCTCTCATTGAAGTACTCCGGGCAAATCCATGCACCCTGTGCACTGCAATAATTGATTCCTGAGGGCACCAGCTCTCTATGACAGATAGTTTGAACTTCCTCAGCACCTTGTGTGTGTTTCTACACATTCCCTGACTTGCCCATTCGCTCCTTTCTCAACTAACCTGTGAACTGGGTAGTATCAGTACTTTGCATTCAAACATTTTTAACAATAGCTTCTACACACCTGTGTTACATATGTTTAAATGTTACGCAACTGTTTTAACTATTATAGACTCTGACAATGCAGAAGGAGGCTGTTCAGCCCATTATGTTAGTGCCGGCCCCCTGAAAAAGCTACCAATTCATTCCATTTCCCTGCTCTTTCTCCATTGCCCTAGGGACTATTTCAAAAAGTTTGTTTATTAGTTGAAAGTAGGCTTACATTAAACACTGCAATGAAGTTACTGTGAAAATCCCCTAGTCGCCACACTCCGGTGCCTGTTCGGGTACACCGAGGAAGAATTTAGCATGGCCGATGCACCCTAACCAACACGTCTTTCAGACTGTGGGAGGAAACCGGAGCACCCGGAGGAAACCCAGGCAGGGAACGTGCAAACTCCATGCAGACAGTGACCCAAGCCGGGAATCGAACCCGGGGTCCCTGGCACTTTGAGGCAGCAGTGCTAACCACTGTGCCACCACAATCGTGCTGCTCCAATTGGAAATCCAATTTGCTTTTGAAAATAATTCTTGAATTCCACCCCCCTTTCAAGCTGGTGCATTTCAGATCATCCTCGCTCAACCCGAATGAAAACAAATTATCCTCATCCTCCGCCACCCCCACCATTTTGTTTTGCCATTTTAAATTTGTATTCTCTGATCACTGACCTTCCTGAAGGTGGAAACAGTAGCGCTCAATCTAACCTAACAAAACCCCTCAAAATTTTGAATTCCTCTGTTAAGTGACCCCTCAACATTCTGTGCTCTTAAGAAAACCAATTCTGAGTATTCTAGTCAATCCATATGGCTGACTTGCTTCATCCTTCCTTCCCGAAATGACTTGCATTGTTAGAAGTAATACTCTCGCCATCTAATTTCTGACTTACAGTGAATCATAGAATCCCTACAGTGCAGAAGGAGACCATTCAGCCCATCGAGCCTGCACCGACAACAATCCCACCCCTATCCCTGCAACCACACGTATTCACCTTGCTAGTCCCCTTGACATTCAAGGCAATTTAGCATAGCCAATCAACCTAACCCGCACATCTTTGGAGTGTGGGAGGAAACCGGAGGACCCAGAGGAAACCCACGCAGACACGGGGAGAATGTGCAAACTCCGCACAGTGACCCAAGCTGGGAATCGAACCCGCGTTCCTCATGCTGTGACGCAGCAGTGCTGACCGCTGTTCCAGCGTGCCACCCAGCGACACTAATAAATAAACTTAACCTAAGCAGTCTACCTTTCTTCAACAAATTGGCAAAAGACCCACTGTAAAGGCATCCTATTGGATAGGCACATGGAGCACACCAGGATGATAGGGAGTGGGATAGCTTGATCTTGGTTTCAGATAAAGCTCGGCACAACATCGTGGGCCGAAGGGCCTGTTCTGTGCTGTACTGTTCTATGTTCTATGTAAAGGCCTTGACTCAGAAAAGTGTAACATAGACGTGGCTGTAATGGAAACACAACATGCTGGAAATTGCCAACAGCCTGGCAGTGTCTGTGGAAAGTGAGGCAGTTAATGTTTCAGGCCAGTGGCTTTACATCAGAACATGAAAAGATAAAGAGATCTAACAGGGGTTCTAAGCAAGTACGGAAACTGGGCGAAGGGGGAGGAGAGAACAAAAGGAGATAGGGTGGACGCCAGGAGAGATTAATGACAAAAGTGATGGTGCATGGGAGCGACAAAAGATGGATCTAGAACAGGGCTTCGCAGACTGGGGCTCACGACACGAGATTCTGGGGTCACAAGTTCCGCAGCAGCTCCCCACCCAGGGGCCAGGATAATTTTCAAGCCTCAAACTGGGGTCACGGCTGGAAAAGCTTTGGGGCGCGTTGGTCTACATGGAGAGAGCGGAATCATTACCCTCAGTTAACACTGGAAAAAATGGGGGCGGACATTACGATCTGAATTTGGTGCTGAGTTCAGAAGGCGAGCGAAGGCCTCTGTGAGGGATACGGTCGTGTTCGCCGAGCTTCTGTTGCTCTGCCTGGCACTGACAACTCATTCCCGACGCAGGTGAACATATGAATTAGGATAAGGAGTAGGCCATTTGGCCCCTCGAGCCTGCTGCACCATTTGACAACCCAGTGTTTGGAGGGTTTGTTCCCTCCAGTGAGGGGGGATATCATAGAGACTTATAAAATTCCAACAGGTCTAGACAGGGTAGACGGAGGGAGGATGTTCCCGATGGTGGGGGGAGTCCAGAACCAGGAGTCACAGTCTGAGGATTCAGGGTAGACCATTTAGGACGGAGGTGAGGAGACATTTCTTCACCCAAAGAGTGGTGAGCCTGTGGAATTCATTACCACAGGAAGTAGTTGACGCCAAAACATTGAATGTAGTCAAGAGGCGGCTAGATATTTGATTTGATTTGATTTATTATTGTCACATGTATTAGCATATAGTGAAATGTATTGTTTCTTGCACGCTATACAGACAAAACATACCGTTCATAGAGAAGGAAAGGAGAGAGTGCAGAATGTAGTGTTATAGTCATAGCTAGGGTGTAGAGAATAATCAACTTAATGCAAGGTAGGTCCATTCAAAAGTCCGACAGCAGCAGGGAAGAAGCTGTTCTTGAGTCGGTCGGTACGTGACCTCAGACTTTTGTATCTTTTCCCGAAGGAAGGAGGTGGAAGAGAGAATGTCCGGGGTGTGTGGGGTCCTTAATTATGCTGGCTGCTTTGCCGAGGCAGCGGGAAGTGTAGACAGTGTCAATGGATGGGAGGCTGGTTTGCGTGATGGATTGGGCTATAACACTTGGGGTGAATGGGATCAAAGGTTATGGGGAAAAAGCAAGATTAGGCTGTTGAGTTGGATGATCAGCCATGACCTTAATGAATGGCGGAGCAGGCTCGAAGGGCTGAATGGCCTCCTCCTGCAAATATCTTTTATGTTTAAAAAGCTTGGCATCTCTTTAATGTGTGTCTTTGTCTCCATAGGCATTTGAAGTGGCTGAACAGGAGCTGGGAATCCCGGCGCTCCTGGACCCGGAAGACATGGTCGCAATGCGTGTTCCAGACCGTCTCAGCATTCTGACATACGTATCTCAGCTCTATAACTACTTCACCAACCAGACTCACGGTACGGAGTTGGGCCAGCCGTGCAATGTCACTGGTGCCTGCTTTGGGACACTGATTCCATTTCTACTTCCCTTAATTGAAAACCCTAAATGGTACAGTTTGTTGTAGATGACAGTGAGTTCAGTCCAGAGTGAAATAATATTGACGCATATTGCAAAGAATCCTTCAAGTGCATTACACCCACTGGTTATTGCTTAAGGGCACCCACGGTGGCACAGTGGTTAGCACTGCTGCCTCACAGCGCCAGGATCGATTCCCGGCTTGGGTGAATGTGTGGCGTCTGCACTGCTGCCTCACAGCGCCAGGGACCTGGGTTCGATTCCCGGTTTGGGTCACTGTGTGGAGTTTGCACGTTCTCCCCGTGTCTGCATGGGTTTCCTCCGGGTGCTCCGGTTCCTCCTACTGTCCAAAAGACGTGCAGCTTTGAGAAAGGGTCACCTGGACTCGAAACGTCAGCTCTTTTCTCCCCTTACAGATGCTGCCAGACCTGCTGAGATTTTCCAGCATTTTCTCTTTTGTTTGCTGGTTAGGGTGCATTGGCCGTGCTAAATTTTCCCTCAGTGTACCCGAACAGGCGCTGGAGTGTGGCGACTTGGGGATTTTCACAGTAACTTCATTGCAGTGTTACTGTAAGCCTTGTGACACTAATAAATAAACTTAAAACAGACCAGTCAGGATTATCAATTGTCTATTGAAATTAAAAGGCTGATTCAGTTACACGGCTGACTTAGGATGCAATAAATCAAGTAGAGGGTCGCGATGGAATGGTTTTGGGAAATGAGAGGTTAGCAGCAATGAAACTGGAACCAAAACTGACTTGAATCACCTCGCAAGCTTTGAGCAGACACAAATAACACTTCCGTATTCTGTGAGCTCGTGCTGCTGTGAGATTGTTGTCACCCTGAACCGCGCTGGCATGTGTTCCTGCCTCCCGCTTTGTCTGCTGATGTTGGTAACACTCTTTCTGTCATCAGCTTGTCCATGAGGTTTTCCAGGCAGCTGCTGTTTCCTTTTTACAGATGTAATGCCATCAAAAGGATAGGGGAGTGAACACACGTTCGCTTGATCCAGTGGGCTAACAGTCTCAAAGTAGCAGTGACCAAGGAGTCCCCTGATTCTGCTGACAGAAAGGGGAAGCAGTTATTGTTATTCAGCATCAACTTTGGTCTCAATTTCATGGTGATCAATCTCTATTTAAAAGTAAAGTTAAAAAGTTTATTTATTAGTGTCACAAGTCGGCTTACATTAACACTGCAATGAAGTTACTGTGAAAATCCCCTAGTCGCCACACTCTGGCGCCTGTTCGGGCACATTGAGGGAGAATTTAGCACGGCCAGTGCACCCTAACCAGCACGTCTTTCAGACTGTGGGAGGGAACCAGAGAATCCGGAGGAAACCGACGCAGACACATAGAACATAGAACAGTACAGCACAGAACAGGCCCTTCGGCCCACGATGTTGTGCCGAGCTTTATCTGAAACCAAGATCAAGCTATCCCACTCCCTATCATCCTGGTGTGCTCCATGTGCCTATCCAATAACCGCTTAAATGTTCCTAAAGTGTCTGACTCCACTATCACTGCAGGCAGTCCATTCCACACCCCAACCACACTCTGCGTAAAGAACCTACCTCTGATATCCTTCCTGTATCTCCCACCATGAACCCTATAGTTATGCCCCCTTGTAATAGCTCCATCCACCCGAGGAAATAGTCTTTGAACGTTCACTCTATCTATCCCCTTCATCATTTTATAAACCTCTATTAAGTCTCCCCTCAGCCTCCTCCGCTCCAGAGAGAACACGGGGAGAACGTGCTAACGTCACACAGACAGTGACCCAAGCCGGGAATCAAACCCAGATCCCCGGCGCTATGAGGCAGCAGTGCTCACTACTGTGTCACCGTGCCGCCATTTATCAATTTCTTTGGAGAGATCAAAACAGGGGAAATGGAAGTATTTCTGAATGTTCCTTCATAAATGCTTTTCACATTCTTTCTTCATTTTGTTCGAGTCCAGATCAGAAACCCCAAGGTATATTATGAAGTTAGACTAGACCCCAACTATTGTTTGATTTTGGCATTAGTGGACGGATAAGGTGTTTCACCCCAGGTGTGATTCTATAGACAACACTAGGAAGTTTTTATCAAAACAAACTTTATTTAACAATACGGTTTAACTATAACAAATGAATTAGCTTAACTTTTATCAGTTGGAATACTTAAACATGACAGGATACAATTCTTAACCACTAACCTATCTCTATTAGTTCCAACTTAAGCAATATTCCTCATAGACCCCTAGTCCTAAAGCCTTTGGACACCCTCTGAAGAGAGAGAGAAACATCTGTCTTTTGACCACTCCAAAACAGCAGCCTCCAGTGAGGAAGGAAGACACCTCTTGCTACTTGCAGATCCAAGCAGAAACTGCCTGCTTTTCTCTGTAAGCTTAGCTCCTCCCCTTCACATAACCCTGCCTCTAATCAGCCTAATCAAATCCTACTCTGAAACCCCAGGGAAAAAAACAAAAATAAACAAAAAATGCAAAGCTCAGATTAAAACAAACACCCCATTACCTCAAAGCAATTACTCTCCTGCATTCTCAGCATGTGGGCTGCCTGGTGCAGACAAATCGGCACCGTATATGCAGAACTGACTTCTAAACATACCCTTCACAAGAAACATGACGTAAATATATTTCTCACAGGCACAGTATCGTCACCGCCTTATGAATCGACAAGACTTTAATACTGACCTTCACTGTCGATATTTCCTAATTTTCTCTGTTCTCAAAGACACCGAGTCCCGCCAGATCTGTAGGTGTTGCCTGCCTTCCAGTACTTTCACCCAAGTAGCCGGTGTGCCAAGTTCCTAGGAGCAATTCGATCACTAGTTATGTCACAGTGGCCACCACAGGAATCAATCTGCTGATGTGGGCTGTGTTTCTTTCTCAAAGCTGTCTGGCCTGTAGGTCACGCACACATAGGAATTAGGAACAGAAGTAGCCAATTTGAACCCACTCTGCCATTCAATCAGATCATGGCTGATCTCTCCCTGGTCTCAAATCCACCTCCCCACCTGTTCCCCATATCCCCTCTTCCCCTCTTTTTATTGGAAATATATCTATCTCCTTCTTGAAACCATTCAATGATTCAGACTCCACCGCGCTGTGGGGCAGCGAGTTCCACAAATTCACCACCCTCTGCGAGAAGTAGCTCCTCCTCATCTCAGTTTTAAATCTACCTCCTCTCAACCTATACCTGTGACCTCTTGCTCTAGATTGCCCCACAACGGGAAACGTTTGGTCTCCATTTACTTTATTGATCCCTTTTAGAAATCATAGAAACCCTACAGTACAGAAAGAGGCCATTCGGCCCATCGAGTCTGCACCGACCACAATCCCACCCAGGCCCTACCCCCATATCCTACCCGCTAATCCCTCTAATCGACGCATCCCAGGACACTAAAGGGGCAATTTTTAGCATGGCCAATCAACCTAACCCACGCATCTTTGGACTGTGGGAGGAAACCGGAGCACCCGGAGGAAACCCATGCAGACACGAGGAGAATGTGCAAACTCCACACAGACAGTGACCCAAGCCGGGAATCGAACCCGGGACCCTGGAGCTGTGAAGCAGCAGTGCTAACCACTGTGCTACCGTGCCGCTACAGCTGCATAAAGAAAATGAAAGGAACCACACACTTAAACTGCCTGCGCACTCCAAGAGAACTGAGGGGGTATGATGATGGACAGATGACCTTCTTGTCCGAGACTATTTGTGATCTTGCGTTGTGCGAGCCTAGGCAGTAAACACGTGCCTCTCAATTGTTCTAAATTAGCTTCCAACCCATGAGAGGAGAAGGAGACTTGTGCTTTTGATTTTCAAAGCTTGTATAGATTGCGTGCTGGTAATTCAATAAGCCCCACATACTCGGTATGCACATCTGACTGGATTAACTATCCAACCAACTTGCCGTCTTGACCTGCGTGTTGTTAATTGTTCTCTCTCTGTCCTTGAGTAGTAGTCCCCTCCCTTCAAATCTGTCATCGTGTGAAAGGTGCCTTCAGCTTTTTGAATATTTTATTGAGATTGAATGTTATTTTGTGGTGTTTGAAATTTATTTTAGTACGTAAGGCGGCACAGTAGGTTAGCACTGCTGCCTCACAGCGCCAAGGACCCGGGTTCGATCCCGGCCTTGGGTGACTGTCTGTGTGGAGTTTGCACCTGCTCCCCGTGTCTGCGTGGGTTTCCTCCCACACGCCAAGAATCATAGAATCCCTACAGTGCAGAAGGAGGCCATTTGGCCCATCGAGTCTGTACCGACCACATCCCACCCTGACCCTATACCATAATGTGGAGATGCCGGCGTTGGACTGGGGTAAACACAGTAAGAGTTTTAACAACACCAGGTTAAAGTCCAACAGGTTTATTTGGTAGCAAATGCCATTAGCTTTCGGAGCGCTAATGGCCTCTTTCTGCCCGAAAGCTAATGGCATTTGCTACCAAATAAACCTGTTGGACTTTAACCTGGTGTTGTTAAAACTCTTACCCTATTCCATAACCCCAGACATATACACTGCTAATCCCCCTGACACTAGGGTAAATTTAGCATGGCCAACCAAGCTAACCCGCACATCTTTGGACCGTGGGAGGAAACCGGAACGCCCGGAGGAAACCCACGCAGACACGGGGAGAAAGTGCAGGCTCCGCACAGACAGTCACCCAAGTCTGGAATTGGACCTGGTTCCCTGGCGTTGAGAGCCAGCAGTGCTAATCACTGTGCCACCGTGTGCGGGTTAGGTTGACTGGCCATGCTAAATTGCCCCTTAGTGTCAGGGGGATTAACAAGGTAAGTACATGGGGTTATGGGGAGAGGGCCTGGGTGGGATTGTTGTCAGTGCCTGCTCAGTGGGTCGAAAGGCCTCCTTCTGCACTGTCGGGATTCTATCCTATTCTGTAGCTTTTGGAGAGGTGTGAAAGTTTTACTAGAATGATTGTGGGGATGAGGGATTAAAGTTAGTCGATAGACTGGAGACATTGTTCACTGGTCAGTTTGGATTTTGAAGGCTCCTGGCTAACATTGCTTATTCCTCTGCAGCTGGTGTCACTCCCTCCATGAAGAGACCAGCTGAAATATCACCAGCAGAACCATCGATCAAGAAAGCAGTCACTCTGAGCAAGCAAGCCCTCTCACCAAATGTAAGTCTGTGTTAGCGATCGTCAACCACTCAGATAACCTGACTCCGGGAGCCTTATTAACTATCATTGAGGTTATCCTTGTAATCACGTTAATAATTTATATTTCTGTGGCACCTTCCATTCAAAGAAAAGTTTGAAAAAATGGATGCAGAGTCAAGGGAGAGATGCGAGCAAAAAAAAGGTGGATTTTAAGGGGGAAACATAGACATAGAAACAGAAGATAGGAGCAGGAGGAGGCAATTCAGCCCTTCGAGCCTGCTCCGCCATTCCTTACGATCACGGCTGATCGTTCAACTCAATAGCCTAATTTATAGAAACATAGGATCTTAAAGGAGGAAGAGAATGTGGAGGCAAAGAGTTCAGAGTAGAGAATTCCAAAGTTCTGGGCTTGGGTGGCTGAAGACACGATTATCTATGGTAGAGAACAACGGTGGCACAGTGGTTAGCACTGCTGCCTCACAGCGCCAGGGACCCAGGTTCAATTCCCAGCTTGGATCACCGTCTGCGCTGAGTCTGTACGTTCTCCCCGTGTCTGCGTGGGTTTCCTCCGGGTGCTCCAGTTTCCTCCCACAGTCTGAAAGACGTGCTGGTTAGGCGCATTGGCCGTGCTAAATTCTCCCTCAGTGTACCCGAGTAAGTGTGGCAACCAGGGGAATTTCACAGTAACTTTGTTGCAGTGTTAATGTCAGCCTACTTGGGACACTACTAAATAAATTCAAATTCAAATGCGGAAGGTGCCAGCCGAAGGAGCAGAGAGTCCTGAGAATGGTGGAAGTGGGCAGAGTTTGAGAACACAGAGGTAGGGAATGCTGAGGCCATGAAGGGATTTAAACTGGAGGATGAGAATTATAAATTTGAGCTGTTGGAGGATGCTGAGCCGATTATAGGTTAGGGTGAGTGGGATGAAGGGTGAGGGATAGGGTACAGCGGGAGAGCCCTGAGATTGGAGTTGTTACCACGGACCGTTGTTCTGATTAGGGCAAGACCAGTAACTTTTTTTTAACAAAAATCCCAAAACTCCAATTTACCAGAAGAATGAAGCTACAAAATCCCATAGTTTAAGCAAAAGAACTTGTACTATACAAGAGTCAAACAAAGCAAACACTTAATACAGGAAAACCTGTCATCCAGCATGCTCTGAAATGGGAGGCGCCGGTTAATCAATTATTTTTTATTCACCTGTGGGACACGGACATCGCTGGTTGGCCAGCAGTTATTGTCCTCCCTAGTCACCCTTGAACTGAGTGACTCGCTGGGCCATTGCTGTGGCTCTGGAGTCACATGTAGGCCAGACAGGGTAAGGACAGCAGATTTCCTTCCCTAAAGGACATTAGTGAACCAGATGGGTTTTTCCGACAATGGTTTCATGGTCAATACAGTAAGAAGTTTAACAACACCAGGTTAAAGTCCAACAGGTTTATTTGGTAGCAAAAGCCACACAAGCTTTCGGAGCCCCAAGCCCCTTCTTCAGGTGAGTGGGAATTCTGTTCACAAACAGGGCATAAAAAGACTCAATTTACATGAATAATGGTTGGAATGCGAATACTTACAGCTAATCAAGTCTTTAAGATATAAACAATGTGAGTGGAGAGAGCATCAAGACAGGCTAAAGAGATGTGTATTGTCTCCAGACAGTGAGACTCTGCAGATCCAGGCAAGCTGTGGGGATTACAAATAGTGTGACATGAACCCAATATCCCGGTTGAGGCCGTCCTCATGTGTGCGGAACTTGGCTGTCAGTTTCTGCTCAGCGACTCTGCGCCGTCATGTGTCATGAAGGCTTGTGTGGCTTTTGCTACCAAATAAACCTGTTGGACTTCAACCTGGTGTTGTTAAACTTCTTACTGTGTTTACCCCAGTCCAACGCCGGCATCTCCACTTCATGGTCAATGCCAGATTCTTAATTCCAGAATTTTTTATTATTGAATTCGAATTCCACCAAGTGCTGTGGGGATTCAAACCCGGGTCCCCAGTGAACTAAGGTGTGAGGTGAGTTTTCCGTTTTCGTGTAATCAGAAGGCTCCGGGGTGATTGTATGAGTATGGGGGTTTTGGAATAGGTGTTGGAGAATACAAATTGAGCGAGCGACACTGAGGGGGGGATGGTGCTACTGAACAGTGCGAGGCTGAGACTGGAGCGAGGACTGGCCGCAGATAGTAACCATTCTGTGGCTGGGTTTGACATTTCCAAACCCAGCGACAGAATTCCAGTTAATACAGTTTTCAGGTTGATGGAGTGCCGGATAACAGAAATATTGCTGTATGATCTTGGGTACTGTCCTATATTCTAAAGCCCTGAATTAACAAGCAAATTGCAGTTTTAAAAAATTCATTCACGGGAAGTGGGTGTCGTTGGCTGGGCCAGCATTTATTGCCCATGGGGCTGCTGCAGTGGTTAGCACTGCTGCCTCACAGCGCCAGGGACCCGGGTTCGATTCCCGGCCTTGGGTCACTGTCTGTGTGGAGTCTGCACATTCTCCCAGTGTCTGTGTGGGTTTCCTCCGGGTGCTCCTGTTTCCTCCCACACTCCAAAGATATGAGGGTTAGGTGGATTGGTCATGCTAAATTGCCCCTTGGTGTCAGGGGGATTAGCTAGGATAAATGCATGGGGTTATGGGGATGGGGCCTGGGTGGGATTGTGGTCGGTGCAGACTCGATGGGCCAAATGGCCTCCTTCTGCACTATAGGGATTCTATGATTGTATGATCCCTAATTGCCCTTCAACTGAGTGGTTTGCCAGGCCGCTTGAGAAGGCAGTTAAGAGTCAGCCACATTACTGTGGGTCTGGAGCCACGTGATTGAACCTGCACTTCCAGGCTGAACATTCCAGACCCCAACCACTCGCTGTGTGGAAAAGGTTTCTCTCGCATCGCATTTGCCCCTTTTGCAAATCACTTTAAATCTGTGGCCCTCTCGTTCTCGATCCTTTTACAAGGAGGAACAAGTGTCCCTATCTGCTCTCTCCAGCACCCTCACTACTGCAGAGATTACCTGTTGTGTTGTTTAGATTGGGTTATAAATGTGCAAAAAATAGCATGGAGGCTGAGATAATATTTTTTTAAGTACATTCATCTGTTGCAGGTCTCACATTAATTGTTCATGAAATTCTTGGCATGTTTCTCATCAGAATTCTTCAGCTGAGGCTATGGCTTGAACATGTGGTAGTGTTTGTCTTTAACAACCTGGGCAGTAATCTAGCATTAGGGGGTAAGAGCGCAGGGCGGGGTTTGTTGCAGGCCTGTTTTGAACTCATCTGATTTTCATTCCTCCTTCATGCATTGGGATGAAAGATGAGCTGGGTTCTACAAAAGGGAAGCAGTCTGCTCCGCTAGCTAGGTGCTCGGATGGTGGGGGAAAATGGTCAGTGAGGTCCCACTGCAATGTGGAGCGAAATGATTAGTTCAGGTGAGCTGAAGAATTGGCCTGAGGCTCAGCATACGAGTTCTCGACTCCCAAATCAAACGGCACGGTGGCACAGCGGTTAGCGCTGCTGCCTCACAACGCCAGGGATCCGGGTTCGATTCCCAGCTTGGGTCACTGTCTGTGCGGAGTCTGCACATTCTCCCCGTGTCTGTGTGGGTTTCCTCCGTGTGGTCCGGTTTCCTACGAACGATGTACATCGGCCGTGCTAAATTCTCCCTCCGTGTCCCCGAACAGGCGCCGGAGTGGGCCAACTCGGAGATTTTCACCGTAACTTCATTGCAGTGTTAATGCAAGCCTGCTTGTGACACTAATAAATAAACTTAAACTTTAAAAAACCCTCGGAAGCAATTTCACAGCTGCTTCTGTGAAACTTAACCGATAGGAATTCCCAAAATTATAAAATGCATTAAAATAAGCAAAATACTGCAGACGCTGGAATCTGAAACAAGTAAGAAGTTTAACAACACCAGGTTAAAGTCCAACAGGTTTATTTGGTAGCAAAAGCCACACAAGCTTTCGGAGCTCCAAGCCCCTTCTTCAGGTGAGTGGGAATTATGTGAATTCTTCACTCACCTGAAGAAGGGGCTTGGGGCTCCGAAAGCTTGTGTGGCTTTTGCTACTAATAAACCTGTTGGACTTTAACCTGGTGTTGTTAAACTTCTTACTGTGTTTACCCCAGTCCAACGCCGGCATCTCCACATCTGAAACAAGAACAGAGGACGCTGGAGAAACTCGGCAGGTCTGTTTCCAGTCTGTTTGACTCTCCATCAGAATTAGAGGGAAAATGTGTTGGATATTAAACTGTAGCTGAGAGAGGTTGCAACAAGATGTGGCAAACTTGAACAAAAGACAGATAGCCTGGGTTCGGGCAGAGGATGGGGGTTGTGTTGACTGCACTAAATGTATGGGATATTAACAAAAAAGGGGTTTAAGACGAAGGAGGAAGGTCACAGTCTAAAGTTGTTGAACTCAGTGTTGAGCCCTGAGGGTTGTAACGTGCCCAATCGGAAGATGAGTTGTTGCTCCTCCTGTTTGAGTTGGGCTTCACTAGAGCATTGCAGCAGGCCAAGGACGGGACATGTGGGCACGAGCACAAGGTGCTGAGTTAAAATGGCAGCGACCGGAAGGTTGAGGTCATGCTTGGAGGCTGAGCAAAGGTGTTCCACAAAGCGGTCAACCTTCTTGTTGCTGTACAGTTGATTCCCACTGTGCCACTTGCTCTGTATTATAAACAGGGTATCAACATCAGAACTGAGGGGTTATTATTATGGAATATTGATCAAGCCAGGGTTCTTTAGAAAAGAGAAGGCCAAGAGGGGTGAATGAGAGAGATATTTAATAAGATAAAAGAGCTTGAAGGGTGGATGTCAAGAGGTTATTATTTGGAAGGGAATAAATATTAGGTAGTCACCTAATCATGAAGGAGAAACTTAGTTATCCAGAGAATGATTAGAATGCCCACATGTCTGCCCTTGGCCTGCTGATGTGGAGATGCCGGCAAAAGCTTGTGGCATTTGCTACCAAATAAACCTGTTGGACTTTAACCTGGTGTTGTTAAACTTCTTACTGCTGCAGTGCCCCAGAGAAGACCAATGTAAACTGAAGGAGCAGCAACACAGCTGCCGATTAAGCACGTTACAGCCCTCGGGACACAACACTGAGTTCAATAACATTAGACCAGTATCTTTCTCCTCCACCTTCACCCCTTTTTTTTAATAAAGGGAGTGGTTGAGAAGAGTCACAGAGATGCAGCTGGATAAACACAGGAAAACACAGTAAGAGTTTTAACAACACCAGGTTAAAGTCCAAAAGGTTATTTGGTAGCAAATGCCATTAGCTTTCGGAGCACTGCTCCTTCGTCAGATCTGTATCTGCAGATATCCACTCCATCTGACGAAGGAGCAGCGCTCCGAAAGCTAATGGCATTTGCTACCGAATAAACCTGTTGGACTTTAACCTGGTGTTGCTAAAGCTCTTTCTGTGTTTACCCCAGTCCAACACCGGCATCTCCACATCATAAACACAGGAAAGGCATAGAAAAATATGTTGACAGGGCGAGATGAAGAGGGGTGGAGGGGGCTCACTTCAAGCATGTGGACCAGTTGGGCTGAATGGTCAGTTTCTGTGCTGTGCACTGATATAATTCACCTGATAAAGGGGCGGCTGTCACACTGTTTCACCCAGACTCTGAAGTGTTTAGTAGTGACGGTGTGTCATTCCTAACCTCCATGTCCTTTATCCACCAGAACGATTCTTCAGAGGAAACTGCAGAGAGGCCCTGCAGGAACACACTCAGCAGCAAATGTGCAATCTGCAGCAAGCACGTTCACTTGGTGCAGAGATACTTGGTGGATGGCAGACTTTATCATCGCAACTGCTTTAGGTAATGTGAAGGTTCCGACTCCATGCTGCTTCGCCACAGATCTCTATATTAATTTACAGAGCGCCTGACAGTAAGAGTCACTTACTTAGGCCTGTGTAATGCTTTCAAATCAAGGCCGGTTAGTGGCTTCCTGCATTGACACACCTGGTTCAGCAACCACACCAGTAATCGTAATGAAGAAAGTTAATAGGATATCAATCTCACTTGCACACTATGCGTTAGCCATATTTTGTAATTCTTTTTAATTAGTTCTGAGGATACAGTGCTACTGACACAACCACATTTTCTGCTAAGTCATAGTTACCCTATGAAGATGGATGTCTTCAACCACTGCAATCCATGTGATGATGTTTCATGATGTTTTTTCATTCATTCGTGGGACATGGGCGTCACTGGCTGGGCCAGCATTTACTGCCCATCCCTAGTTGCCCGAAGGCAGTTGAGAGTCAACCACATTGCTGTGGCTCTGGAGTCACATGTAGGCCAGACCGGGTAAGGACGACAGATTTCCTTCCCCAAAGGGCATTAGTGAACCAGATGGGTTTTTCTGACAGTGGTTTCATGGTCATCTGTCAATTCTTAATTCCAGATTTTTTAAATTGAATTTAAATTCCACCAGCTGCCGTGGCGGGATTCGAACCCGGGTCCCCAGAGCATTAGCTAAGTTTCTGGATTAATAATCTAGCAATAATATCACTAGGCCATCACCTCCCCGCATTAAGGAGGGAAATCCTTAATATCCTAGTCACCCAGCAATAATGAGAAATGGTTATATATATATGGCCAAATCAGGATGGTGTGTGACTTGGAGCTAATGGCTCTCGCCGTTGTTGCTCTTGCCTTGTCGATTGCGATGCTGTTGGTAACCTTTGTCTTGTAGATTGTACACACTGCTCTAGAGGTAGGGAGGAGAGAGATAGTAACAGGCACCAATTAAACGCTTCTGTTTAGGATGGTGTCAAGTTTCTTGAATATTGCACCAGTTCCACCCATAAGCAATAAGTGGACATTATTCAATCAGAGTCATGGCTTGAGCCTTGTGGAGAGACATGAGGTGAGCCACTCATTATGGAGGATCCTATTGCCCTACTCTTGCAGCCATGGTATTGGTATGGTTCGCTGTGTGAAGCTTCTGAACAGTGATGATCTGCTAGATGTTGATGGTATGTGGCTTGATGTTGAGGTGACTTTTTTTTAATATTCAGTCATGGGACATGGGCGTCGCTGGCTGGGCCAGCATTTATTGCCCATCCCTAGTCGCCCTTGAGAAGGTGGTGGTGAGCTGCCTTCTTGAATCGCTGCAGTCCATGTTCTGAGGGTTGACCCACAATGCCATTAGGGAGGGAATTCCAAGATTTTGACCCAGCGACTGCGAAGGAACAGCCGATGTTTTTCCAAGTCAGGATGGTGAGTGAGTTGGAGGGAAACTTGCAGGTGGTGTTGTTCCCCTGTATCTGCTGCCCTTGTCCTTCCAGATGGAAGTGGTTGTGGGTTTGGAAGGTGCTGTCGAAGGATCTTTGGTGAATTGACTGGGCTTTCTGTTCCCTCAACAGGCTATTATTTCACATAAATGTCAGCACAAGTCTGGGTATTAATTACATTTTGCTGTAGACTGGCATGGCTTGCTTCATTATCAGGGGAATTATAATTGGAGCTGAACACTAAAATTCTCAATTAACAACTCCACACCTGATCTGATGATGGAAGCAGCTGAAGGTGGCTGGACTTAAATATGTCCCTGAGGAACCCCTGCAGTGAGGTCCTGGAGCTGTGGTAACTGGCTCCGACAGCCACAGCCACCTTCCTTTAGTGTGATTCCCAGCAGTGGAGGATTTTCCCTTTAACCCCGCCTCGATGGCCTCACATCTGCTCAAACGTGAGGGATGTAGCTTCGGTCTAATAGGTCGAAACAACCTCTCTGCTCTTGGAGGGGTCCTGGAGGGAGTGAATTAAACCCAGGTCAGTCTGGCATCTGGTGTCAAACCAGGAACCTTGATCTCTAAGCAATGTGTTCTCACTAGAGTTGGTTTGACCTAATTTTGGCCACGGTTCCAAAACTTCTCAATCGCAATTAGGAATGGACAACAAACATTCGTCTTGCCAGTGATTCTCACATCCCATAGAACAAATGAAAAAAAAATTACATGAAAAACCTAAACATTCCTCTTTGATTGAAAAAATAAATCGATAAGCTTGGCAATAAAAGGAACAGGTAGCATGGCGGCCCAGTGGTTAGCACTGCTACCTCACAGCGCCAGGGACCCGGGTTCGATTCTGGCCTTGGGTCACTGTCTGTGCGGAATCTGCACGTTCTCCCCAAGTCTGTGTGGGTTTCCTCCGGGTGCTCCAGTTTCCTCCCACATTCCAAAAGATGTGCGGGTTAGGTAGATTGGCCACGCTAAATTGCCCCTTAGTGTCCAAAGATGTACAGGTTAGTTTTTTTAAAAAGTTTTTTTAAAGTTTAAAGTTTATTTTTAGTGTCACAAGAAGGGCTTACATTAACACAGCAAGGAAGTTACTGTGAAAATCCCCTAGTCGTCACATTCCAGCGCCTGTTCGGGTACACTGAGGGAGAATTTAGCATGGCCAGTGCACCCTAACCAGCACGTCTTTTGGACTATGGGAGGAAACCGGAGCACCCGGAGGGAACCCACGCAGACACGGGGAGAATGTGCAGACTCTGCGCAGACAGTGACCCAAGCTGGGAATTGAATCCGGGTCCCTGGTGCTGTGAGGCAGCAGAGCTAACCACTGTGCCACCGTGTCACCCCAGATTGGCCATGCTAAATTGCCCCTTAATTTCAGGGGTATTAGTGATTTGATCTAATTTATTATTGTCACAAGTACAGCGATACAGTGAAAAGCATTGTGTTGCGTGCTATCCAAACAAATCATACCATACAGAGCTTGCAAAGAGTCACCACACTCCGGTTCCATCCTGAAACGTGGGATGTGGTCGATTGACAATGAGATCAGTGCCACATCCCCATTCTCTCTCCACTCCGCGTTGGGTAAATACGTGGAGTTACGGGGGTGTAGGGCCTGGGTAGGATTGCTGTCGGTGCAGGCTTGATGGGCAGAATGGCCTCCTTCTATACACTGTAGGGACTGCATGATTCTATTCCATGAATTTACAGCCTCTACCAGTTTGAGAGTGGCGGTTTTAAAGAGATGTTATCTTTAGTGAGTTTAGGGTTGCGGGAGGGGCTTTCTACACTTATTTGCTTTAGAAGAATGAATTATACTTTATTCCAGACGTGTTGCGTCCTTTCTTGATCGCAGGCTGGTGGGTGATTTGCCCTGCTGGTTTAATCATACTCGTTTTCTCTCCCCGCTCAGATGTAAAGAGTGTTCCAGCACTCTGCTCCCCGGAGCCTACAAACCTGGCGCACATTTGGGCACCTTTGTCTGCACTCACCATCGAGGGCGAATGGCCAGCCAACTGCAGCGTCCTCTGTCCATTCCTTCCCCGCAGTCGCACCACGGCTCTGGCTTCTTTCCTTCACTACGCCGTTCCCTGGGACCCCCAGAAAGATCGGAAGATTCTAAAGGCAGCCCATCGTTAGAGACAGAGATCAATGAAGAGGAACGTGGCAAGCAGTCAAACGCCCAAGAGGGTCTTTCCCTCTCAGTCAAGCGGCTTTCTGCAGCCTTCTCGGTTCCCGTTGGAAACAGTCACTCCACCACTGGCACGACAGCAAGACAACCGGAGCTTCCGCACAGCTCTGACTCCGAGGATACATCAAAGCCAGTTGTGGATCCTCATCCAGCAGAGGAGACACTAAGATCAGCAGGTTCCTGTGATCCCAAAGAACAGTCGGAGCGTGGGAAGGGCGAGCAGTCATTGCCAGGGTCGCAGTCTGACCTGCAGGTTTCTCCGAGCCAGCAGCAGCAAGCAGCGCGCACGGAGATGGGCATCGCCACCGAGAATACAGCAAGCGGCAACACCTCGGGCAGTCCCGCCAGGGTCACTGGCGAAAGCCCAGACACAAACCTGACTTCGGGGAACAAAGAAATCCCCGACGAGAAGCTGAAGACTCCTCCGGTTCCTGTCCCAAGGAAGACGGTCGACTCTGCGACGACGCCACGCCCAGTACCTCGAACACGAATCAGCTTTGGTGGTGGGACCAGCGAAACATCAGCGCAGAAGCCGGAGAGCGGTGTGCTGTTAAATGGTATGTGATGCCTCTCCAGTAATTGCCAGTTTTATTGGTACGGTACCTCTAATGTAAGAAAATGTCCCAATGCATGTCAGAGTGAGCAAAAGAATGGATACCAAGCTAAAGAGTAAGCTCGTCACAGACTCGCGCCAAGCCTCGGTAAGAGAAATGGATCATAAGGAAGGTTTTAAAGGAAGAGGGGGATTTGGAAGGGTTTGAGGATGGGAATTTCTGAGTTTAGGGCCTGGTTACCAAAGGCCACGACAGCCAGCAGTGCAACAAAGAGAGAAGGTGCATTAGATGCTGCACAATTCAAGGTTGGAGTTGCAGGGCTGAAAGGAATCACATGGATGGGGCATGGCCCTGGAGAGCATTGAAGACCTTAGAAATCAGGAGGATTTGAACCTGAAAGGTCTGCACTCCATTTTCCCCTTGATTGCAGCGCTTCCCTCTTAATAAGAGCTTGTTTTGGCAGATAAGGCAAAGGAGAATCCAAAGAGCTTCTACAAATACATAAAGGGCAAAAGAGTAACAAGGGAGAGAGTAGGGCTTCTTAAGGATCAACAAGGTCATCTATGTGCAGATCCACAAGAGATGGGTGAGATCCGAAATGAATATTTCTCATCAGTATTTACTGTTGAGAAAAGCATGCCTGTTAGGGAACTTGGGGGAATAAATAGTGATGTCTTGAGGAGTACGTATTACAGAGAAGGAGGCGCTGGAAGTCTTAAAGCGCATCAAGGTAGATAAATCCCCGGGACCTGATGAAGTGTATCCCAGGACATTGTGGGAGGCCTAGGAAGGAAATTGCGGGTCCTCTTGCCGAGATATTTGAATCATCGATAGTCACGGGTGAGGTGCCTGAAGATTGGAGAGTGGCAAATGTTGTGCCTTTGTTTAAAAAAGGGCTGCAGGGAAAAGCCTGGGAACTACAGGCCAGTGAGCCTCACATCTGTGGTGGGTAAGTTGTTGGAAGGTATTTTGAGAGCCAGGATCTACAGGCATTTAGAGACGCAAGGATTGATTAGGGACAGTCAGAATGGCTTTGTGAGTGGAAAATCATGTCTCACAAATTTGATTGTGTTTTTTGAAGGGGTAACCAAGATGAGGGCAGTGCAGTTGATGCTGTCTACATGGACTTTAGCAAGGCCTTTGACAAGGTACCGCATGGCAGGTTGTTGCATAAGGTTAAATCTCACGGGATCCAGGGTGAGGTATCTAAATGGATACAAAATTGGCTTCTTGACAGGAGCCAGAGGGTGGTTGTAGAGAGTTGTTTTTCAAACTGGAGGCCTGTGACCAGTGGTGCGCCTCAGGGATCAGTGCTGGGTCCACTGTTATTTGTCATTTATATTAATGATTTGGGTGAGAATATAGGAGGCATGGTTAGTAAGTTTGCAGATGACACCAAGATTGGTGGCATAGTGGACAGTGAAGAAAGTTATTTCCAATTGCAACGGGATCTTGATCAATTGGGCCAGTGGGTTGATGAATGGCAGATGGAGTTTAGTTTAGACAAGTGCGGGGTGATGCATTTTGGTAGATTGAACCAGGGCAGGACTTACTCAGTTAATGGTAGGGCGTTGGGGAGAGTTACAGAACAAAGAGATCTAGGGGTCCATGTTCATAGCCCCTTGAAAGTGGAGTCACAGGTGGACAGAGTGGTGAAGAAGGCATTCAGCATGCTTGGTTTCATCGGTCAGAACATTGAATACAGGAGTTGGAATGTCTTGTTGAAGTTGTACAAGACATTGGTGAGGCCACACTTGGAATACTGTGTGCAATTCTGGTCACCCTATTATGGAAAGGATATTATTAAACTAGAAAGAGTGCAGAAAAGATTTACTAGGATGCTACCGGGACTTGATGGATTGAGTTATAAGGAGAGGCTGGATAGACTGGGACTTTTTTCTCTGGAGCGTATAAGGCTGAGGGGTGATCTTGTAGAGTTCTATAAAATAATGAGGGGCACAGATCAGCTAGATAGTCAATATCTTTTCCCAAAGGTAGGGGAGTTTAAAACTGGAGGGCATAGGTTTAAGGTGAGAGGGGAGAGATACAAAAGTGTCCAGAGGGGCAATTTTTTCACACACAGGGTGGTGAGTGTCTGGAACAAGCTGCCAGAGGTAGTAGTAGAGGCGGGTACAATTTTGTCTTTGAAAAAGCATTTAGATAGTTACGTGGGTACGATGGGCATAGGGGGATATGGGCCAAATGCGGGCAATTGGGATTAGCTTAGGGGTTTTAAAAAAAGTTGGGACAAGTTGGGCCGAAGGGCCTGTTTCCATGCTGTAAACTTCTATGACTCTATAATAAGTCTGTGTTGACACTTAGAAGCATAAAATGGAATTAGAGAATCCCTACAGTGCAGAAAGAGGCCCATCAAGTCTGCGCTGACAATCCCAGTAAGAAGTCTCACAACACCAGGTTAAAGTCCAACAGGTTTATTCGGTAGCAAATACCATAATGGTATTTGCTACCGAATAAACCTGTTGGACTTTAACCTGGTGTTGTGAGGCTTCTTGCTGTGTTCACCCCAGTCCAACGCCGGCATCTCCACATCCTGACAATCCCACCCAGACCCTATTCCCCGTAACCCCACGTATTTACCCTGCTAATCCCTTGACACTAATAGACAATTTAGCATAGACAATCAACCTAAGCCGTTAATCTTTGGCGTGTGGGAGGAAACTGGAGCACCCGGAGTAAACCCACGCAGACACGGGGAGAACGTGCAAACTCCGCACAGACAGTGATCCAAGCCGGGAATCGATCCCGGGTCCCTGGCGCTGAGAGGCAACAGTGCTAACCACCGTGCCGCCCTTTGTTGAATTCCTCCCAAAAGTCCAGAGATAGCGCATCTACTGCACTACTTTGATCAGCCTTCTCTTTCTGTTAACTCAAGGAATTCAAACAAGTTAGTCAGACATGATTTGCCTCTGACAGATCATTCTGGCTTTCCTTGACGAAACAATGCCTTCCCAAAATAAACTTTGTTTTGTTCCTGTTAACAACTTCCCTTCACAAAATGAGGTGGAAATGTAAGTTGCAAGCAAGACACAGAGAAATTCCAAAGAGATATAAACAGGAGTGAGTGGGCAGCTAGATGTCGGATAGAGTATGTTGTGGGGAAAATAAGGTTTATTCACTTTGGTCGTTAAGAGCAGTAGAGCAGAATATCTTTTAAAAGGCATGAATCTTGGAAATGTTGGGAAGTTTGGATGTGTTTGTACAAGGAATTCAACGTTATTGTGCAAGTGCAGTTGGGAAAGCAAATGGTATATTGGCCTTTATTACAAGGGGATTAGAGTACAGTCTTGCTGTAATAGTACAGGGCATTGATGAGATAAAGTTTATTTATTCGTGTCACAACTGCAATGAAGTTACTGTGAAAATCCCCTAGTCACCACACTCCGGCACCTGTTCGGGTACACTGAGGGAGAATTTAGCACGGCCAATGCACCCTAACCAGCACGTCTTTCGGACTGTGGGAGGAAACCAGAGCACCCGGAGGAAACCCACGCAGACACGGGGAGAACGTGCAGACTCCGCACAGACGGTGACCCAAACCGGGAATCGAACCCGGGTCCCTGGTGCTGTGAGGCAGCAGTGTTAACCCACTGTGCCACTATGTCGCCCTACCCCACCACCTTCTGTTTCCATTCCCAACCAAGTTGGGGACTAGTGCAGATAGTTATCAGCTTCAGTCGTGGAGTTCCCCTATTACTTTTGACGATCTTCCTGTAAACAGTCCTTTGCTGTCTCCCGTGTATATAACATTGTAAAATCTTGTTGATCCGGGTGCATTGTTTCAGCTTAGCCTGGTATGCAACAAGGTTACATCTAAGGAAATGTTAAAAATATTGCTTGTGGATGCATTTCCTGTCGACAAACACTCCTGTTGTCACAGCTTTTATGTGCGTGTTGAACATTGACACTGTCTATGGGAGTATTTGTCATAAGAACTTCCAGTGTTTGTTGATGCACCAACATTAAAAGATTTGCGATCTATGTTGAATGTTGTGGGGAAAACCAGGACATCCAAAAGCTATTTACAGCCAATTCAGTACTCTTGAAGGTTGGTCACTATTGTAGTGTAGGAAGCCAATGTGTACACAGCAAGATCCCACAATTAGCAATGTGATAACCAGATAATCTGCCTTTTTGTTGAACGAGAAATATTGGCCAATCACTGGGCGGCACAGTGATTAGCACTGCTGTCTCACAGCGCCAGGGACCTGGACTCAATTCCAGCCTCGGGTCACTGTCCGTGTGGAGTTTGCATGTTCTCCCCGTGTCTGCGAGGGTTTCCTCCCGGTGCTCCGGTTTCCCCTCTCAGTCCAAAGATGTGCGGGTTAGGTGGATTGGCCATGCTAAATTGCCCCTTAGTGTCAAGGGGACTAGCGAGGGTGAATGCATGGGGTGATGGGATGGGGCCTGGGTGGTCGGTGCAGACTCGAAGGGGCGAATGGCCTCCTTCTGCTCTGTAGGATTCTACGATTATATGATCATTCTTCTGTTCTCCAAATAGGTCCATGGGATATTTTATGCCTACCTGCGAGGACAGATAGGGTTTAGGTTGGACAGCTCATTCAAAGGACAGCACCTCTGACAGCGCAGCACTCACGCACGTACTGCGCTGTGAGCATAAGCCTGGGTTTTGTGCTCAGGGTCACTGGAGTCAGGATCCTCCTACTCAGAAGCAAGGGAGATGATACCAAGCCATGGTTGGAGTAAAGGCTGATAGGGATGAAGGAAATCTGAATCCCATTGTCCTTGGGTATCCCCTCCTCCCCAGGGTTGTGTGACTCTGCCTGCCCACTGCTGTCAGGTCCCAGTAACCTCCAAATCCTGCAGGTTATGATCCATCCCAAAGCTTGCACAGTGCAGCAGAACAATGGCACAGTGGTTAGCACTGCTGCCTCGCAGTGCCTGCGTTCAATTCTGGCCACTGTCTGTGTGGAGTCTGCACATTCTCCCCGTGTCTGCGTGGGTTTCCTCCCACAGTCCAAAGATGTGCAGGTTAGGTGGATTGGATATGCTAAATTGCCCCTTAGTGTCCCAGGATTAGGTTAGGTGGATTAGCTGTGGGAAATGTGTGGGGATACGGGGAGAAGGCCGGGGTAAGATATTCTGTCAGAGAGTCGGTGCAGACTCAATGGGCCAAATGGCGTCTTCTGCACTGTAGAGATTCTATGATTCTAATCTCATGACTGTCACCCCCTCCACCTACCAAACCCAGACTGCCTCCTCTATACTCGCTGGTTGTTAGACTGCATTCCCAATGCAAACACAAGAAACTACAAAAGATCGTGAATGTAGCCCAATCCATCACGCAAACCAGCCTCCCATCCATTGACTCTGTCTACACTTCCCGCTGCCTCGGCAAAGCAGCCAGCATAATTAAGGACCCTACGCACCCCAGACATTCTCTCTCCCACATTCTTCTGTCGGGAAAAAGATACAAAAGTCTGAGGTCACGTACCAACCGACTCAAGAACAGCCTCTTCCCTGCTGCTGTCAGACTTTTACAAAGAACAATACAGCACAGGAACAGGCTCTTTGGCCCTCCAAGCCTGCGCCGCTCATGTGCCCAACTAGACCATTCGTTTGTATCCCTCTATTCCCAGTCTGTTCATGTGGCTATCTAGATAAATCTTAAATGATCCCAGCGTGTCTGCCTCAATCACCTTGCTTGGCAGTGCATTCCAGGCCCCCACCACCCTCTGTGTAAAATATGTCCTCCTGACATCTGTGTTGAACCTTGCCCCCCTCACCTTGAACCTGTGACCCCTTGTGTTCGTCAACTCCAACCTGGGAAAAAGCTTCCCACTGTTCACCCTATCTATGCCCTTCATAATTTTATACACCTCTATTAGGTCGCCCCTCATCCTCCATCTTTCCAGGGAGAACAACCCCAGTTTACCCAATCTCTCCTCATAGCTAAGACCCTCCATACCAGGCAACATCCTGGTAAACCTTCTCTGTACTCTCTCCAAAGCCTCCACGTCCTTCTGGTAGTGTGGCGACCAGAACTGGACGCAGTATTCCAAATGTGGCCTAACCATCGTTCTATCCAGCTGCAACATCATATGCCAACTTTTATATTCTATGCCCCGTCCAATAAAGGCAAGCATGCCATATGCCTTCTTCACCACCCTCTCCACCTGTGCTGCCACCTTTAAGGATCTGTGGACTTGTACACCCAGGTCCCTCTGTGTGTCTATACTCCTGATGGTTCTGCCATTTATTGTATAGCTTCCCCCTTACATTAGATCTAGCGAAATGCATCACTTCGCATTTATCTGGATTAAATTCCATCTGCCATTTCTCTGCCCAATGTTCCAGCCTATCTATATCCTGCTGTATTCTCTGACAATGTTCATCACTATCCGCAACTCCAGCAATCTTCGTGTCGTCCGCAAACTTACTGATCACACCAGTTACATCTTCCTCCAAATCATTTATATATATAAAGATACAAAAGTCTGAGGTCACGTGCCAACTGACTCAAGAACAGCTTCTTCCCTGCTGCTGTCAGACTTTTGAATGGACCTACCTCGCATTAAGTTGATCTTTCTCTACACCCTAGCTATGACTGTAACACTACATTCTGCACTCTCTCCTTTCCTTCTCTATGAATGGTATGCTTTGTCTGTATAGTGCACAAGAAACAACACTTTTCACTGTATTGTCACGTGACAATAATAAATCAAATCAAATCAATGCTTCTGATTTCCAGCACGTTCCCAGATTATGAACCATCCTACTCCGATAATCCCAGATCGGTGAACCCCAGTTCCTCAGACTTTTGTTCTCGGACCACTCTACTATAGTGCTGTCAGTACCAAGTGATTCGTGGTGATTATCCCAGAGTCCGGGATGCGCCTTCCCTCCACCCACCCCCCCCCACTCCCTCTCTCACATGACTGCCGGAACCCAGGCTGGATCGGGAAACCTCTCTGAGGCACCTTATTATAAAACGTCTGACTCAGCATCAGATGTTCCAACTTAAATTAAACAAGAACCATGTGGGGCGTGACTGTTGAATGAGTCACTCCCTGAAGAATTGGAGCTGCTCTTTATAGAATCATAGAAACCCTACAGTGCAGAAGGAGGCCATTCGGCCCATCGAGTCTGCACCGACCACAATCCCACCCAGGCCCTACCCCCACATATTTACCCGCTAATCGCACTAACCTACGCATCTCGGGCAATTTTTAACCTGGCCAATCAACCTAACCCGCACATCTTTGGACTGCTGTTATAAGTTGTGATGTCCCATGCTTTGCTGAATTCTGAAGCAAACACCAGGCAAATTTGGCTGCTATGGGCTGAGCTAGTGCTCTACTGCTGCACATTGTGAGCACAAAGTGATGGTGACTGTGAGCAGAATGTCCGTCCTCTCTCTCTATTCCAGGACAGCGCCTTCTCACTTCCCTGTTTTAAATAGCTCTGAGTAACATTGTGAAACACACTCCCAGCTATGACAGGCCATTACCTCGAAAATAACTCGCAAAGTACTTTTGACACTTTTCCTCTTACAGCTGGTTAATTGAGTCAGCGAGAGAATGATACAAGAAGTGAGATGTTATGCCTATCAAGAATGACTGGAGATGGGGGGGGAATCTGTTCTCCACAAATAAAGCCCAAGAGATGGCCCAGTGGAGGCCTTTAAAATTTAAAAAGGAATCATGGGGTAGACACAAGCTTCCATTAAATAGGGAGACCAAAACTTAAGGGCCTGGTGTAGATTCCTAGATGACTACAGCGCAGAAGGAGGCCATTCAGCCCTTCGTGTCCAGGCCAGTCAACAAAGATCTGACCACGCTAACCCTATTTTGCAGAGCTTGGCCCATAGCCCTGGAGGTTACAGCAGCGAATATCTAAATAGAATCATAGAAACCCTACAGTGCAGAAAGAGGCCATTCGGCCCATCGAGTCTGCACCGACCACAATCCCACCCAGGCCCTACCCCCATATCCCTACATATTTACCCGCTAATCCCTTTAATCTAGGCAACTCAGGTAACTAAGGGGCAATTTTTAGAATGGCTAATCAACCTAACCCGCACATCTTTGGACTGTGGGAGGAAACCGGAGCACCCGGAGGAAACCCACGCAGACACGAGGAGAATGTGCAAACTCCACACAGACAGTGACCCAAGCCGGGAATCGAACCCAGGTCCCTGGAGCTGTGAAGCAGCAGTGCTAACCACCGTGCTACCGTGCCGCCCGTTTTCAATACTTCTGAAATGTTACCAGATTTGCTGACTCAGCCAGCAAGGGCGGCCCAGTGGTTAGCACTGCTGCCTCACAGCGCCAGGGACCCGGGTTCAATTCCTGGCTTGGGTCAATGTCTGTGCGGAGTCTGCACATTCTCCCCATGTCTGCGTGGGTTTCCTCCGGGTGCTCCAGTTTCCTCCCACAGTCTGAAAGACGTGCGGGTTAGGGTGCATTGGCCGTGCTAAATTCTCCCTCAGTGTTACCCGAACAGGCGCCAGAGTGTGGTGACTAGGGGAATTTCACAGTAACTTCATTGCAGTGTTAATGTAAGCTTACTTGTGACTAATAAATAAATAAACTTGAAACTTAAATCCCTTCAGGAGTGAGTTCCAGACTTCCACCATCCTCTGAGTGGAAAACGTCTGCCTAAGGTCAGGCCGTCTCCTCATCTCCCTGCGTCTCGCAGTCTTGCCCTTTCATCTCTGAAATGTACTCAGGAGCGCCTCCTCTTGACAGTTTTAATAAGGAATATAACTAGGGCAGTGAATAAGTGAGCTGGTTTCCGACTGCCTTCCTTACATGAAGCACAGGTCTGCTTCGAGAGAACCCCTCCCACTGATAAGCAGCCATTGTCACCATCCAAGATTCGCCAGTTCCACTGCTGCCCAAGGCTCATGAACCTGAGCATGGGAACTATTTATTCATTATTAGTCTCACAAGTAGGCTTACATTAACACTGCAATAAAGTTACTGTGAAAATCCCCTAGTCGCCACACTCCGGCGCCTGTTCGGGTACACTGAGGGAGAATTTAGCACGGCCAATGCACCCTAACCAACACGTCTTTCAGACTGTGGGAGGAAACCGGAGCACCCGGAGGAAACCCACCCAGACACGGGAAGAGCATGCAGACTCTGCACAGACAGTGACCCAAGCCCGGAATCGAACCCAGGTCCCTGGCGCTGTGAGGCAGCAGTGCTAACCACTGTGCCACCCAGGGATAGTCACTAATCCATCCAATGAAGAATTCAGGAGAAAGCTCTCTCCCGGGAGAGCGGAGCTCAGCACAGCTGAGGGAAATCGCACAGATGCGCGAATGGAAGATAAGCACCCGAGGGAGAAAGAATACTCGACCTCAATGCAGGTTGTAAACTCGTAGAATCCCTGCAGTGCAGATGGAGGCCATTCAGCCCATTGAGTCTGCACCACCTTCAATCCCACCCTATTCCCATAACCCCACATATTTACCCTGCTAATCCCTTGACACTAAGGTCAATGCACCTTGTGTATACTTTCTCTGAATTGCCAATTGTATTTCAGATCATTTGGGTTTTGGATAACCTTACATTACAATTGTCCGAGCCTAGACTGACTGCAGTATAAAGTAAATAAATAGGCGAGAATAGTCAGATGTATCACTCAATAGATACAGGTATCTGAAAAAGTTTAATAAGTTTAAAAAGTATCTGAAAAAGTTTTAAAAGTATCTGAAAAACACTGACAATCAAACTTCCCAGCGAAAGGTTGATGATGTTTTTAAAAAATGCAGTTTTTGGAGGTGTCCAAATTTTAGATTTACGGATAAAGGATTGTTTAGAAGAAACTCGCCACCACTTGGGCCACTTGGTTCTTGACTTTCTTCCTTGTATCTCCTCTGCCTTCGCTGAGTGCTGAGCTTTCCTCTTTGCCAGACGCGGATTTGCTTGGTGTGATCATTCTCGTCGAACCAGTCTTGGTTTTTCCTGGCCTCGTAGCTGATGGTTTCTTCACAGCTTGAGATGATGGCTGTCTTAGAGGGTCTTCAAGACCACAACATTCATGCCGACACCAAGATCCTCGCGTGCAAGGCAGGCGCCCTCCCAACTCTTTGTTACGGCTTAGGAACTTGGACTACGTACAGACGCCACCTCAAGGCACTGGAGGGGTACCATCGACGCTGTCTGAGTCAGATTCTCCGCATCAGCTGGGGGACAGGTGTACTAACATCAACGTCCTTGAAGGAGCCAAGAACGCCAGCATCCAGGCCATGGTCATCCGAAATCAACTCCGCTGGGCTGGCCATGTGCTGAGGATGTCAGAGCCCCGAAAGCCAAAGCAAATCATCTTCGCCCTGCTGAAGGAAGGCTCCCGAACAAGAGGAGGACAATGAAAACACTTCAAAGACACCCTGAAGCCTTACCTCAAGAAATGGAGAATAGACGTCAGCGCCTGGGAGACCCTTACTCAGAAAAACTACCTGGAGGAACCTCCTGGTTGAAGAGACACAATTCTTCGAGGACACCCAACGGCAAGAGGAGACCCAGAAAAGGAGCCTGAGAAAGGAACGCCAGCGATCTGGGGCCCCAGGACCAAACCCATCTCTCGGAAACAGAGTACGGTTCAAGATGTGTCTCTGGGATTGGACTCATCAGCCACACAGGGACCCACAGAACCCATGAGCAGAGTTCCTTCAGTGAGTGATCATGCTCATTAGCGAGCGATCGATGAAGAAATGAAATCATCATAGAAATCATCATAGAAACCCTACAGTACAGAAAGAGGCCATTCGGCCCATCGAGTCTGCACCGACCACAATCCCACCCAGGCCCTACACCCATATCCCGACAGATTTATCCACTAATCCCTCTAACCTACACATCTCAGGACACTAAGGGCAATTTTTTTTTTTAGCGTGGCCAATCAACCTAACCCGCACATCTTTGGACTGTGGGAGGAAACCGGAGCACCCGGAGGAAACCCACGCAGACACGAGGAGAATGTGCAAACTCCACACAGACAGTGACCCAAGCCGGGAATCGAACCCAGGTCTCTGGAGCTGTGAAGCAGCAGTGCTAACCACTGTGCTACCGTGCCGCCCCGTGGATCTCCCTCCGCCGCCGACGCACAGTGGCAGCAGTGTGTCCAATCTATAAGATGCACTGCAGGAACTCACCAAGCTTCCTTAGGCAACACCTTCCAAACCCAGGACCACTACCATCTGGAAGGACAAGGGCAGCAAATAACTGGGAACACCACCACCTGGAAGTTCCCCTACGAGCCACTCACCATCATGACTTGGAAATATCTCACCATTGGATCAAAATCCTGGAATTCTCTCTCTAACAGCACGGTGGGTGTACCTGCACCTGAGGGACCACAGCTGTTCCAGAAGGCAGCTCGCCACCACCTTCTGAAGGGCAATTAGAGGTGGGCAATAAACACTGGCCTAGCCAGCAACGCCCACATCCCGTAAATGAATTTTTAGAAATACTTTGTCGAAGGATATATTGAGAGTGGGGTGTGAGGAGTGTGTGCGGAACATAAATACCAATGTGGATTGCTGAACTGAATGAACTGTTCCCAACTGCGATATAATTCCTGGGTTTAAAGAACAGGCACAGGGGAGGTTTACTAGATTGATTCCAGGAATCAGTGGTTAGAGTTTTGAAGAAAGGTGTAAGAATGTTTAACTTTTTTTCACTGAAACAGCAGGGGAAGGAGAGTTCTGATAGAGGTTTTTGAAATATAAAAAAGAGTGAATAGTGAAAGGTAGTTCGCAGTAATTGGCAATTTGATAACCTGCAGAGACCAATGTTTGTTAGTCAGGGCAGGATTTCACAGCCTTGTTCTGGCGAGACCGGAAATTCCCGCCGAGGTCACTGGAGATTTCCGTTGTCGCACCCTCGCCCGCTCCGATTCCGTAGAGTTCCGACCTCAATGTATGAAGGGGAAAGTTAGAAGGAATGCTTTCAAATAGATGGCAATCCTCAGGTTAAATCACCACCAGTCAACTCTCCTTCAAAGGGGAAAGTGGCCTATGGTCATCTAAAACTATGGTGACTTTACCTTAGCTTATTAGAATTGGGAATACTTTACAAGGCATTATTGATTTGATTTATTGTCACATGTACTGGGATGCAGCGAAAGTATTGTTTCTTGCGCTATACGGGTAAAACATACTGTTTATCGAGGGGAGAAGGAAACGTGAAGGTGCAGAATTTAGTGTTGGAGCTACAGGAGAAAGATCAGCTTAATATATGGCAGGTCCATTCAAAAGTCTGATGACAGCAGGGAAGAAGCAGTTCTTGAGTCTGTTGGTACGTGTTTTCAGACTTTTATATCTTTTTCCCGATGGGAGAAGGTGGAAGACAGAGTGTCCAGGGTGCGTGGGGTCCTTAATTATAGAACATAGAACAGTACAGCACAGAACAGGCCCTTCAGCCCGCGATGTTGTGCCGAGCTTTGTCTGAAACCCAGATCAAGCTATTTCCTCCCTATCATCCGGAAGTGCTCCATGTGCCTATCCAATAGCTGCTTAAATGTTCCTAAAGTTTCTGACTCCACTATCCCTGCAGGCAGTCCATCCCACACCCCAACCACTCTCTGAGTAAAAAACCTACCTCTGATATCCTTCCTATATCTCCCACCATGAACCCTATAGTTATGCCCCCTAGTTACCGCTCCATTCACCCGAGGAAATAGTCTTTGAACGTTCACTCTATCTATCCCCTTCATCATCTTATAAACCTCTATCAAGTCTCCTTTCAACTTCCTCCGCTCCAAAGAGAAAAGCCCAAGTTCCCTCAGCCTTTCCTCATAAGACCTACCCTTCAAACCAGGCAGCATCCTGGTAAATCTCCTTTGCACTCTTTCCAGTGTCTCCACATCCTTGTGGTCAGTGCAGACTCGATGGGCCGAATGGCCTGTTTCTGCATTGTAGGGTTTCTATGATTTCTATTATTTCATATTTCCATGATCCTTCTTATAGTGAGGTGACCAGAACTGCATGCAATATTCCAAATGTGGTCTCACCAAGGTCCTATACAGTTGCAGCATAACCCCACGGCTCTTAAACTCAAACCCCCTATTAATGAACGCCAACACACAATAGGCCTTCTTCACGGCTCTATCCACTTGAGTGGCAACCTTCAGTTGGGGGAGAGGTAATTATGATGCGATTAGGCAGGAATTAGGAAGCATAGGATGGGAACAGAAATTGTCAGGGAAAGGCACTAATGATAAGTGGAACTTTTTCAGGGAACAAATACTGCGTGTCCTTGATAGGTATGTCCCTGTCAGGCAGGGAGGAAATGGCCGAGTGAGGGAACCATGGTTCACAAAGGAGGTTGAATGTCTTGTCAAGAAGAAGAAGGTTGAGAAAACAAGGTTCAGTTGGCTCGATGGAGGGTTATGCTGGCTGCTTTCCCGAAGCAGAGGGAAGTGTAGACGGAGTCAATGGATAGGAGGCTGGTTTTGCGTGATGGACTGGGCTTCATTCACAACCCTTTGTTGAGGCAATGACTAGGACATTTAGAATGGAATTGGGTAAGGATTTTAAAAAGGGAGAACACAAAATCTTGGATCTTCAGGTAAGCGTTCTCCAAGGCGGCCTTCACGACACACGACAGCGCAGAGTCGCTGAGCAGAAACTGATAGCCAAGTTCCGCACACATGAGGACGGCCTAAACCGGGATGTTGGATTTATGTCACATTATCAGTAACCCCCACAGCTTGCCCCCTGGACTTGCAGAATCTCACTAGCTGTTCTGTCTGGAGACAATACACATCTCTTTAACCTGTGTTTAATGCTCCCTCCACCCACATTGTCTGTACCTTTAAGACCTGGCTGGCTGTAGGGATTCACATTCTAATCAGTATTCTGTAACTTGATGTTGTGTCTCTGTGCACTGTTTGAGAGCACATTTCCACTCCATCTGACGAAGGAGCAGCGCTCCGAAAGCTTATGGTATTTGCTACCAAATAAACCTGTCGGACTTTAACCTGGTGTTGTGAGACTTCTTACTGTGAACACAAAAGGATACAGGAAATGAGTTTGCTGTCCACAGTTAAAGTTAGAGGGGCTAGGACGGACATTGATCTCTTTCTGTGCGATAATCTCTGATCCTGTGAGGCGTTTCAATGTGATGAGGCACTGTATAAATATAGGTCGTAGGAAGGACAGTGAGTCTCCAGATATGGTGAAACTGGTGTGTTTCGGATTCCTCTGGGATCATTGTGTAAACTTGTCTTTATTAAGCTGACAGCTGGTTTATGGAATACGGTTATAAACTGAAACAAGCATGTGGGCTGGGAACAAGGCCTTATATAGGGCAGAGCTGAGAAGGTACCTGACCTTTGTGTGGCATCAAGTGTTTCAAGGGGACACAGTCATTCTTTCCTCTGGATCACCCAAGCAATTTATCAATGTTCCCAAGCCTACAGTACAGAAAATTGAGCTCAGGCAGAGTCAAAGGAATTAGCAATCTGTAATCCGTACTCGGTTGCAGCAGCAAGGTCATTCTACAGGTTAGAGAATATTCTTCAATTGACCAAAGTCGGTGGCACAGTGGGTTAGCACTGCTGCCTCACAGCGCCAGGGACCCGGGTTCGATTCCCGGCTTGGGTCACTGTCTGTGCGCCGTCTGCACATCCTCCCCGTGTCTGCGTGGGTTTCCTCGGTTGCTCCGGTTTCCTCCGAAAGACGTGCTGGTTAGGTGCTAAATTCTCCCTCAGTGTACCCAAACAGTGTGGCGACTGGGGGATTTTCACAGTAACTTCATTGCAGTGTTAATGTAAGCCTACTAGTGACACTAATAAAAATAAATAAGTACAGGAATCTTTGTGGTACTGTCCTGGAAGTGTCTATTTTAAAATGGTTGGCAATGTTAGGCTTGCTTTTAAAGGAATTCTAATTACTTTTTAACGATACAACCTCATCAAAAACAATGGAAAGACTAGCATTTTAATCGTGTCTTTCATACCCACAGGGCATCGCAAAGTGCTTTACGGCCAATTAGATATTTTTGAAATGCAGTCACTCTTGGAAACATTGCAGCCAATTTGTGCGTGACTGAATCCCACAAACAATATAATGATGAGGAGGTCATCTGTTTTAACAGTGTTGGCCAATGGGTAAAGTTATTGGTCAGGTTACGGGGGGGGACCTTCTTTGTGCTTCTCCACTATAGTGCCAAAGACCTCTGACACCCACCTGAGTGGCGACACATGCAGTGTCACTTGCTTGTATGTGCAGGGCCAGATTCCCCTTTCTGAAAGAATGGGTAAGCCCCTGTGATAGTGTGTGTCTGTGTGATTACCATGCACGTAGCGGGAGATCATAGAATCATAGAAACCCTACAGTGCAGAAAGAGGCCATTTGGCCCATCGAGTCTGCACCGACCACAATCCCACCCGGGCCCTACCCCCATATCCCTACAAATTTTACCCGCTAATCCCTCTAACCTACGCATCTAAGAGGCAATTTTAGCATGGCCAATCAACCTAACCCGCACATCTTTGGACTGTGGGAGGAAACCGGAGCACCCGGAGGAAACCCACGCAGACACGGGGAGAATGTGCAAACTCCACACAGACAGTGACCCAAGCCGGGAATCGAACCCAGGTCCCTGGAGCTGTGAAGCAGCAGTGCTAACCACTGTGCTACCGTGCCGCCCCATGATGGCCTAGTGGTACTATCGTTAGACTATTAATCCAGAAACTCAGCTGATGTTCTGGGATCGGGGTTCGAATCCCGCCACGGCAGATGGTGGAATTTGAATTCAATTAAAAATATCTGGAATTAAGAATCTACTGATGACCATGAAACCATTGTCGGAAAAACCCATCTGGTTCACTGATGTCCTTTAGGGAAGGAAATCTGCCGTCCTTACCCGGTCTGGCCTACATGTGACTCCAGAGCAATGTGGTTAACTCTCAACTGCCCTCGGGCAACTAGGGATGGGCATGTCCCACGAATGAATTTTTAAAAAGTTCATATAGCAAGAGGATACACCCACTGCATTACTTGACCATTCTCATACGGGACAATAAAGGCAAATGCCTAATTTTAGAGGATGCGGGGTCCACTTACAGAAAAACCGAGTAATACTGAACCGGAGAGGTTCTGTACAGACCAGAAGTTTGTAATCAGCATGAGTTAAATTTTTACAACGGTGATTTAGATGCGGGGGGAGCTTGCAGGTTTTTGCAGTAACTGTCTCTGATACGCCTTGTCACTGTTTGTTAACTCTCTCCAGCAAATGCTTCAATCATTTTTTTTTTTTTGCCACTTATTTAGGAGGAGTGACTGAACAAACTGCGCCTGTGCCGAAGCCACGTGACCGCCCACAATCCCTTACGGAAAGGTGAGTGTCTGCGTGCAGATAGGTTAGTCAGAGCCTTTCCCTCGACAGGTATCATCCTTGTTAGAAAGAAACATGTATTGGAGCGGCATGGTGGCACACTGGTTAGCACTGCAGCCTCACAGCGCCAGGGACCCGGGTTCAATTCCCGGCTCGGGTCACTGTCTGTGCAGAGTTTGCACGTTCTCCCCGCGCCTGCATGGGTTTCCTCCGGGTGCTCCGGTTTCCTCCCACAGTCCAAAGACGTGCTGGTTAGGCGCATTGGTCGTGCTAAATTCTCCCTCAGTGTCCCCCCGAACAGGTGCCGGAGTGTGACGATTAGGGGATTTTCACAGTAACTTCATTGCAATATTTAATGTAAGCCTACTTGTGACACTAATAAAAATAAACTTAAAACTTAAACTCTGCTGGACTAGACCTTGTAGTTACGGGGAGCTGGGCATGTGCAAGAATATCTTAGAATCCCTCCAGTACCGAAGGAGGCTATTAGGGCCATCGAGTCTATACTGACCACAATCCCACCCAGGCCTTATCCCCACAACCCCACGCATTTACCCGACTAACGCCCCTGACACTAGGGCCAATTTCGCACGGCAATCAACCTAACCCGCACATCTTTGGAGTGTGGGAGGAAACCGGAGCACCCGGAGGAAACCCACACAGACACGGGGAGAACGTGCAGATTCCGCACAGACATGGACCCGAGGCTGGAATTGAACCCACGGTCCCTGGCACTGAGAGGCAGCAGTGCTAACCACTGTGCCACCCATGCAGGGAGCAAGGTGCTGTTGGCAGTTAACACGACACTGATAGCTGTGATTTTGTTTTTTCATCTGGTGGGTGACGGCTTGCTGTTTTCACTCACTGGATCAAAGCTTTGTGTAAGAGAAAGGAATCTGCTGCTTGCTCAGGCCAATTTCAGTCTCTCTCCAAACATAGGAATCCAATCAGCTTCTTTCTCAATGCCAGTAATTATGGTTTCCCTAAATGGATCTTTTGGCACAAGGTGCTTGTTTGTAGGGTCTAGACCGGTTGATGAAGCCAAAACACGCAGAGCCTTTCTTTATTGGGAGAGTTTATTGTTCAGTCTCACAGCTCTCCTCCCACACAGCCCAGTGTCCCAGCCATCCCCTATTCATACACTCTTCTTGAAAAATCAAGAAATGAAAGTAATAGAAGGGGTGACAGCCCCTGCTGGGGCACTATAACAAAAGCGAAACTTTCCAAAGAAACTTGTACAATTAAATAAAATGTCATTCCTGAACCTACGACATACTCCAGCCCCTGAGGTGCCCACTGGGCGGGAAGACCTCAAGCAGTGGGCACCTTGTGCTCTCTCTCTGGGGGCCAGAGCTGCAGGAGATCCCCTATATGTACTCTCAATAAAACGAATAATCAGAAAATAAACTAATAAGTCCTGGTGGAGCACTGCAACTGAAACAAAATTTCAAAGGAAAGCTGAAGGGGAATACCTCACCCAGTGTACAAAATTCTGAGGGATGTAGATCGGAAGGAACTTTTCCCCTTGGTAGAGGGGTCAATGATCAGGGGGCGCAGATTTAAGGTCAGGGGCAGGAGATTTCAAGGGGATTTGTGGTAAATCTTTTTCACCCAGAGGGTGGTGGGAATCTGGAACTTGCTGCCTGAAAGGTAGAGACAGGAACCCTCACAACATTTAAGAAGTATCTAGATGAGCACATGAAATGCCACAGCATACAAGGCCACGGACCAAGTGCTGGGAAATGGGACTAGATTAGATAAGTGTTTGATGGCCCCTTTCATAGAATCCCCACAGTGCCAAAAGAGGCCATTCAGCCCATCGAGTCTGCACCGACAACAATCCCACCCATGTCCTATCCCCTGACACTAAGGGTTAATTTAGCACGGCCAATCCACCTAACCCGCACATCTTTGGAGTGTGAGAGGAAACCGGAGCACCCGGAGGAAACCCACGCAGACACGAGGAGAATGTGCAAACTCCACACGGACAGTGACCCGAGGCCGGAATTGAACCCGGGTCCCTGGCGCTGTGAGGCAGCAGTGCTAACCACCGTGCCAACGTGCCACCCCATGTGCTGTAAAACTCTATGAAACGTAACTAACTAAACCAAAATATCATTCCTGGGGAAGATGATGCACCCCAGCGCCCCCAGTGTCCACCTGTCACTGAAGGCCTTTAATCTGCCATCATATCCCTCTTGATATGATATGCTTGCCCAGTTTCCTCTTATTTCCGTCTATAAGAACATAAGAACTAGGAGCAGGAGTAGGCCATTTGGCCCCTTGAGCCTGCTCCGTCATTCAATAAGATCATGGCTGATCCTTTTGTGGACTCAGCTCCACTTACCCGCCCGCTCACCATAACCCTTAATTCCTTTACTGTTCAAAAATTAATCTATCCTTGCCTTAAAAACATTCAATGAGGTAGCCTCAACTGCTTCACTGGGCAGGGAATTCCACAGATTCACAACCCTTTGTGTGAAGAAGTTCCTCCTCAACTCAGTCCTAAATCATCTCCCCCCTTATTTTGAGGCTATGCCTCCTAGTTCTGGTTTGACCTGCCCGTGGAAACAACCTCCCTGCTTCTTTTGAACTATTCCCTTCATAATTGTATATGTTTCTATAAGATCTCCCCTCATTCTTCTGAACTCCAATGAGTATGGACCCCAGTCTACTCAGTCTCTCCTCATAAGCCAACCCTCTCAACTCCGGAATCAACCTAGTGAATCTCCTCTGTACCCCCTCCAGTGCCAGTATATCCTTTCTCAAGTAAGGAGACCAAAACTGTACACAGTAGTCCAGGTGTGGCCTCACCAGCACCTTATACAGCTGCAACATAACCTCACTGTTTTTAAACTCCATCTCTCTAGCAATGAAGGACAAAATTCCATCTGCTTTCTTAGTCACTGGCTTTTTGTGATTCTTGCACAAGGACACCCAGGTCCCTCTGCACAGCAGCATGTTGCAATTTTTTACCATTTAAATAATAGTCCATTTTGCTGCTGTTCTACCAAAATTGATGACCTCACATTTACCAACATTGTACTCCATCTGTCAGACCCTTGCCCACTCACTTAATCTATGCTGTTCACTTCAACCACTCCCTGCGGTAGTGAGTTCCACGTTCTCACCACTCACTGGGTAAAGAACTTCTGAATATCCTGGTGGAATTTTTGATGATCTTATGTCGATGGTCTCTAGTTAAGCTCTTTCCATAAGAGGAAACCTAGTGGTTAGACTGCTGCCTCACAGCGCCAGGGACCCGGGTTCGATTCCAGCTTTGGTCACTGTCTGTGTGGGGTTTGCACATTTTCCCCGTGTCTGTGTGGGTTTCCTCCGGGTGCTCTGGTTTCCTTTGATTGAATTTATTATTGTCACATGCATTAACATACAGTGAAAAGTATTGTTTCTTGAGCGCTATACAGACAAAACATACCGTTCATAGAGAAGGAAAGGAGAGAGTGCAGAATGTAGTGTTACAGTCATAGCGAGGGTGTAGAGAAAGATCAACTTAATGCAAGGTCAACATTCAAAAGTCTGGCAGCAGCAGGGAAGAAGCTGTTCTTGAGTCGGTTAGTACGTGACCTCAGACTTGAGAGTGGAAGAGAGAATGTCTGGGGTGCATGGGCTCCTTAATTATGCTGGCTGCTTTGCTGAGGCAGCAGGAAGCGTAGACAGAGTCAACAGATAGGAGGCTGGTTTGCGTGATGGATTGGGCTACATTCACGGCCTTTTGTAGTTCCTTGCGGCCTTGGGCAGAGCAGGAGCCATACCAAGCTGTGATGCAACCAGAAAGAATACTTTCCTCCCACAGTCCAAAGATGTGCGGGTTAGGTTGATTGGCAATGCTAAAATTGACCCTAGTGTCAGGGGGATTAGCACGGTAAATGTGTGGGGTTATGGGAATAGGGCCTGGGTGGGATTGTGGTCGGTACAGACTTGATGGGGCCAAATGGCCTCCTTCTGCACTGTAGGATTCTAGGAAACATGCATGCAGTACTCTGTGTGGTCTAACCATGGTTCAATATAAGTTTCAATTCTATTCCTCTAGATATAAAGCCTAGTGCTTGCTTTGCTTTTTTTAATGGCCTTGCTAATCTGTCCTGCAACTTGTAGTGATTGATGTGTTTATTCCCCAAGATCCCACTGCTCATTTTCCTGCTAAAACCTAAACTTGCAACTCTGAGGTAATACGTGACTTCTATATTCTTCCTACCAAAATGTGCAGCCTCGCTTTCATCTGTGTTGAAATTCTTTTTGTAATTATTTGCCCATCCTTCAGGTTTATTGATGTCATCTTGTAACTTGTTGGAGCCCTCCTCAAGATTGACTATCTCCTTCCAATTTGGTGTTTTAGAAATTGATTGCAAAGTCCAGATCGTTAATTGTAAACAGCAGTGGTTCCAGCACTGATCCTTGTGGAACACCACTTTCCACCTTCTGAATAACAACCCCCACTCTCCGCTTTGTTACTTGAGAAAGGATATACTGGCACTGCGGGGAGGTACAGAGGAGATTCACTAGGTTGATTCCGGAGTTGAGAGGGTTGGCTTATGAGGGGAGACTGAGTAGACTGGAACTATACTCATTGGAATTCAGAAGAATGAGGGGAGATCTCATAGAAACATATAAGATTATGAAGGGAATAGATAAGATAGAAGCAGGGAGGTTGTTTCCACTGGCAGGTGAAACCAGAATGAGGGGGCATAGCCACAAAATAAGGGGGAGCAGATTTAGGACTGAGTTGAGGAGGAACTTCTTCACACAGAGGGTTGTGAATCTATGGAATTCCCTGCCCAGTGAAGCAGTTGAGGCTACCTCATTAACTGTTTTTAAGGCAAGGATAGATACATTTTTGAACAGTAAAGGAATTAAGGGTTATGGTGAGCAGGCGGATAAGTGGAGCTGAGTCCACGAGAAGGAAGATCAGCCATGATCTTATTGAATGGTGGAGCAGGCTCGAGGGGCCAGATGGCCTACTCCTGCTCCTAGTTCTTATGTCTTGAATCCAGCTGGAAACCCATTCAGCCCCTTGTCTCCTGGCTCCAGATTCTCTGACATTTATTAGTCTCTTATGGGGCTTTTGAAAAGGCCTTTTGAAAATCCAGATAAATTACATCTACTATGTTACCATTGTCTACCCTCTGTTACCTGCTCAATAAGGTTGGTCAAGCAAGCTTTCCCCGTTTGAAACTCATGCTGACTGGTCATTATATTTCTCATTTCTAACTATTCTAATCTTTCCTTTAGGAATTCTATTATATTCCCTATCACTGATGTTAAGCTGACTGTCTTATAATTCTCTGGAAATGATATGTCCTCCTCAAATATAAGAATTACATTAGCTATCCCCCAGTTCTATGGCACTACACTTTTTACTAACAAACTGTTAAACACAGTGAGCAATGTTTCTGCTACTTTTCCCTCCGCTCTTCTCCAGAGAAACTAAGAGCAATCTTCCCCAGCCCAGGTAAGAACAGTAGCACCACCAGCCTCAGGCTTGCTGCCAGTTTATGGTGAATCCTTATCCCAGTGGCCCTCAGCGAGTTGATGTGTTCCCCGAAGTTGGCCTCCTTTGACATTTCAGGATGTATCAATGTACTAAAAGTGCAGATAGGGGGAAAAAGACAGCTGCTTCCTTACAGTTGAGTTTCAATTAAACATAATGGTTCCCCCGAGGCCTCCGAACACATCGTCTCCTGGGAGAGGTAGAAGTAACAGGCCGACAGCATCCTGAGGCCAGTTCAAGGGAAAAAATAATTCTCTTGAAATCCCTTCTCCAACCTCCCTGAAGGTGACCAAAATGGATCCCAGGAGACCACAGGGAACATGAGTCACAGCAGCCAATACACCAGCTTCACTCTGTATAATCCGACATTAGCCTCAAACAGAAACGTACAGCTGACCTCAGTGCATCAGGAAGCAACCCTTCCAAAGGTTCAGAGACTGAATAAAGAAATCACCTGACAGCTTGAACGATATGTTTACATCACTTACAATCATTTTCATGGAAACCATGTTGCTGATGCTCCCTAACCTATCTAATATTTATTATTATTTATTACTGTCACAAGTAGGCTCACATTGACACTGCAATGAAGTTACTGTGAAATTCCCCTAGTCGCCACACTCCGGTGCCTGTTTGGGTACACTGAGGGAGAATTTAGCATGGTCAATGCACCTAACCAGCACATCTTTCGGACTGTGGGAAGAAACCGGAGCACCCGGAGGAAACCCACGCAGACACGGGGAGAATGTGCAAACTCCACACAGACAGTGACCCAAGCCGGGAATCGAACCCAGATCCTTGGCGTCGTGAGGCAGCAGTGCTAACTACTGTGCCACCGTGCCACCCTAAGGGTTAGGTTTTAAGGAGGGTCTTAAAGAAAAACAGCAAGGTAGTGAGGTTTAGGGAAGGAATTCCACAGCTTCGGGGTCTGGACAGCTAAAGGCAGACGAGAAATTTGGGAGCAATTAACATCAGGGATGCTCAAGAGGGCAGAATTAGATGAGTGCTGATATCGCTGAGGCTGATGAGGTTGGAGGATTTGCGATAGGGAGGGACGAAGCCTTGAGAAAATTGAAAATGAGGATAAGAATTTTAAAACTGGGGCAGCACGGTGGCACAGTGGTTAACGCTGCTACCTCTCAGCACCAGGAACCTGGGTTCAATTCTGGCCTCGGGTCACTGTCTGTGTGGAGTTTGCACATTCTCCCCGTGTCTGCGTGGGTTTCCTCCGGGTGCTGCGGTTCCCTCCCACAGTCAAAGGGTGTGCAGGTTAGGTTGATTGGCTATGCTAAACTGCCCCTAGTGTCAGGGGGATTTGTAGGGTAAATATGGGGGGTTACAGGGCCTGGGTGGGATTGTGGTCAGTACAGACTCGATGGGCTGAATGGCCTCCTTCCGCACTGTGGGGATTCTATGATTCTATTCTAAGAAAATCAAGACTTGCCTGATGAGGAGCCAATGTCGGTCAGTGAGCACAGCAGTGAGATATGAACAGCACTTGGTGCAAATTAAGAGACGGGATGTAGAATTTTGGACTTAGCCTCTATTTATTTTTGTAATATAGAGGCCAGAATTGTGCACCATACTCCATGTGGTCTAACCAAGGCTCTATACATTTAACATTACCTCTCTACTTTCCAAATCTGTCCTACTAGACATGAACCCCAATGCTTGGTTTGAATCTTACTAGCATACATTGCCGCTTTGTAATTTGAGAATCTGTACCTCTAGATCTCTCTCTGCTCCTCAACTCCATTTGGACTCCCAGTAGTATGAATTCTTCCTCCAATAACAAACCACCTCTCACTTACCTACATTAAATATCACTTACCCAATGCGACAAATCATTCATGTCGTTCTGCATTTTGGCGTAGTCCTCCAGTATTAACTAGAATGCCCAATTTAGCATCATGCAAATTGTACTTTGTTTCTGCAGTCCAATCTGTTAATGAGAATGGTGAACAGTGAACCAGCAGCAGTCACTGTTCGACACCACTCCCCAACTGAGTAACTACCTTCAAAGCCCTACTCGTTTTCCATTCTGTAGCCAGATTGCAAACCATTTTGCAACTTGCTGCCAGGCTCTGACCTTAGTCACCGAGACTTTACTGAAGGCCGTGGCTACAAGAGCAGGTCAAAGGCGAGGAATTCGACTGATTGAGGCTGTGTGGGAAACGGCCCCTCGGTTAACTGGGGCGAGGGTGGGCTTCCCCTCCGTGGCCCCGGCTTCATCAGTGTAAAATCACCAGCAGATCGAGGGCGGGTGGGACACCGGAGGGAATCCCCACCCCATCTCCCACCTCAGAACACGCCAGGGTTAGGGGGGCATCAAATTCTGACCTTAGAATTCAGAATGGTTGTGAAGTTGTAGGACTGATTAGGATTATATTCATCAGAGTTTAGAAGAGTGAGAGGGAATCTCATAGAAACTTATAAAATTCTAAAAGGATTAGACAGGGTAGATTCGGAAAGAATGTTCCCGATGATGGGGGAGTCCAGAACTAGGGGTCATAGTTTGAGGATAAGGGGTAAACCTTTTAGAACTGAGTGAGGAGAAATTTCTTCACCTGGAGAGTGGTGAATGTGTGGAATTCACTCCCACAGAAAGTAGTTGAGGCCAAAACGTTGTGTGATTTCAAGAAGAAATTAGATATAGCTCTTGGGGCTAAAGGGATATGGGGGGATCAGGATATTGAATTTGATGATCTGCCATTTTCAAAATGAATGGCAGAGCAGGCTCGAAGGGCCGAATGGCCTCCTCCTGCTTCTAGTTTCTATATTTCCGTATTAATATTATTCAGAGGCTGTCTGAAATGAAGCCAGTTAGCAAAGAGGATTTTAGGCTCCAGCACTCCCCCTCTCTTTGCTTGATGGCTAATGCAGTCCCAGTGGGATGTTTACTGGTGATCACACACGCCTGTTCTTTGGGCAATTACCTTTGGAAAGTTCCACATCTCAGCAATCATCTTAGCTTCTTGTTGAGTCAGGTTTATCATTTCAAAGTCTGCCGTAGCAGTACAGTCACAGACATGGCTTAAATGACTTGCATCTGGCAGGGAATGTAACCACTGTTGCAAATCTGTAATTACAGGACCCTTATATTCCATAAAATACCATTCCCTTAAGCCAAAGCATCAAGCAAGTGTTTGCATATCTTGACAGGAAAGGGATGCAACTTTTAAGGTTTGTATTAAGGATTTCTCCATTGTGTCTCAGAAGGTAATGCCACTACTTCCAACTGAAGCATTTGAACTTTATGAAGTGGCCATATTATAGAATCCCTACTGTGCGGAAGGAGGCCATTCAGCCCATCGAGTCCACATTGACACTCTAACCGAGGCCCCCTACCCCACCCCATCCCCTTAACCCACACATGGCTAATCCATCTAATCTACACTTCTATGGACACTAAGGGGCAATTTAGCATGGCCAATCCACCTAATCTGCACATCTTTGGACTGAGAGGAAACCGGAGCACCCGGAGGAAACCCACGCAGACACAGGGAGAACCAAACTCCACACCGACAGTGACCCGAGGCTGGAATTAAACCCAAGTCCCTGGCGCTGTGAGGCAGCAGTACTAGGCGCTGTGCCACCGTGCCGCCCCTTACTTTTAAGAGTTGGGTATTTTTTTAAGTTTATTTATTAGTGCCCCAAGTAGGCTCACATTGACACTGCAATGAAGTTACTGTGAAAATCCCCTAGTCGCCACACTCCGACGCCTGTTCGGGTACACTGAGGGAGAATTTAGCATGGTCAATGCACCCGAACCAGCACGTCTTTCTGTGGGAGGAAACCAGGGCACCCGGAGGAAACCCATGCAGACATGGGGAGAACGTGCAGATTCTGCACAGACAGTGACCCAAGCCGGGAATCGAACCCGGGTCCCTGGCGCTGCAAAGCAGCAGTGCTAGCCACCGTGCCACCCTGTATTTTGTGCCTTGAGCCCTGATTGTGTCATCGCCACCGCACTGCAATAATAATTGATAAAAGTTAAATTTAGCAAAGGAACATACAAACAGAAGAATGAGGAGCAGGGTAGGCCATTCAGCCCCTCAAGCCTGCTCTACCATTTGATATCATGACTGACCTGATTGTGGCCTCAAGTCCACATTCCTGCCTGCCAATACCCTTTAAATCTATTTAACTCCGATAGCAACTATATGCTTTCGGAATTATAGTGAGACCAGTTTGAAAGTGTGGTTGACACGTTTTCTGACCATTTATTTGTTCCCAGCAGGAAAGGAGGAGACATCAAACCTAAGGAACATCCTTGGATTGCCTTGGTGAATAGCGAATCGAAGCGAAGGCCCGCGCCTCCCCGGCCTGGAGCCCCGGCCAAGCCCAGCAGTGCTCAGCAGGAGAGCGCAGAATCCCTCCCCATAAACCCGTTCGACATGGATGATGAGGAGGAAGCTAACGACATGTCTGAGAATGTGCCGAGCGCGGCGTCGACGGAAACTGCTCCCAAATCTAACCACCCGTGGTACGGGATTCAGCTCACCAACAGCCCAATGAGCAGGAAGAGACCAGCACCTCGAGCACCGAACGCATCACCCTCAGGTGAGCCTGCCATTGAGTTACTGCTCTCTGCTCTGTTGGTGGGGGTTTCAAGTGGATGCTTGTAGTATATTTAAGGTAGGATTGTGTTCCTATCGCAATAGATAACCTTCAGTAGCAATCCTTCCCTGATTATTGAATGGCACCCCACGTCCAGAGCAACACTGGTACTCATTGATTGATGAGTGTCTGTCTAATATGGATTTGAACAAGGTCTCAGTCAGAAATCATTACTGTTTATAAAACGGACCACTCTTTTCCCCTTTAGGTATATAGCGTTGTATGCTCTGTATTTACTTACTATTGGGAAAGGGAGGCTGGTGCTGCAGTTTGTAGAAGAAACGGTGGTTAGCGTTGCTGCCTCACAGCACCAGGGACCCGGGTTCGATTCCAGCCTTGGGTGACCAACTGTGTGGAGTCTGCACATTCTCCCCATGTCTGCATGGGTTTCCTCCGGGTACTCCAGTTTCCTCCCACACTCCAAAGATGCGCAGGTTAGGTGCATCGGCCATGGTAATTTATCCCTTAGTGTCCCACGATGTGCAGGTTAGGTGGATTGGCCGTGCTAATATGCCCCATAATGTCCGAAGATGTGCAGGTTAGGGGGATTAGTGGGGTAAATGTCTGGGGTTACGAGGATAGGGAATGGGTCTGGGTAAGATGCTCTGTCAGAGAGTCGGTACAGACTCAATGGGCTGAATGGCCTCCTTCTGCACTGTAGGGATTCCATGATGGATTCTATGAAGTCAAAACATATACAAACGATTGGTCTAGTTGGACCAAGGAGCGGCACAGGCTTGGAGGGCCGAGGGGCCTGTTTCCTGTGCTGTACTGTTCTTTGTTCTTTGTATATCCATCTCTGTCCAAGTGCAGACTTTCTGCAGCTGAGCAGCAGGAGGAGAGGGGGTGGGTGGTGGTTTTTTAAGACATTCTGGCATTGGCAATGTCGACTGCCTCATATGGAATGTGAACCCCTGGCTCAGGACACTGCTTTTCCTTCTTCTGGGTCAGAGCACAACCCTGCCTCTCCCTACCTACATAAATATTGACAAAATGTCACCAGACGTGCCTCCCCATCAACTGCAGCTTCAAATCTGTCAGCCTTCATATTTGCCGAGCTGATGTTAAGGTATATGTGTGTGTCTCTATATATTAGGGGGAGGCGATGGCATAGGGGGAAGGTGATGGTCCACTGGGATTATCACTAGATTATTAATCCAGGAACTCAGCTAATGTTCTGGGGACCCGGGTTCGAATCCCGCCACGGCAGATGGTGGGACTTGAATTCAATTTTTAAAAATCTGGAATTAAGAACCTACTGATGACCATGAAACCATTGTCGATTGTTGGGAAAACCCATCATAGAAATCATAGAATCCTACAGTGCAGAAGGAGGCCATTCGGCCCATCGAGTCTGCACCGACCACAGTCCCACCCAGGCCCTACCCCCACATATTTACCCGCTAATCCCTCTAACCTACGCATCCCAGGACTCTAAGGGGCAATTTTTAACCTGGCCAATCAACCTAACCCGCACATCTTTGGACTGTGGGAGGAAACCGGAGCACCCGGAGGAAACCCACGCAGACACGAGGAAAATGTGCAAACTCCACACAGACAGTGACCCGAGCCGGGAATCGAACCCAGGACCCTGGAGCTGTGAAGCAGCAGTGCTAACCACTGTGCTACCGTGCCATCTAGTTCACTAATGTCCTTTAGGGAAGGAAATCCTTACCTGGTCTGGCCTATAATGTGACTTTAGAGCCACAGCAATGTGGTTGACTCTCAACTGCCCTCTGAAATGACCAAACCACTCTCCACCACCTTCTCAAGGGCAGCCAGGGATGGGCAATAAATGCTGGCCAGCCAGTGACGCCCACGTCCCATGAATGAATAAAGAAAATATATATTTGTATACCATTGACCTGGTCTCACCACTGGCCTGCACTGTGTCAATGAAACTTGTTTCTGGCTGCATTATCCCACTTTTACCCCTGTTGCGGCTTATCAAGAAATGTAATAAATCAGGGTTGGTAACTCAGGGCACGGTGAAACGCTGTTTTACGCAGTGTGTTGTGATCTGGAATGCATCAGCCTGAAAGGTTTGGTGGGGGCAGATTCACTGGCAACCTTCTCAAGAGAGTTGGATAAGTGCTCGAAGGGAAAAAGCTTAGCAGGGCTGTTCCAAAAGAGCAGGAGCGTGGGATTTATTGCATAGCTGTAGCCAAGAGACTGCCAAATGGCCCCCCTGTGCGGAACCCTTCTCTGGTTCCTGCTCTACGTCGCATCGTTCACCAATATTAAAGGGGCCCAGGACAGTTTCCTGTGGGGGAGGGGGGGGTCTCTCCCCAGGAAGATTTTTTTCCAATTTTTCAGTTGCTCTGTTGCGCATTTTGTTTATTTGTTCATGGGATGTGGGCGTCGCTGGCTGGGCCAGCACTCATTGCCCATCCCAAAGAGCAATTAAGAGTCAACCACATTGCTGTGGCTCTGGAGTCAACATGTAGGCCAGACCGGGTAAGGACGGCAGATTTCCTTCTCTAAAGGACATTAGTGAACCAGGTGGGTTTTTCCGACAATGGTTTCATGGTCACGATTAGAACTTTAATTCCAGATGTTTTATTGAATTCAAATTTCACTATCTGCCATGGGATTCGAACCCAGGTCCCCAGAGCATTCCCCTGGGTCTCCGGAGTACTAGTCCAGCAACAAAACCACTGTGCCACTGCTTCCCCTTTGCAGAATCAGTTCTGCAACAACTGGACAATTTGTCAATACTCCGGGAGCCTTAACTTTCCCTGGCACCCTTACAAAGAACTTGTTGAGAGCATTTTGTAAATCTAAAACTCCATTGGGCCACTTGCCATCTGCCACTGGCCTGGCTACCAGGAAGATTTGGCCAGTCTTATTTGTAAAGCTCCCAGTCATCCCAGTGCACGGTGACACAGTGGGTTAGCACTGCTGCCTCACAGCGCCAAGGACCCGGGTTCGATTCCAGCCTCGGGTGACAGTCTGTGTGGAGTTTGCACGTTCTCCCCATGTCTGCGTGGGTTTCCTCCGGGTGCTCCGGTTTCCTCCCACAGTCCAAAGATGTGCGGGTTAGGTTGATTGGTCATGCTAAGTTGACCCTTAGTGTCAGGGGGATTGGCAGGGTAAATATGTGGGGTTACGGGGATAGGGCCAGGGTGGGATTGTTGCCGGTTCAAGCTCAATGGGCTGAATGGCCTCCTTCTGCACTGTAGGGATTCTATGTACCAAGCCTGCCCTCACTATTGTTTGGTAAAGTGTTGCTGGTTGTGTGTGTACCTATACTGTTCAATAACTGATCATATGAACCAGACGGTGAAATAAGCTGTGATACACACAGGACTAGATTTGGGATAAGATCTATTCCAATTAGCTTCGCGATCTGTAAATATTGGAGCCAAATATACCAGGATTGAAAATACTGGAACTAACAATGACTGAATTTTGTAAATTGTTTTGGCATCATGGAGCTGTTTCCTCTGGTGCCCCCTACAGGAGGTAGTTGGAGTTAATTTCATTCCTTGCTATTGTAAGGAATGACTTATTATGAATGCAAGCCCTCCCACAGAGGCCTTCCTTATCTTAATACGAGCGATTGAATGTTAATTTCTCTGTTCTTTCCAGCTGAACTGCTTTTTAAAAGCTTTATCAGCAGTTGGTATTGGATTAGCACTGCTGCCTCACAGCACCAGGGATTCCTTGCTTGGATCACAGTCTGTGCAGAGTCTGCACGTTCTCCCCATGTCTGCATGGGTTTCCACCGGGTGCTCCGGTTTCCTCCCACAGTCCGAAAGACGTGTTGGTTAGGGTGCATTGGCCATGCTAAATTCTCCCTCAGTGTACCTGAACAGGAGTGTGGCGACTAGGGGATTTTCACAGTAACTTCATTGCAGTGTTAATGTAAGCTTGTTTGTGACACTCGTGAATAAATTTAAAAATAAACTTTATTGCAGTGACTTGAATGAAATGAACCTATATTTCCAATTTATATTCGTTCCTGAGCTTGAGAGGACTAGAGTTCAGAGTTATTCATCTTTTTCAGCCTCTCACTCGCTCCAGTTTCAGACCCACGATTATTTTGCCTCCGAAACCAGCCCATCCCCATCCCTCAGCATGGAGAGTATTCCCGGGAATTCTGCAAAGTCCACTCCGGAGCTGCACAGAAAGTTTGGAACCGAGACAGCTGACCAGAGTCCAGCGGCGTCGGCCAGTGGGAGTCCAGTGGCGTCGGCCAGTGGGAGTCCAGCGGCGTCGGCCCGTGGGAGTCCAGCGGCGTCGGCCCGTGGGAGTCCAGCGGCGTCGGCCCGTGGGAGTCCAGCGGCGTCGGCCCGTGGGAGTCCAGCGGCGTCGGCCCGTGGGAGTCCAGCGGCGTCGGCCCGTGGGAGTCCAGCGGCGTCGGCCCGTGGGAGTCCAGCGGCGTCGGCCCGTGGGAGTCCAGCGGCGTCGGCCAGTGGGAGTCCAGCGGCGTCGGCCAGTGGGAGTCCAGCAGCGTCAGCCAGTGGGAGTCCAGCGGCGTCGGCCAGTGGGAGTCCAGCGGCGTCGGCCAGTGGGAGTCCAGCGGCGTCGGCCAGTGGGAGTCCAGCGGCGTCGGCCAGTGGGAGTCCAGCGGCGGCGGCCAGTGGGAGTCCAACAGTGGCAGCCAGTGGGAGTCCAGCGGCGGCAGCCAGTGGGAGCCCAACAGTGGCAGCCAGTGGGAGTCCAGCGGCAGCGGCCAGTGGGAGTCCAGCGGCCAGCGAGAGTCCTGCAACCAGCGAGATTATGATTACCGAGAGTCCTACGCCATCCAATCATCACAGACCTCCACCAAAACCTCCAGTCAGCCGTAGTCCCAGGTTACCTGCTCATCCATCCCCGGAAACAAACAGACTGAAACACTCCATCACTGACCCTCAACCAAAGGTAGGTTATCACGGTGTCGGATAAATTGGATAGTATTCTGCATTTCCTTTTGTCAGGAATGTCGACGCATGTTCCACATCGGTTGCCTCCTGCAGTCGTGAAGAGTGAGATGGCTATGAGACACGGGTCATTTATTCACATTTAATGCACTGGGGATGCAGCACTGATCCGGGGATTGGTGGGTGCAATGTTCTTCAACCCAAGAATTCCCCTCATAATCCCGTGTGTCTGATGTTCCGATGGCGGGGGAGTCCAGAACTCGGGATCATAGTTTGAAGATAAGGGGTAAACCTTTTAGAACTGAGGTGAGGAGAAATTTCTTCATCTAGAGGGTGGTGAATGTGTGGAATTCACTCCCACAGAAAGATGACCCTTCAGCATTCCTCTAATTCTTTTGCCCAACCCTTTAAAACTATGTTCCGTTGTTATTGACCTCCGTAGGAATGGAATCTCATCCTTTCTGTCCTGTATATGCAGGCTGCTCATAATTTTATGGACCTCAGTTAAATCTTGCCTGTGTTCACAGCAGACTTTATTTATATAGCACCTTTAAGGTCATAAAAATCCCAGGGTGGTATCGCAAGAGCCTTATAAAACAAAATATGACATAGACACACAAAGGGATATTAGGTTAAATGACCAAAAGCTTGGTCAAAGTGGTAGATTTTAATGAATGTTTTAATAGTGGAAAGTGAAGTAGGGAAGAGAAGAAGTGTCGGGCGGGTATAGGGCGGTTCAGATCAAACATGCTCAAAAGGCCAGAATCACAGACGCAGAGATTACCCCAGAGGGGCTGGAGAAGATTACAGAGTGAGGACAGGGGTTCTGGAGTTCTGGACGACCTCAACTTAATCGCAGGTCGAATTTGGGAGACCAGCCATAGAGCATTGGAATAATCGAGCCTAGACGCATGAGTGAGGGTAGATAAGCTGAGATAGGACGATGTCGAAAATAGACGGTCTTTGTGAAGGCACAAATATGAGGTCAGAAGCTCATCCTGGGGTCAAATGTGACACCCAGATTGCAAACAGGCTGGCTTCCCTAATTTCCTTTTTAACTTCGCCCCTGCAGTTTATGTACTCCTCCTCCAGGCTTTCTGTGGAATTGAACTCTCTATCAGACATAAACTTGGGCGGCACGGTACCACAGTGGTGAGCACTGCTGCCTCACAGCGCCAGGGACCCAGGTTTGATTCCCAGCCTTGGGTCACTCACTGTGTGGAGTTTGCACATTCTCCTCATGTCTGTGGAGTTTCCTCCGGGTGCTCCGGTTTCCTCCCTCAGTCCAAAGGTGCATTGGCCATGTTGAATTCTCCCTCAGTGTACCCGAACAGGCGCCGGAGATTTTCACAGTAACTTCATTGCAGTGTTAATGTAAGACTACCTGTGACTAATAAATAAACTTTAACTTCTTTTCTTTTCGCCTCATCCTACTCTGTCTGCTCTTTAACACCCAGTGGGATCTAGTTTTGGGAGTTCCATCTTTGTTGCTTTGTGGAAATATATTGAATCTGAACTCTTACTATCTTCTCCCGAAAAATCTCCCACCATTCTGACACCGATTTACCTTTAAGCAGGTGTTTCCAGTTCAATTTTACTCAACCACATCTCAGCTTTGATAAATTGACCTGCCCCCAGTTAAAAACATCTACTCTGGCTCCCTCTTCATCGAACGTGCAGATCCGGAGCAGGAGTAGGCCATTCGGCCCCTCAAACCTGCTCCGCCATTCAATAAGATGATGGCAGATCTGATTCAAACATCAACCCCACATTCCCACCTCCGCCAATAACCTGTCACCCCCCTTGTTCATCAAGAATCTATCTCGCTCTGCTCTAAATGACTCTGCTTCCACTGCCTTTTGAGGAAGAGAGTTCTAAAGACACTAAGGGCCAATATAGTAATGCCAATCCACCTAACCCGCACATCTTTTGGAGTGTGGGAGGAAACTGGAGTACCCAGAGGAAACCCACGCAGACATGGGGAGAACGTGCAAACTTCACACAGTCACCCAAAGCCGGAATTGAACCCGGTTCCCTGGCACTGTGAGGCGGCAGTGCTAACCACTGTGCCGCCCAAAGATTTTAGTACCTTTGTGATCCTAATTTTTAAGTTTATCCCCAGATCCCTGAAACCTGCCTGCATGACCTCACCCTCTTTCTACCTATGTTGTTGGTACCGATATGGACCACGACCACTGGCTGTTCATCCACAACCCCCACCCTCTCAGTGTGCTGTGCAACAACCTAGTGACACCCTTGACCTTGGGAGGCAACATATCATCCTGCGGTCTCATCTGTGGCCGTAGGAATGGCTGTCATTGCCCTAACTATCGAACCCCCGATCACACTCTCACCTACCTGAACTCTCTGAACGGCTCCCAAATCGCGAGAACTTTGGAAGGTTCTAACTGGGGAAATCATCTTTGTTCAGGAAATGAATCACTTTCTTTTTTTTTGCAGTCTTCATGCAAAGAAAATCCATTTGATAGGAAATCCAGTCCAGCTGGGCAGACTGCCCCACCTCGCCCACCGAAAGGGCCAAAGCCAGCTCGCCCGCCAGCGCCCGGCCATGGATTCCCATTAATCAAACGCAAGGTAAGATCTTTCACTGAACCCACATTCCCAATACCAAGAACACTAACGTCTAATGCTGATAAGGAGCAATTGCTTGAGAACACTGGGCTCCCTCTGCTAGCATATGACACGAAGATGGCTGGACTTGCGGATAGCGAAGAGCATTGTCGAGCAATACAGCAGGATGTAGATCGGCTGGAAAATTGGGCGGAGAGGTGGCAGATGGAGTTTAATCCGGATAAATGCGAAGTGATGCATTTTGGAAGAAATAATGTAGGGAGGAGTTATACAATAAATGGCAGAGTCATCAGGAGTATAGAAACACAGAGGGACCTAGGTGTGCAAGTCCACAAATCCTTGAAGGTGGCAACACAGGTGGAGAAGGTGGTGAAGAAGGCATATGGTATGTTTGCCTTTATAGGACGGGGTATAGAGTATAAAAGCTGGAGTCTGATGATGCAGCTGTATAGAACGCTGGTTAGGCCACATTTGGAGTACTGCGTCCAGTTCTGGTCGCCGCACTACCAGAAGGACGTGGAGGCGTTAGAGAGAGTGCAGAGAAGGTTTACCAGGATGTTGCCTGGTATGGAGGGTCTTAGCTATGAGGAGAGATTGGGTAGACTGGGGTTGTTCTCCTTGGAAAGACAGAGAATGAGGGGAGATCTAATAGAGGTGTACAAGATTATGAAGGGTATAGATAGGGTGAACGGTGGGAAGCTTTTTCCCAGGTCGGAGGTGACGATCACGAGGGGTCACGGGCTCAAGCTGAGAGGGGCGAAGTATAACTCAGATATCAGAGGGACGTTTTTTACACAGAGGGTGGTGGGGGCCTGGAATGCACTGCCAAGTAGGGTGGTGGAGGCAGGCACGCTGACATAGTTTAAGACTTACCTGGATAGTCACATGAGCAGCCTGGGAATGGAGGGATACAAACGATTGGTCTAGTTGGACCAAGGAGCGGCACAGGCTTGGAGGGCCAAAGGGCCTGTTTCCTGTGCTGTACTGTTCTTTGTTCTTTGTTCATAGCTCCAGGGACCTGGGTTCGATTCCCGGCTTGGGTCACTGTCTGTGTAGAGTTTGCACATTCTCCTCGTGTCTGCGTGGGTTTCCTCCGGGTTCTCCGGTTTCCTCCCACAGTCCAAGGATGCGCGGGTTAGGTTGATTGGCCGTGCTAAAATTGCCCCTTAGTGTCCTGGGATGCGTAGATTAGAGGGATTAGCGGGTAAAATATGTAGGGATATGGGGGTAGGGCCTGGGTGGGATTGTGGTCGGTGCAGACTCAATGGGCCGAATGGCCTCTTTCTGTACTGTAGGGTTTCTATGATCGATATGCAAGCTTTCTCCCCGCCTCCCCATGCCCGCCTGTTGGCATCAGTGTTGTGTGTCCATCGGCTGGTGGTAGTACCGGTGGTGGGGTCGTGCCATTAGCCTGATCCCCGCCTCCCGCTCTCCGCTAGCTGATCCCCTCCTCCCACCCCTCATCTCACCACTTACTACTGAACACCCCAACTGGAAAGCTCCCATTCACTGTTTAAAGGCTTAAACGAGATGTACGAGGCAGGTTTTTTACAGAGGGTGGTGGGCCTGGAACTCGCGGGGGGGGGGGAGGGAGGTAGTGGAAGCGGATACGGATACGGTAGAGACTTTTAAGGGGCATCTGGACAAATGCATGAATAGGATGGGAATAGAGGGATACGGTCCCCGGAAGAGTAGGGGGTTTTAGTTCAGAGGGGCAGCACGGTCGGTGCAGGCTTGGAGGGCCGTAATTTTCTTTGTTCTACTATTCTTACAGCGTATTGACGTTGATAAGTGGCACAGAAACACACGGGCAGAAACAATTGCATTAGTTTCCCCCTCGTAGTTCCCTGTAGGCCAGGCAGCCCCTAAGATTCATTGAGGCAACTCGTGCACCGCTTCATGGCCTCTGTTCACTGGATATCGGCTGTGGCTCAGTGGTTGCTGCCAACCCTCTCAACCAGAAGGCCGGGGGCTTTGGAGCACAACATTCCACGCTGGCACTCCAGTACTGAGGGAGCGCTGCACTGCAGGATGAGACTTCACAAGTGCACAATAAATAACCCATTGGATAAAAGCAGGATACTGCGGGTGCTGGAAATCTGACCTAAAAACAGAAGTGAAGAATTATAATCGAGTCCCAAAGTTAACTCTGGTTCTGTCTCCACGGCGGGGTGGGGGGGGGATGCTCCCCCCAAAAATTGTAAGTGCTGAATTGGCGGGAAGAATTGTGTAAATCATGATTGTTTTTTCAGTGGGAGTTCAGACTCGAATCTCCCGCACTCTGTGCAATGCGGAGGCCACACTCGTGAATATCATTAAAAGCTCAGGGGCGGGGCCTATTCACGTCGGAGTCTGACAATTCCGGAACTCTCCGCGCATGTACAGTGGCCCCGCATTGTCAGCCTGCAGTTTGCTAGCCAGCCCAGGACTGTGTGTGTGTGTGTGTCTCTCTGTGTGTGTCTCAAAGAACAGTACAGCACAGGAAACAGGCCCTTCGGCCCTCCAAGCCTGTGCCGTTCATGGTCCAACTAGACCAATCGTTTGTATCCCTCCATTCCCAGGCTGCTCATGTGACTATCCAGGTAAGTCTTAAACTATGTCAGCGTGTCTGCCTCCACCACCCTACTTGGCAGCGCATTCCAGGCCCCCACCACCCTCTGTGTAAAAAACATCCCTCTAATATCTGAGTTATACTTCGCCCCTCTCACCTTGAGCCCGTGACCCCTCGTGATCGTCACCTCTGATCTGGGGAAAAAGCTTCCCACCGTTCACCCTATCTATCCCCTTCATAATCTTGTACACCTCTATTAGATCTCCCCTCATTCTCCGTCTTTCCAGGGAGAACAACCCCAGTTTACCCAATCTCTCCTCATAGCTAAGACCCTCCATACCAGGCAAAATCCTGGTAAACCTTCTCTGCACTCTCTCTAACGCCTCTACGTCCTTCTGGCAGTGCGGCGACCAGAACTGGACGCAGTACTCCAAATGTGGCCTAACCAGCGTTCTATACAGCTGCATCATCAGACTCCAGCTTTTATACTCTATACCCCGTCCTATAAAGGCAAGCATACCATATGCCTTCTTCACCACCTTCTCCACCTGTGTTGCCACCTTCAAGGATTTGTGGACTTGCACACCTAGGTCCCTCTGTGTTTCTATACTCTTGATGGATCTGCCATTTATTGTATAACTCCTCCCTACATTATTTCTTCCAAAATGCATCACTTCGCATTTACCTGGATTAAATTCCATCTGCCACCTCTTCACCCAATTTTCCAGCCTTTCTATATCCTGCTGTATTGCCCGACAATGCTCTTCGCTATCCGCAAGTCCAGCCATCTTCGTGTCATCCACAAACTTGCTGATAACACCAGTTACACCTTCTTCCAAATCATTTATATATATCACAAATAGCAGAGGTCCCAGTACAGAGCCCTGCGGAACTCCACTGGTCACAGACCTCTAGCCGGAAAAAGACCCTTCAACCGCTACCCTCTGTCTCCTATGGCCAAGCCAGTTCTCCACCCATCTAGCCACTTCTCCTTGTATCCCATGAGCCTTAACCTTTTTAACCAACCTACCATGTGGGACTTTGTCAAATGCCTTACTGAAATCCATATAGACGACATCCACGGCCCTTCCTTCATCAACCGTTTTTGTCACTTCCTCAAAAAACTCCACCAAATTTGTAAGGCACGACCTCCCTCTTACAAAACCATGCTGTCTGTCACTAATGAGATTGTTCCGTTCTAAATGCACATACATCCTGTCTCTAATAATCCTCTCCAACAACTTCCCTACCACGGACGTCAAGCTCGCCAGCCTATAATTTCCCGGGTTATCCCTGCTACCCTTCTTAAACAACTAGCTTTCTTAAACAACGGGACCACATTCGCTATCCTCCAATCCTCAGGGTCCTCACCTGTGTCCAAAGAAGCGACAAAGATTTCCGTCAGAGGCCCAGCAATTTCATCTCTCGTCTCCCTGAGCAGTCTAGGATAGTTGCCATCAGGCCCTGGGCTTTGTCAGTTTTAATGTTCCCTAAAAAACCTAACACTTCCTCCCTTGTAATGGAGATTTTCTCTAACGGGTCAACACCTCCCTCCGAGACACTCCTGGTTAACACGCCCCTCTCCTTTGTGAATACCAATGCAAAGCATTCATTTAGGATCTCCCCTATTCCCTTGGGTTCTAAGCATAATTCCCCTCCTTTGTCCCTGAGAGGTCCGATTTTCTCCCTGACAACTCTTTTGTTCCTAACGTATGAATAGAATGCCTTAGGATTCTCCGTAATCCTGCCTGCCAAGAACATCTCGTGACCTCTTTTTGCCCTTCTAACTCCCCGTTTGAGTTAGAAATAGAATAGAATAGAAACCCTACAGTGTAGAAAGAGGCCATTCGGCCCATCGAGTCTACACCGACCACAATCCCACCCAGGCCCTACCCCCATATCCCTATATATTTAGCCGCTAATCCCTCTAACCTACCCATCTCAAGACGCTAAGGGGCAATTTTAGCACGGCCAATCAACCTAACCCGCACATCTTTGGACTGTGGGAGGAAACCGGAGCACCCGGAGGAAACCCACGCAGACACGAGGAGAATGTGCAAACTCCACACAGACAGTGACCCAAGCCGGGAATCGAACCCAAGTCCCTGGAACTGTGAAGCAGCAGTGCTAACCACTGTGCTACCGTGCCGCCCTTTCCTACTCTCTCTGTATTCCTCCAGAGCTCCATCTGTTTTCAGTTGTCTGGACTTAACGTACACCTCCCTTTTCATTTTAATCAGATCATCAATTTCCCTGGTTATCCACGGCTCTCGAATCCTACCTTTCCTATCTTTCTTTTTTACAGGCACATGCCTGTCCTGCAGCCTTATCAATTGTTCCTTAAAAAACTCCCACATGCCAGACGTGGACTTGCCCTCGAACATCCTCTCCCAATCAACGTCCACCAATTCCTGCCTAATCCGGCTATAGTTAGCCTTCCCCCAATTTAGCACCCTACCCTTAGGACAACACTCATCCTTGTCCATTACTATCCTAAAGTTAACAGAGTTGTGGTCACTATTTTCCACATGTTCCCCGACTGAAACTTTGACGACCTGACCGGGCTCATTTCCCAGAAGTAGGTCCAGTATAGCCCCATCTCTAGTTGGGCTATCTACATACTGTTCCAAAGAACCTTCCAGTATGCATTTTACAAATTCCTCCCCGTCCGGAACCCAGCTCTAAGCACTTTCCAGTCTATACCAGGGAAATTAAAGTACCCCACTACAACAACCCTATTTTTTCTGCACATATCCAGAATCTCCTGACATATCCTTTCCTCCACTTCCCGTGGGCTGTTGGGTGGTCTGTAGTATACCCCCAGCATAGTGACTGCACCCTTCCTGTTTCTGAGTTCCACCCACAGTGACTCAGTACATGACCCCTCTAAGTTGTCTACCCTCTGCACCGCGGTAATATGCTCCCTAACTAATATCGCTATTCCCCCACCTTTTTTAGCCCCTCCTCTGTCTCGCCTAAAACACTTATACCCCGGAATATTCAGCTGCCAGTCCTGTCCTTTTAACCAAGTCTCCGTCACCGCAACCACATCCAAATTTCTGTGTGTCTGTCTCTGTGTCTGTCTCTGTGTCTGTCTCTGTGTCTGTGTCTGTCTCTGTGTCTGTCTCTGTGTCTGTGTCTGTCTCTGTGTCTGTCTCTGTGTCTGTCTCTGTGTCTGTCTCTGTGTCTGTCTCTGTGTCTGTCTCTGTGTGTGCTCACAAGCTGCTATCACATTCAGTGGCTGGAATTTTCCAGCCCTTTCGCTGACAGGATCTTCCAGTCCTGCCGATGTGAATGGAGATTTCAATGGCTCACTGGGAGAACCTGCGGCAGGGGGTGCTGGAAAATTCTGGCCAGTGTGAACCGTCAGCACATTCGATTGTGCCCTGTGCTGTTTCCACACTCGCTGACTGTGCCGTGTGTGTGTGTATGTGTATATATAACCGGTTCTCTCACTCAGATTGGTTTATCGAACATTAGAAGGTTATTTGGGCACGACTATTCACGGTGGATTATTGGCAGGATGATTGGCACAGTGTTAAATTTGCCTTCACTTCAAACGGGAAAAGTTTTGCCTGATGCTGTGCCAACCAATTGAAAAGATGGCCAAACTCTGCAACTGATCCAGAGCAAATGGCATTGAGTAGCGTGGACCTGTGCTCTTCAATCTGTACCTCAACTCTGCCCTTTGAGGATGATTCACGTTTCTCTTTCCTGGTGTATTCCGTTCATTTGTAAACGGTTCCTAGTTGATCAAAGTCGTGGAACTCTGCCTCTTGTGATTGTCCAGGTGCATGCGGATCAGTACATTCCAGAGGAGAATATTCAAGGAGAGTTGGAACGACTGGAGCAGAGTCTGGATGAACTGGAACACCACGGAGTTGCTCTGGAGGAGAAGCTACGCAGCTGTGAAAATGGTGAGTTCAGCACACGCTCAAGGTCAGAGTTAGCTGGATTAGCTAGAGTGCGAGGATTTGGGGGCGTAGATTTAAGGTTTTGGGCTAGAGATGTGGGGGAAATTGTGAGGAAGAACTTGCTTTATGTAGGGAGCGGCAATGACCTGGAACACATTGCCTACGAGGGTGTTAGAAGCGGATATGACAAATGATTTCAGAAGGAGATTCATAGCATCACAGAATCCCTACAGTGCAGAAGGAGGCCATTTGGCCCATCGAGTCTGCACCAACAACAATCCCACCCAGGCCCCATCCCCGTAACCCCCATGTGTTTACCCTGCTAATCCCCCAGACACTAGGTCAATTTAGCACGGCCAATCAAACCTAACCCACATATCTTTGGACTGTGGGAGGAAACTGGAGCACCCGGAGGAAACCCACGCAGACACGGGGGAGAACGTGCAGACTCCACACAGACAGTGACCCCAGGCCAGAATTGAACTCTGGTCCCTGGCGCTGTGAGGCAGCAGTGCTAACCACTGCGCCACCATGGGTTCGTAGTTGAGGGAAATAAACTTGTAGAGCTATGGGAGAGTGTAGTTGAAAGGGACTGACTGGGTTATTGTATGGAGAGCGTAGACGCAATGGATGAAATAGGCCTATGCCCTGATATGGTGACCCTAGGAGGCCATTCAGCCCCCAAAGCCTGTCCCGTTATTCAGTTTGATCATGGTTGATTTACATCTTAACTTGACCCAGCTTTTTCAGGGAGAGAGTTCCAGACTTCCACTAGTGTGAAGAAGTGCTTCCTGGTATCATCCTTTAATAACCAAGCACTAATTTTAAGGTGACTCTCCCTCGAGGGGAAATGGTTTCTCCCTATCCATCCTATCAACTCCTTTGATTATCTTAAACACCTCAATTAGATGACCCCCTTCCTAATCAGTGCAATCCGTCCCCATAACATAACCCTGATAACATTCTGGTGAATCCGCTCTGATGTATCCTTCCTGAGTGTGTTGCTCAGAGCTCTGACTGCATTACTCCAGATGGGGTCTAACCAGAGCTTTACACAACGGCCACATAACTTCCACCCCTTTATATTCCTGCCCCTCGGGTATAGACCAATATTTCAACAGCCGGGTTCAATTCCAGCCTCGGTCACTGTCTGTGTGGAGTTTGCACATTCTCCCGTGTCTGCGTGAGTTTCCTCCGGGTGCTCCGGTTTCCTCCCACGGTCCAAAGATGTGCGGGTTAGGTGGATTGGCCGTGCTAAAATGACCCTTGTGTCAGAATCATTGAAACCCTACAGTGCAGAAGGAGGCCATTCAGCCCATCGAGCCTGCACCGACAACAATCCCACCCAGGCCCTATCCCCGTAACCCCACATATTTACCCCGCTAATCCCTCTAACCGACACATCCCGGGACACTAAGGGGCAATTTAGCATGGTCAATGCACCTAACCTGCGCAGCTTTGGACTGTGGGAGGAAACCGGAGCACCCGCAGGAAACCCACGCAGACACGAGGAGAATGTGCAAACTCCACACAGACAGTGACCCAAAGCTGGGAATCGAACCCAGGTCCTTGGAGGTAAGAGACAGCAGCGCTTGCCACCCAGGGGGATTAGCAGGGTAACTGAGGGTTACGGGAATAGGGTCTGGGTGGGATTGTGCAGACTCGATGGGCCGAATGGCCTCTTCTACCATAACGATTCTATAATCAATGATCTATTCTACTGAAATACTATCTCTCTTAGTAAGGGCAGAAGATTTTTTTAGTTCAGTTAGGGCATCATGATCAGTACAGGCTTGGAGGGCCGAAGGGCCTGTTCCTGTATTGTGCTGTTCTTTGTTTATTCCAATGCTACAGAAGATGGTCTGTTGATCAGCTGGCAGGAGGAGAATTCATATCAGTTCAAATCAAAGGCAGAGAGAGATTTCCACTGCAGCTTGTACATGTCACTCAAATCTATTATGTATAATGGTTCAAGGACCTCGGGAGGGAAAAGCCACAGAGGGTTTTGAAAACGAGTATAAAACTGTGTGAGGGAATGAGGGAGCTGAGGGTGAGGCAGGTGGGGGAGTGGCAATGATTCTCGGAGGGGAAACGGGCCACGGCACATCTCCAATCAGCATTTATTGTCTTTTTGCTTCCCCCAGATGAGGATGAAGATGATCTCCTGGTCGACTGGTTCAAACTGATCCATGAGAAGCACATGCTGGTTCGCCGGGAGTCCGAGCTCGTTTACACGTGAGTACGGAGAGTCAGAAGCTTTTTCCCAGGGTGGAAGAGTCAATTACTAGAGGGCATCGGTTTAAGGTGCGAGGGGCAAGGTTTAAAGGAGATGTACGAGGCAAGTTCTTTTTACACAGAGGGACAGGGAGTAGTGGGTGCCTGGAACTCGTTGCCGGGGGAGGTAGTGGAAGCAGATACGATAGTGAGTTTTAAGGGACGTCTGGACAAATACATGAATAGGATGGGAATAGAGGGATATGGTCCCTGGAAGGGTAGAGGGTTTTAGTTCAGTCGGTGTATGGTCGGTGCAGGCTTGGAGGGCCGAAGGGCCTGTTCCTGTGCTGTAATTTTCTTTGTCCTTTGTACTTCCAAGGCCCAAACGTGGGGCTGTTTCATTCCAAGAAAGTCTGTTTCCTTTATTTTTGATGCCATGTCTCAGCTACCTGCAGCACAATAACCCTGCGCATGTTAGGGGTGTCCTGAGAGCAAAGGGCCCTGGCTTTGCCATACCCCTAATGAATGTACTCTTTGGGGACGATCAGGAATTGCCAAGCTGTCTTTGACCTGGAGGAATGTGTGTGAAGGAAAGTTTTAATGTTTAAGTTTATTTATTAGTGTCACAAGTAGGCTTACATTCACACTGCAATGAAGTTACAGTGAAAATCCCCGAGTCGCTACACTCTGGCGCCTGTTCGGGTAACACTGAGAGAGAATTTAGTATGGCCAGTGCACCTAACCAGCACGTCTTGCGGACTGTGGGAGGAAACCGGAGCACCCGGAGGAAACCCATGCAGACATGGGGAGAACGCGCAGACTCCGCACAGACAGTGACCCAAGCCAGGAATCGAACCCGGGTCCCTGGCGCTGAGAGTGTTAACCACTGGAGAGAGGAAAGGGATTGCTGTCTGTGGTCAGGTCATTGTATCACCTGTCAATGTGGGGCAACCTTGTTATTGAAATTAGGGGCAGTTAGGAGATGCAATGGCCTAGTGGTATTATCACTAGACTACTAATCCAGAAACTCAGCTAATGTTCTGGAGACCCGGGTTCGAATCCCGCCACGGCAGATGGTGGAATTTGAATTCAATAAAAAATATCTGGAATTAATCTACTGATGACCATGAAACCATTGTTAATTGTCGGAAAAACCCATCTGGTTCACAAATGTCCTTTAGGGAAGGAAATCTGCCGTCCTTACCCGGTCTGGCCTACATGTGACTCCAGAGCCACAGCAATGTGGTTGACCCTCAACTGCCCTCTGAACAAGGGCGACTAGGGATGGGCAATAAATACTGGCCAGCCAGCGACGCCCATGTCCCACGAATGAATTTTTAAAAAATTATTATCCTCTGCACTCCTGTGTAACCTTTGAGTTGTACAAAGCGGTCAGTATTTCCACCTTATACATGGCTGAGAGATATACTTTGGGTAATTTAATTTCCTCATCATCCAACAATGATCTTTAAATGAAGCAGAGCAATGGCGCTGTGTTCCCACTCTTACTCTTCTTCCCCTTTCCTCGTCTTCCTCCTTTCCCCCTCCTTTCCCCCTTCCCCTCCTCTCCCCCTCCCCCTCCTCTCCACTCTCTGCCCCTTACGCCTCTTCCACTCTCAGGAACAAGAATGGCTGAGTGCTTGTACAGCCCTGGTATGTCAGACAGGTCCCTCTGTTCTGGCCCAGGCCACTGTTTCCGTTTAGCGCTAGAAGACTAAACCAACAGGTTGTCCCAGCCCCTCATCAGTGATCCGACCAGTAGCAGTGAATCAGCAAGAGTGGGCAGATGGTGAGGGGATGGTGCTAAAGTCTGCTGGACCCAGATCACCCAGTCGCCTTGGCTGAGTGAAGGGATACTGAAAGGCCTGGATATAGTGGACGTGGGGAAGATGTTTCCATTAGTCGGAGAGACTAGCCCCAGAGTAAAGGAACGACCCTTTAGAACCGAGATGAGGAGGAATTTCTTCAGCCAGAGGGTGGTGAATCTGTGGAACTCATTGCCACAGAAGGCTGTGGCAACCAGGTCACTCAGTGTATTGCAGACAGAGATAAATGGGTTCTTGATTGGTCAGGGGATCAAAGGTTACGGAGAAAAGGCAGGAGAATGGGGTTGAGAAACTTATTGGCCATGACTGAATGGCGGAGCAGACTCGATGGGCCGAATGGCCTAATTCATAGAAATCATAGAAACCGTACAGTGCAGAAAGAGGCCATTCGGCCCATCGAGTCTGCACCGACCACAATCCCACCCAGACCCTATCCCCATATCCCCACATATTTACCCGCTAATCCCTCTAACCTACACATCCCGGGACACTAAGGGGCAATTTAGCATGGCCAGTTAACCTAACCCGCACATCTTTGGACAATTCTGCTCCTATATCTTATGGACTAATGGAATTGTAAATGGATGGTCTATAACGATTGCTATAACCGTCTATAACGATTGCTATAACCGTCTATAACGATTGCTATTTGCAGCTGTATTACCGAGGAGGCCCTCCTCAACCTCAAGCTTGTCTGAAGCCTGTTGTAGTGATGTGAACCCTGTTCTTATTTCCCAGTTTCAAGCAGCAGAATCTGGAGGAGCGACAGGCTGACGTGGAGTATGAATTACGCTGCCTACTCAACAAACCAGGTTAGTGACCGCCACAGAGCACACTCAAGGAATTACCTCCCGCACTCCCAGTTCCCTCCGGCTGATCACTGCTTCCGTTGTCCCTGCAGAGAAAGACTGGACAGATGAGGATCGAGCGCGAGAGACCGAGTTAATGCAGGAGCTGATTACAGTCATCGAGCAAAGAAACGCCATCATCAACAGCCTGGATGAGGACCGACAGCGGTAATGGAATCAGCTGCTGGGGGGTGAAAGGCTCAGGATATTGGAGGACTGGCCTCCTGTGGGGGGGATTAGCACTAGATATTGAGGTACGAGCTTCCAGCAGAGGTACTGGCTCAGGATATTGGAATGCAGAGACCCTGTAGGTGTAACTGGCACACCATATTGGGATACGAGGGTCCTGTAGGGGTAACTGACATACGATGTTGGGGTACAAAGTTCCTGTAGGGTAACTGGCACACAATATTGGGGAATCAGGCTTCTGTAGGGGTAACTGGCACAGGATATACAGGTACCAGTGTCTTGTAAGGGTAACTGGCACACAATATTGGGGTACAAAGTTTCAGTAGTGGTAACTAGCACAGGATATTGGGGTACCAGCGTTCTGTAGGGGTAACTGGCACAGGATGTAGGTGTAGCAGGGTCCTGTAGGGTTAACTAGCACACAATATTGGGGTACAAAGTCCCTGTAGGGGTAACTGGCACAGGATATTGGAGTACCAGGGTCCTGGCACAGGATATTGGGGTGCCAGGGTCCTGGCACAGGACATTGGGGTGCCAGGGTCCTGGCACAGGACATTGGGGTACCAGGGCCCTGGCACAGGATATTGGGGTGCAAGCTTCCTTTCTGAGAGTGACGAACACAGGGTAGCGGAGAATATCTTGATTCTCCCAAAGCTGTGTACGAGAGAGACCTGGGAGGTTAATTCTCACGTTATTATCTTACAGAGAGGAAGAGGAGGATAAGTTGCTGGCAGCAATGATTAAAAACAAAGGTGAGATACTTGCTGCGAGTCCAAATACTTTACCTTCCATGTTTAAATTCTCAAAGTACGGTACAAAAATGATGCCGTGAGGTGTGTGGGTCTATTCAGAAAATTTCTGGACAACTGGTGTTTCCGAGCAATAGATTTCCGGACTGGAGAGATTACAGAGTGTACAACATGAGGCAGTTTGCTCAGTCTTATTTAATGTGAGCTGATATGTGTCCCTTTCCATTGCTTTCTTTCCCCCATTGAGAACAGCAGCAGGGTTAGTTGGTCGAGGCAGCATAATAAGGGTGGAATTCTGCCGAGATTCCCAAATTCTTGCTTTTGGATGATATCCGTCTCCAGGGTCGTTCATGGATCTTCGGGCCTCTTGCCCCATCGCCACTTCCCCTCTCTTCCGGAACTCCAATGGAGGAAGTTAGTGGAAATTGTATCATATAAGCAGGGTCCCAGAGACTATCTCAGAGGAAGGTATCTCTCCGAGGAACGTTGCATGGTTGACTGGCCCTCATCTATGGGGTGGCAGCATTGTCAGCATGTCTAGTACCTGCCACACTGCACCGTGGCACAGTGGTTAGCACTGCTGCCTCACAGCGTCAGGGACCCGGGTTCAATTCTGGCCTCGGGTCACTGTCTGTGTGGAATTTGCACGTTCTCCCCGTGTCTGCATGGGTTTCCTCCGGGTGCTCCAGTTTCCTCCCACACTCCTGAAATGTGCGGGTTAGATTGATTGGCCATGTTAAATTGACCCTTAGTATCAGGGGGATTAGCAGGGTAAATATGTGGGGTTATGGGGATCGGGCCTGGGTGGGATTGTGGTCGGTGCAGACTCGATGGGCCGAATGGCCTCCTTTTGAACTGTCGGGATTCTATGATCCTATCAACTACCTGCACTCTACCTCTGTAGCTGATTTCCGACAATGTGACTTGGATATCCGACAATGTTGCCCTTAAAATTGCGGCCCACTCCCTCATGCGGGGCCCCGGGCTCAGTCCCTCGTGCAGGCCCCGAGCCCACTCCCTCGTGCAGGCCCCGGGCCCGCTCCCTCGTGCAGTCCCCCGGCCCGCTCCCTCGTGCAGGCCCCAGGCCCGCTCCCTTGTGCAGGGCCTAGGCCCGGGCCGGGCCCCTCGTGTGGGCCCCAAGCCCGGTCCCTTGTGCAGGGCCCGGTCCCAATCCCTCGTGCGGGACCCGGGTCTGCTCCCTTGTGCAGATCCCGGGCCCACTCCCTTGTGCAGATCCCGGGCCCACTCCCTCGTGCAGGACTCAGGGCCCAGGCCCTCGTGCAGGGCCCCGGGCCCGCTCTCTCATGCAGTGTCCCTGGGCCCGGTCCCTCGTGCAGGCCCCCAGGCCCGGTCTCTCGTGCAGGCCCTCAGGCCCGGTCCCTCGTGCAGGTCCTGGTCCCAATCCCTCATGCAGGCCCCAGGCCTGTTCCTTCGTGCAGGCCCCGGGCCCGCTCCCTCGTGCAGGTCCCGGGCCCGCTCCCTCGTGCAGGCCCCGGGCCCGCTCCCTCGTGCAGTGCCCCCAGGCCCGCTCCCTCGTGCAGGCCCCGGGCCCGCTCCCTCGTGCAGGCCCCGGGCCCGCTCCCTCGTGTAGTGCCCCCAGGCCCGCTCCCTCGTGCAAGCCCCGGGCCCGGTCCCTCTTGCAGGCCCCCGGCTGTGTCGACTCATTTGTATACATCAGAAACGTGATCATTTCTTTTTCATTATTTAAAAACAGATTTCCACAAAGATACCAACAGCGAAATAAAGAAAAAGTTGAAATTCAAACCGAGCAAGATGCTGAAGTTTCTTGGCAACAAGCCAGAGGGAAAGTCCAAAAATGCCAAAGAGAAGAATTTATGATTGGTGAAAGTGCTGAGGTGAATGGAAAGCTGCATTTGTGACATCAGCTCTTGGGCAAGACCAGACTTGTCGAGACTGGTTCAACTCAACAGTATCTGGTGATTGGTTCACAGGAAGAGTACCTGAACCTCCTACTGACATTAGCCACCTTTCTCGTGGTGCTGACATGGCGTTACTCACTATATATCTTTAGATTATGTGCAATAGAAGCCACTACAGTCCTGTAATATTTGTGCTTAGCGCATTTTAACATCACCGGTGAGAGAGACTCTCCATTCTCGGGGCTCAAGTCTGTCCTTTCCTTCTGCACAGTGTTGTTCAGGGTTTTGCAGCTGCAGAGTTGATTGCTAGTTCCTGGATGACTCTATACTTGTTCACTGCGGGCGAGTTCCTTGCCTGACCGTCACTGTGCTGTGGAGTAGGGTTTCTTTCTCTGTGTGTGAAGATCCTGTCCTGTTCCGGCCCCACACTGTCCTGCTGCTGCACAGCCCGATGTCTAAATACCTAGCGACGTACAACACAACTCTAAACTTCCATCTGTTTGCAAGTACTGGTTATTTTATATAGGCACATTGTCTGAAGGTCTGAAGCTTTTACCAGTTGTAACTGAAATCTTTGCAAGGACGCTGTACAAGTCTCCAAAAATTAGTAACTTACCAGTGACTCATCAGGGACAATATGTGAGTGTTGTGTACTAGCATACTGACACTTCATTGTACAGTGGGGTGAAGGGTACCGGGCACAGGGTGTCTTGCACTCTGGGTGTACTGGGCGCCATGCTCTCTGGGGGCCACTAGGAACTCTGGGGGCACCAAGCGCCGTGCATTCTGGGGGGGCTACCAGACGCTGTGCACTCTGGGCGTACCAAGCACCGTGCACTCTGGGGGCAGAGGGCGCCGCACATTCTGGGGGGTACTGGGCTCCGCGCATTCTGGGCGTACCCGGCGCCGTACACTCTGGGCATGCTTGGCACTCTGGAGGCCACAGGGGGCAGAGGGCACCGTGCACTCTGGACGTATCAGGTACCGTGCACACTGGGGGCACTGGATGCCGTGCATTCTGGGGGAGTACCAGACGCCATACATTCTGGGCGCATCAGGCACCATGCAGTCTGGGCGTACTGGGCACCATGCACTCGGGGGGGCCACTGGGAACTCTAGGGGCACTGGACGCCGTGCACTCGCCAGATTTGAACACAGGCCAATCAGTGGCAAGAGCAGTCTTTCCAAACTGAGATAATGAACAGGAACAGCGCTGGAACCAAGGAGATTGGAAAGGGGAAATTCAAAATGTTAACCTGTCTCTCCGGACTCTGGATTTGTGTGTCACGCTGACTCTTGCAGTTAGTCCCAGATTACTCTGATCATTGTTGAGACGTGATGCTGACCCTTTCCTGCACTGAGTATGAACAACCCAGAATCCTGAGCAGACTGTCGACTGCATCACCTCCCGTTCTATTGCATGTCTGTCAATATTGGAGCTGAAGGGAGCTTCTGCCAGCTTCTCTAACTAGGCTTTGTAACAAGTAATTCAGAGGCACTTTTCAGAATGAAGCAGGATAGGCTGTGTGTGTGGGTGTGTGTGTGTGTGTGTATACATGGTCTTCGTATTTAGAATCAGTGGTCCTCAGCCTCACTTATTGCCATCAGGTGAATCTTTGCCGAGTGACAAAGTTACAAACCTCCAGGCTGTGAAAGCGTCACCATTGAGACCCAGCTCAATCCGACCAGAATCCTCTTCATATTGTCATCTTCGTATCTCATTTCAGTGTTGGCTTTTTAGAAGTGAGGCATTCCACTCTGCACTAATTGTTAATGATTAGCAAGATTCTTGCAACATCAGGACAGACATTTGAAAGCCGTAGCAGGATAAATTCACTTGCAGGTCCATACCTTACACATACATATGGAATTGTGCACATTCAGCAGACACCCTGAGCAGACCAACGTCCTACAGGTGTACAAACTGCAGGCAAACAACGAAGCTGTTCCTGATGCTTTACTTGGTGTCCCACTGCCTCTGTTGTTGATCATCACCCTCCTGGTTTAAACCGGAAATTAGGCGGTCTCCACATCTCTATTTAATCTGCCTGTATTCTTGCTGCATCTCAGCCTCGATCAGTATGCGTTACAGTATGCTGTAGTATCGTGCGATGGAACTGAAGCTCAAAGCTGGTGCACGCCCTGTCCCTTAGACCTGCTCATAGCTCAGCGCACTGAAGGGGAGCCGACACCAATGTGACACAGGAAGGCTCTTGATACTTAATTCGGTTGGGGTCAGACTTCCCGTTCTGCCTCCTGATGGGGCATTTGCACACACACGCGTCAAATTAAAATCGGCTTACATTCTCACGTCAACAGTTCTGGACTCTCAACTGTGTATTTTGAAACTTAAACTCTGTGCTTCCATAGATTGAATGAGAAACATTCTGTGCGTCGGACTTGAGCCCTAGCAGACGCACTCTTACCCCGGTTAACGTCTTTGAGATTTTGTAGTTTCTTAGCATTAATTATATTTCTACCTAATATCCAGGAACAGCTGCCAAAAATAAGCCTTAATTCGATTTGATGTTTGTTGTGAAAGCCTTTTTTATATTTACTCTCGAGGGACTATCGGTGCCATTTCATCAGATGTTTTTGGTAGTTATCGGTTTGCTTTGCGAGGGAGAATTCAACGGTTTTGCTGATGCAGGATCTTTATTCTGTTAATCGTCCGTACCCATTTGTATATAATATTTATTGAAACCACAAGCACTGTTCCAAAGCTATATTATTCTGCTAACAAAATGGGTAAAATCGGGGCCAATAAAATGGAATATTGTCCAACTGTGTGCCTGCTTGATTGTGATTGAGAAGTTCATCAACATGCTTTCTTTTATTTGTTCTTGGGCTGTGGGTGTCGCTGGCTGGGCCAGCACTTATTGCCCCATCCCTGAGGGTATTTAAAAAGTCAACCACATTGCTGTGGCTCTGTAGGCCAGACTGGGTAAGGATGATAAATTTCCTTCCCTAAAGGACGTTAGTGAACCAGATGATTTTTTAACGACAATCGACAATGGTTTCATGAAGTAGACTTTTAATTCCAGATTTCTTATTCAAATTCCACCATCTGCCGTGGCGGGATTTGAACCCAGGTCCCCAGAGCATTACCCTGGGTCTCTGATTACTAGACCAGTAACAATACCACTACGCCATTGCCGTCCCATTACTTTGTCAGTTTTTTCCATGTAGCCTGGAAATAGTCATTGTGGAAGAGGGAAGCTTGCTTCTTTTGAGAGGTGTGTTACCTCACATCTGACGGTTGGTTTGTTAGAATAGGTCATGTGCTGGCCATTGTCATGTTTCTCAATCACCGTCACTATCTTTTCAAGTTTAAAGTTTATTTATTAGTGTCACAAGTAGGCTTACATTAATGCTGCATTAAAGTGACTGTGAAAATCCCCAAGTCGTCACACTCCAGCGCCTGTTCGGGTACACTGAGGGAGAATTTAGCACGGCCAATACACCTACCAGCACATCTTTCAGACTGTGGGAGGAAACCCATGCAAACACGGGGAGAATGTGCAGACTCCGCACAGACAGTGACCCAAGCCGGGGATCCAAGCCACGAATCGAACCCAGGTCCCTGGCACTGCAAGGCAGCACTGCTAACCACTGTGCCATCTGCAACTTCACCATCCACCTTTATAGAAACATAAAACAAAATATGATACCATGTCTGGTCAAAGAACAGTACAGCACAGGAAACAGGCCCTTCGGCCCTCCAAGCCTGTGCCGCTCCTTGGTCCAACGAGACCAATCGTTTGTATCCCTCCATTCCCAGGCTGCTCATGTGACTATCCAGGTAAGTCTTAAACGATGTCCGCGTGCCTGCCTCCACCACCCTACTTGGCAGCGCATTCCAGGCCCCCACCACCCTCTGTGTAAAAAGAGGTAGGTTACAGCGGCTGGCGCTGCTGCCTCACAGCGCCAGGAACTCGGGTTCGATTCCCGCCTTGGAGTGACTGTGCGAAGTTTGACCTCCCCGTGTCTGCGTGGGTTTTCTCCGGGTGCTCCGGTTTCCTCCCACAGTCCAAAGATGTGCAGGTTAGGTTGATTAGCCATGCTAAGTTGCCCCTTAGTGTCAGGGAGATTTAGAATCCTACAGTGCAGAAAGAGGCCATTCAGCCCATCGAGTCTGCACCAATCACAATCCTATCCACATATCCACCCACTAACGCCTCTAACCTATGCATCCCGGGAGACTAAGGGGCAATTTAGAATGGCCAATCAACCTAGCCCGCACATCTTTGGACTGTGGGAGGAAACCCACGCAGACACACGGAGAATGTGCAAACTCCACACAGACAGCGACCAGAGCCAGGATTCGAACCCAGGTCCCTGGAGCTGTGAAGCAGCAGTGTGAAGCAGCAGTGCTAACCACTGTGCTACCGTGCCGCCCAGGGTAAATACATGTGATTATGGGGATAGGGCCTGGGTGGGATTGTTGTCGGTGCAGGCTGGATGGGCTGAATGGCCTCCTGCACTGTAGAGATTCTATGACTTGAGGGGTATCTTAAAGGAGGAGAGCTAGGCAGAGGGGTTTAGGGGGGGAATTCCAGCATTTGGGGTATAGGCAGCTGAAGGCACAGCTGTCAATGGTGGAAGAACTACACAAACCTGGAGATGCTCAACAGTCCAGAATTGGAGAAGTGTAGATATCTTGGCCATGAGATTGGATGAGATTACAGCGATAGGAGCGAGGCCAGTGAGGATTTGAAAAAAAGAGAATGAAAATTTTAAGAATTGTGAACCATGGCAAGGTAGAGGAGTTAAGGGATGAAATTTGGTGTAAGGTAGGACATGGGCAGCAGAGTTTTGGAATGACCTCAAGATTCTGGGGGATAGAAAGTGGGAGATGGTTCAGTTAGAATAGCCAAGTTCAGATGCAATGAAACTGTCAATGAGGGTCAAACAGCAGCTTAGTTGAGGAAGGGCTGGAGTTTGGCAATGGATTAAAGTGAAAATGGGCGGTTTTAATGACAGGACAAAAATGTAGTTAAAAACTCATCTGGAACTGCCATTATCAACCCCATTGGATCCAGTGTGACTGCCAATGTCACTGCATCCAGTGATTACCCCAGACCAATGTCACTGCATCCAGTGATTACCCCCACCCCAGTGTCACTGCATCCACTGATTACCCCCACCCATGTCACTGCATCCACTGATTACCCCCACCCATGTCACTGCATCCACTGATTACCCCCACCCCAATGTCACCAGGTGACTGCACTGGATCCAGTGTGACCATTGCCCCCACTGCACTGGATCCAGTGATGCCCCCCCCCCCCTAGTCCACTGCACTGGATACAATGATGACCTCTATCCCACTGCACTGGATCCAGTGATTACCTCTATCCCACTGCACTGGATCCAGTGATGACCCCCTAGCCCACTGCACTGGATCCAGTGATGACCTCTATCTCTGCACTGGGTCCAGTGATGATCCCTATCCCACAGTTTGCAGCTGCTGGTGGTTATGTTTCCGGATGGCGCGGTGCATTCTGGGGGTTGTAGTCCGCGCGGTGGCTGCTGGGTTTAGGGGCGGGCCCTGCGTCGCCATAGCGACCGACGCCGCAACCCGGCCTGTGGCCACTGTCCCTCCCGCCTCTGGCCCTCCTCCCGGTCTCTGGCCCAAGTCCAGCCTCTGGTCAGTTTCTGACCTCTGGTCACAGTCTCCCTCCCGGCCTCTGGCCCCGCCCGGCCGCTGGTCAGTCAGTCTCTGGCCTCTGGTCAGTCTCTGGCCCCTGTCCGGCCTTTGGTCAGTCTCTGGCCCCTGGTCAGTCTCTGGCCCCTGTCCAGCCACTATCCAGTCTTTGGTCTCTGTCTGGCCACTGTCCAGTCTCTGGTCACTGTCCGGTCTCTGGTCAGTCGGTCTCTGGCCCCTGTGCAGCCTCTGGTCAGTCTCTCCAGACACTAGGTGGGTTCAGTCTGGGATCTTGCTGCTCTGTGTAACCAGCTGCTGCCCCAGTCTCTCCTCCAGCTCCCAGGCCAGGGAGTGGAGCAGGGACACTCTCTATAAAATGGCCAGCGACCAGGGAAAGGGTAATGGACAAACTGGCATTGGATTCTGGAATTGTGCCAGAGCTTCATACAGCAAAGAGACCCAGGAGCTGCTGAAAGGTGAGACAGAATATACAACAGAATAACACTGCACAGGTATCACAGCAGATTTCACACCCAGATATCATAGAGAGAGCAATGTCTGAGACTAGTAAAGGATGCTGAAACGGCCGTGGGTTTTCCTTGTATGGGAATCACAGAAAGTTAGCATGATGGATACAGCAAGCAATAGGGAAGGCAAATGGCATACTTTAAAGTTTACTTACGCACACCGGCACCTGTTCGGGTACACTGAGGGAGAATTTAGCACGGCCAATGCACCGAACCAGCACGTCTTTCGGACTGTGGGAGGAAACCGGAGCACCCGGAGGAAACCCACGCAGACACGGGGAGAATGTGCAAACTCCACACAGACAGTGACCCAAGCCGGGATTCGAACACAGGTCCCTTGCGCTGCGAGGCAGCAGTGCTAACCACTATGCCGCTATGCTCCCCTATGGGCAGGATTTTGTGGTGCATGTATAAATTGTCTGGGGGTTAGGTGTCAGCATGCTTGTAAAGCTGTGTACGGTTCTGGTCTCTGTACCTAAGAAAGAATGTACTTTCATCACAGTGGTTAGCACTGCTGCCTCACAGGCGCTTCGGTTTCTTCCCACAGTCTGAAAGACGTGCTGGTAAGGTGCATTGGCCGTGCTAAATTCTGCCTCAGTGTACCCAAACGGAGTGTGGCGACTAGGGGATTTTCACAGCAACTTCATTGCAGTGTGAATGTAGATCTACTTGTGACACTAATAAATAAACTTCAACTTTAAAACATTTTAAAAACTTGACAGGGAGGGCAACAAAGATTCGCGAGGTTAATTCCTGGAGTGAGAAAGTTGTCCGACAACAGGACATTGACTACAAAGGGTCTGTACTCCCTGAAGTTTAGGTTAATAAGGGGTGATCTCATTGCAAAGTAGAAAATCCTCAGAAAGCCTGGCTAAATGCTGACCGTTTGTTTCCCTTGGCTGGAGAATCTAGCGCCAGAGGGCGCTGTCTCATAAAGGAACGACCATTTGAGAAATATGTTAATAGGAGCAGGCGTGTAGACCATTCAGGCTGCCCCACCATTCAAACAGAGCATGGCTGATCATCTATGGGTGGTACAGTGGTTAGCACTGCTGCCTCACAACGCCAGGGACCCTGGTTTGACTCCCGGCTTGGGTCAGTGTTTGTGCCGAGTCTGCACATTCTCCCTGTGTCTGTGTGGGTTTCCTCTGGGTGAATCCATAGAATCCTACAATGCAGAAGGAGGCCATTCAGCCTGCTGAGTCTGCACTGGCCACTACCCCCATTACTCCAGGCATTTACCCTAGCTAGACCCCCTGCACATCTTTGGACATTAAGGGGCAATTTAGCATAGCCAATCAACCTAACCTACACATTTTTGGACACTAAGGGACAATTTAGAACATAGAACATAGAAAAACTACAGCACAAACAGGCCCTTCGGCCCACAAGTTGCGCCGGTCATGTCCCTACCTAGGCCTATATATAGGCTTACCTATAACAAATATATATTTAGCATGGCCAATCCACCTAACCACATCTAAATTGCCCCTTAGTGTCCCGGGATGCATAGGTTAGAGGGGTTAGTGGGTAATATGTAGGGATATGTGGATAGGGCCTGGGTGGGATTGTGGTTGGTGCAGACGCAATGGACCGAATGGCCTCTTTCTGCACTGTAGGATTCTATGATTCTATGATCTTTGGACACTAAAGGACAATTTAACACAGCCAATCCACTTTACCCGGACATCTTTGGACTGTGGGAGGAAACCGGAGCACCCGGAGGAAATCCACGCAGACACGGAGAGAATGTGCAAACTCCACACAGTCAGTGACCCAAGCCAGGAATCGAACCCGGGTCCCTGGCGCTGTGAGGCAGCAGTGCTAACCTACTGTGCCACGGTGCTGCCTATTTTTTTTTTCATGATGTGGAGATGCCAGCGTTGGATTGGGGTGAACACAGTAACAGTTTTAACAACACCAGGTTAAAGTCCAACAGGTTTATTTGGTAGCAAATACCATTAGCTTTCGGAGCGCTGCTCCTTTGTCAGATGGAGTGGAAATCTGCTCTCAAAACCTTTTTGAGAGCAGAGGTTTTGAGAGCAGATTTCCACTCCATCTGACGAAGGAGCAGCACTCCGAAAGCTAATGGTATTTGCTACCAAATAAACCTGTTGGACTTTAACCTGGTGTTGTTAAAACTCTTACTATTTTTTTTTCTGCAGAGGAGGAGGACAGGGGGCTCTGGTTTCCTCCCACAGTCCGAAAGACATGCTGGTTAGGTGCATTGGCCATGCTAAATTCTCCCTCAGTGTACCCGAACAGGCGCCGGAGTGTGGCGACTAGGGGATTTTCACAGTAGCTTCATTGCAGTGTTAATGTAATATGTCATTATTGTGACACTAATAAATAAGGTAAACTATCTCAATATCATTTTCCCCGCTATCCCCATATCCCTGAATATCATTCGTATCCAGAAATCTTATCGAACTCTGTCTTGAACATGCTCAATGATTGAGTTTTCACAGCCCCATGGATAGAGAATTCTAAAGATTCACCACCTTCTGAGATTCCCCCTCATCTCAGTCTTAAATAGCCAGCTCCTTATTCGCCCCTTATTCACGTCGAGGGATGTGAAGGTTCAGTCAGTGGATATTAAGACAGAGATAAATAGATTTTGGTTAGCACGAAGGCGAATCAAGCGATATGGGAGTAAGGTGGGACGTGGAGTTGATAGAACCATAGAACCATAGAACATTCCAGCACAGAAACAGGCCTTTTGGCCCTTCTTGTCAGTGCCGAACCATTTTTCTGCCTAGTCCCACTGACCTGCACCTGGACCATATCCCTCCACACCCCTCTCATCCATGTACCTGTCCAAGTTCTTCTTAAATGTTAAAAGTGAGCCCGCATTCACCACCTCATCTGGCAGCTCATTCCACACTCCCACCACTCTCTGTGTGAAGAAGCCCCCCCTAATATTCCCTTTAAACTTTTCCCCCTTCACCCTTAACCCATGTCCTCTAGTTTTTTTCTCCCCTAGCCTCAGTGGAAAAAGCCTGCTTGCATTCACTCTATCTATACCCATCATAATTTTATACACCTCTATCAAATCTCCCCTCATTCTTCTATGCTCCAGGAAATAACCTATTCAACCTTTCTCTGTAACTCAGTTTCTCAAGTCCCAGCAACATCCTTGTAAACTTTCTCTGCACTCTTTCAACCTTATTAATATCCTTCCTGTAATTAGGTGACCAAAACTGCACACAATACTCTAAATTCGACCTCACCAATGTCTTATACAACCTCACCATAACATTCCAACTCTTATACTCAATACTTTGATTTACAAAGGCCAATGTACCAAAAGCACTCTTTACGACCCTATCTACCTGTGACGCCACTTTTAGGGAATTATGTATCTGTATTCCCAGATCCCTCTGTTCTACTGCACTCTTCAGTGTCCTATCATTTACCTTGTATGTTCTACCTTGGTTTGTCCTTCCAAAGTGCAATACCTCACACTTGTCTGCATTAAACTCCATCTGCCATTTTTCAGCCCATTTTTCTAGCTGGTCCAAATCCCTCTGCAAGCTTTGAAAACCTTCCTCACTGTCCATTACACCTCCAATCTTTGTGTCATCAGCAAATTTGCTGATCCAATTTACCACATTATCATCCAGATCATTGAAATAGATGACAAACAACAATGGACCCAGCACTGATCCCTGTGGCACACCACTAGTCACAGGCCTCCACTCAGAGAGGCAATCCTCCACTACCACTCTCTGGCTTCTTCCATTGAAAGAGGTTTAACAACACCAGGTTAAAGTCCAACAGGTTTATTTGGTAGCAAAAGCCACACAAGCTTTCGGAGCTCCAAGCCCCTTCTTCCATTGAGCCAATGTCTAATCCAATTTACTACCTCTCCATGTATACCTAGCGACTGAACCTTCCTAACTAACCTCCCTTGCGGGACCTTGTCAAAGGCCTTACTGAAGTCCATGTTGACAGCATCCACTGCCTTCCCTTTATCCACTTTCCTGGTAACCTCCTCGAAAAACTCTAATAGATTGGTTAAACATGACCTGCCACGCACAAAGCCATGTTGACTCTCCCTAATAAGTCCCTGTCTATCCAAATATTTGTAGATCCTATCTCTTAGTACTCCTTCCACTAATTTACCTACTACTGACGTCAAACTTACCGGCCTATAATTTCCTGCATTACTTTTTGAGCCTTTTTTAAACAACGGAACAACATGAGCTGTCCTCCAATCATCCTGCACCTCACCCATTTTAAATATATCTGCCAGAGCCCCTGCAATTTTAACATTAGTCTCTTTCAAGGTCCAAGGGAAAACCCTGTCCGGTCCTGGGGATTTATCTTCTCTGATTTGCCTCAAGACAGCAAGCACTTCCTCCCCTTTTTACCCCTAATCCCAAACACTAGAATTTCATGTGGGACTATGGCCGAAGAGTTGGGCATTGAATCCCTTCCATTCGGCCTATCTAGTCTACACTGACTCTCCGACAGAGCATCTTACCCAGGCCTACCCCCCTGCCCCATCCCATAATCTCACACACTTAATTTGCTAATCCCCCTAATCTACACACCTTGGGACACTAAGGGGAGCAATTTAGCATGGCAAATCCACGCAACCTGCACCTGGACTGTGAGAGAAAACTGGAGCACCCGGGAGAAAACCACGCATAGAGAGAACATGCAAACTCCACACAGTCCCCTGAGGCCAGTATGGAACCTGGGTCCCTGGTGCTGCAAGGCAGCAGTGCTAACCACTGTGCCATCGTGCCGTCCCTCAAGTCCAAATAAATCACATCCACTGGTTCCCCCTCATCAATTCTACTAGTTACAGCCTGGGAGAATTCCTGTAGATTTGTCAAGCGGGATAAATCATTGCTCTCTCCGATTGTGCCAGTTTTTCAAGTGCTCTGCTGTAAAATCTTTGATAATAAGCTCTAGAAATTTCCCCACCATCAACATCTAGCTGACTGGTCCACAATTCCCTGTTTTCTCTCTACCTCTCTTTTTAGACATGCTGGTTAGGTGTATTGGCAGTGCTAAATTCTCCCTCAATGCACCCGAACAGGTGCCGGAGTGTGGTGACTGGGGGATTGTCACAGTAATTCCATTGCAGTGCTAATGTAAACTTGATGTCGAAAGTCAATGGTGAAGCAGGCTCAAGGTGCTATAGGCTTCCTCCTGCTCCTATTTCCGCTTCTTACAGAGAGAGGAGCAGTGTGGAACACACAAGCTAGAGCAGGTCATTGAGTTCCTTGAGCCAGTTTGCCCATTCCCTTTAATCATGACTGATCTCCATCTACCCACCTCTGTAACCCCAATACCCTCGCTAAACAAAAACCTACACATCTCAGCTTTGACCCTCAGCTTCCACAACCTTTCGGGAGCGAGAGTGAGTTCCAGATTCCCATGACCCTCCGTGTGAAGCGGTGCTTCCTGTGGGTCACCCCTGAGGCGTTGGTGTTGTTTCTCTTCCCACACCTCGTGCTGCACGAGGCAGACTTTCATCTGATTCCGTCGCGAGGTTTTACCCGAAACAGGTCACTGGGCTGTCAATGGAGGCTTATCGCTTGAGGGGCGCCACTCCACACCAAGCTTGGCTGACCAGGACTCTCTCCCACTCTTCCAGCCAGCCTTTGGCGTGTTCAGAAGGATTTACAGGTTGATAATCAACCTTTCCAGCCATGTAATGAACACACCTTCCTTGGCCACCATGTCCTGGAGTGCAACTCAAACCCAGAGCTTCTGGCATGAGGCAGGGATGCTACATTGCCCCTGAGTAGCTCACTCTAATTTTAAGGTTATGCCACCTCAATCTAGGCTTCATCACCATAGGAAATAGGTTAAATTAAAAGAAGCTGCCTTCTTCCTCCTCATTCAGGTTACTACACATCATAAAGGCACTGGTGACCATGGACTTCCATTGGATTTGCCCATGGTTATGCTTGGCAAAGTGTTGCAGTGGTTTGCCATTGCCTTCTGCAGTATGGCTGACCAGAAAACTCCTGCTCTTTAACGCCCACCATCAGGGAGATCAGGAGGATTTACAGGTTTATATGCAACCTGTTTGGCCGTGTTAGGAACGCACCTTCCTTGGCCATTGCGTCCTGAAGTTGGACTTGAAACTGGAGCTTCTGGCCCAGAATTGAAACGGACCCACTGCCTTATCTCCTATATTGAGGGCAATCCAAACTCAGCTGCTGCAACCTGAACTCATAGATTAACTCTGCACTTCCCACCCCTACATTCCCACCAACATCAGTATATCCTAACTAAACAGTTCAGATGGAGTGTGACTCGAGCTTTATATAACCGGAACCCAGTTTCCACCCCTTTGTATTCCAGCACCCTCAAGATTAAGATCAATGTTCCAGGAGCCTCGTAGAATAAAGTAGAATCTCTGCACTGCAGAAGGAGGCCGTTCGGCCCACTGAGTCTGCACCAACTCTCCAACAGAGCATCTGACACAAGCCCTATCCCTGTAAACCCATGTATTTACCCCACTAATCTCCCAAACCTACACACTAAGGGGCAAGTTAGCATGGCCAATCGCCTAAGCAACACATCTTTGGACACTAAGGGACAATTTAGCATGGCCAATCCACCTAACCTGCACATCTTTGGACACTAAGGGACAATTTAGCATGGCCAATCCACCTAATCTACACATCTTTGGACACTAAGGGTCAATTTATCATGGCTAATTCCCCTAACCTACACATCTTTGGACACTGAGAGACAATTTAGCATGGCCAATCCACCTAACCTACACATCTTTGGACACCAAGGGACAATCTAGCATGGCCAATCCACCTAATCTGCACATCTTTGGACACTGAGAGACAATTTAGCATAGCCAATCCACCTAACCTCCATATCTTTGGACTGTGGGAGGAAACCAGAGTACCCGAGGCCAGAATTGAACCCAGGTCCTTGGCCGTGTGAGGCAGCAGTGCTAACCACTTAATTACTTTTTGTACCAGTTCTCTAGCTTTTAGTGATTTCTGTACTTGGATCCCTAAATCTCCCTACTCTTCCTAGCTTCTTGCCAATTATAAGATACTTTGAGTTATCTTTCCTTGGTCCATGGTGGGTGACCTGGACTCTAACTCCACAATTCTCCCCACTCCCTTCATTTCATCCATCAATACCCCTTTGTAACTTGCTGACCCTACCTGTGCGGAGTGTGTTAAATAAATCAGGGTGACACAGTGGTTCTCCCCGTGTCTGCGTGGGTTTCCTCCGGGTGCTCTGGTTTCCTCCCACACTCCAAAGCTGTGCAGGTTTGGTGGATTGACCATGCTGAAATGCCCCTTAGTGTCCCAGGATGTGTGGGTTAGGGGGATTAGCGGCTGCCAAGGGAGGTAGTGGAAGCAGATACGATAGTGAGTTTTAAGGGGCGCCTGGACAAATGCATGAATAGGATGGGGGGTTTTAGTTCAGTCGGGCAGCATGGTCGGTGCAGGCTTGGAGGGCCGAAGAGCCTGTTCCTGTGCTGTAATTTTCTTTGTTCTTTGTTCTAAATGCGTGGGGTTACAGGAATAGGGCATGAGTGGGATGTCCCCTTAGTGTCAGGGGGATTACGTGGGATTATGGGGTAGGGCCTGGGTGGGATTGTTGTCAGTGTGGACTCGATGGGCTGAATGGCCTCCTTCTGCACTGTAGGGATTCTATGATTCAGAGTCATCCAGGCTCGAAACGTTGGCTCTATTCTCTCTCCACAGATGCTGTCAGACCTGCTGAGTTTCTTCAGCATTTTCTGGTTGCGGTTTATTAGCTGGCAGCTAGTGTAGTGGGAATAACACAGACAAACTAATTTGCAGAGAAAATACAGAGAAAATGCAAGAATTCTCAAGTTGTTATAACGAGGGACTTTAACTATCCGAATGTGGCAATCATGTTAAAAGGCTGAGAGGAGCAAGAAGTCTGTGTTCAAGAGAATTTTCTGCATCAGTCCAGTGAGGAAGAAGATATTGCGGGACCTGGTTTTTGGGAAGGTAACAGACATGGTGTCATGGCGGCACAGAGGTTACCACTGCTGCCTCACAGCGCCAGGGAGCCAGGTTCGATTCCCGGCTTAGGTCACTGTCTGTGCAGAGTCTGCACGTTCTTCCCGTGTCTGCGTGGGTTTCCTCTGGGTGCTCTGGTTTCCTCCCACAGTCCGAAAGACGTGCTGGTTAGGTGCATTGGCCATACTAAATTCTCCCTCAGTGTACCCGAACAGGCGCCAGAGTGTGGCGACTAGGGGATTTTCACAGTGACTCCATTGCCGTGTTAATGTAAGCTGACACTAATAAATAAACGTTAAACACTCTGTATCTCAGGCTGTGTACCCCCACATTGCTCTTGCTGTCTGAGCCTCACCTTGTTCCTTCTTGCAGTGATGATGCAGGAATCCAAACTGAACCAATTCCAACAGAGACAGCTCAACAGAAGAGTACAGGGTGAGTATATTTACATATGAGCCTCTCGCTCTGAGCTTTGCAATGAACAAAGCCTCATCTTGTACCTGCACCAGGAGTCAAAATCCGGGAACACCCTCCCTATCAGCACTGGGGGTGTACCTACACCACATGGACTGTAACAGTTCAAGAAGGCAGCTCACCACCGCCTTCTCAAGGGCAGTTAGAGATAAACAAATGCTGGCCTAGCCAGCAATGCCCACATTCCTTGAAAGAACTTAAAAAACCATTTAAGTACCGGCAATTTATCTATTTTACCCGTTCCTCCTTTATGGCTACATTTTGTCCCTTAGCCGTGTCTCTACTTCACAATGTGGATCTCCCCAAGTGGCCCAATGGCCAGCACTGCTGCCTCACAGCGCCAGGGATCCGGGTTCAATTCCAGCCTCGGGTCACTGTCTGTGTGGAGTTTGAACGTTGTCCCCGTGTCTGTGTGGGTTTCCTCCGGGTGCTCCGGTTTCCTCCCACACTCCAAAATTGTTTCCTTAGTGTCCAAAGATGTGCAGGTTAGGTGGATTGGCCATGCTAAATTGTCCCTTAGTGTCCAAAGATGTGCAGGTTAGGTGGATTGGCCATGCTAAATTGTCCCTTAGTGTCCAAAGATGTACAGGTTAGGTGGATTGGCCATGCTAAATTGTCCCTTAGTGTCCAAAGATGTGCAGGTTAGGTGGATTGGCCATGCTAAATTGTCCCTTAGTGTCCAAAGATGTACAGGTTAGGTGGATTGGCCATGCTAAATTGTCCCTTAGTGTCCAAAGATGTGCAGGTTAGGTGGATTGGCAATGCTAAATTGTCCCTTAGTGTCCAAAGATGTGCAGGTTAGGTGGATTGGCCATGCTAAATTGTCCCTTAGTGTCCAAAGATGTACAGGTTAGGTGGATTGGCCATGCTAAATTGTCCCTTAGTGTCCAAAGATGTACAGGTTAGGTGGATTGTTCATGCTAAATTGTCCCTTAGTGTCCAAAGATGTACAGGTTAGGTGGATTGGCCATACTAAATTGTCCCTTAGTGTCCAAAGATGTGCAGGTTAGGTGGATTGGCCATACTAAATTGTCCCTTAGTATCGAAAGATGTGCAGGTTAGGTGGATTGGCCATACTAAATTGTCCCTTAGTGTCCAAAGATGTGCAGGTTAGGTGGATTGGCCATACTAAATTGTCCCTTAGTGTCCAAAGATGTGCAGTTTAGGTGGATTGGCCATGCTAAATTGTCTCTTAATGTCAGGGGATTAGCAGCGTAAATACGTGATGTTACGGGGATAAGGCCAGGGTGGGGTTGTTGTCGGTGCAGGCTCGATGAGCTGATGCTTTCACAATTTATAAATGACTGCCCCTAATCTGCCCCTTTTAGAAAGGGGGGAGAGGTGGGTTGTAATAAACTGAACATGTGGCATGGGGAGGGCGGAGGGGTTCAGGAAACAGGTTACGTGGGAGAATTGAAAACAATTTCTGAGGATATCCCTTCCGACTGAAGAAAGATCAAAGGAAATACAACAGTCTGGTAAATATTAAATAAACCTTCCTGTAGCCGGGAAGAATCAGTGACTGATTCCGAGAGTTACTCTTGCTAGCTGCAGAAAAGCCTAGAACTAAATGGTCCAATTATAATGAGGGTGCAGGAACACAGGGTCTTGGGGGGTTGGAGTGTTACACACACAAACCTTTGAAGTGGCGTGCGAAGCTATGGCGGCTGTTTCCCTGTTAACTATATAGCAAGGCGTGGATTCCAAAAGTAAGCATGTTATGTTTAATCTTCCTGAATGAAGTCTCAGCTGGAGAAACTGGGTCAGATTCTGGTCACCGCAGTTCAAAAAGGATGTTGGGGCCTCCAAGAGGGTGTGGAGGAGATTTACTGGAATGGTTCCAGGGATGAGGGATGTCAGCTAATGAGAAGAGACTGGAGAAGCTTTTAATTGATTTAGTCATGGGATGTGGGGGCCACTGGCTAGGCAGCATTTTTAAAGGCTGTCCCTAATTGCCCTTGAGAACATAGAACATAGAAAGCCACAGCACAAACAGGCCCTTCGGCCCACAAGTTGCGCCGATCACATCCCCACCTCTAGGCCTATCTATAGCCCTCAATCCCATTAAATCCCATGTACTCATCCAGAAGTCTCTTAAAAGACCCCAACGAGTTTGCCTCCACCACCACCGACGTCAGCCGATTCCACTCACCCACCACCCTCTGAGTGAAAAACTTACCCCTGACATCTCCTCTGTACCTACCCCCCAGCACCTTAAACCTGTGTCCTCTCATAGCAACCATTTCAGCCCTTGGAAATAGCCTCTGAGAGTCTACCCTATCCAGACCTCTCAACATCTTGTAAACCTCTATCAGGTCACCTCTCATCCTTCGTCTCTCCAAGGAGAAGAGACCAAGCTCCCTCAACCTATCCTCATAAGGCATTCCCCCCCAGAAGGTGGTGGTGAGTTGCCTTCTTGAACCACCGCAGTCCCTGAGGTGTAGGAGCACCCACAGTGCTGTTAGAGAGGGAGTTGCAGGATTTTGGCCCAGCGACAATGAAGGAACGGCGGCATATGGCGGCACAGTGGGTTAGCACTGCTGTCTCACAGCGCCAGGAACCCGGATTCAATTCCCGGCTTGGGTCACCGTCTGTGCAGAGTTTGCACGTTCTCCCCGTGTCTGCGTGGATTTCCTCCGGGTGCTCTGGTTTCCTCCCACACTCCAAAGATGTGTGGGTTAGGTGGATTAGCCGTGCTAAATTTCCCCTTAGTATCAGGTGGATTAGCAGGGTTACAGGGAAAGGGGCTGGGTGGGATTGTTGTAGGTGCAGGCTTGATGGGCCGAATGGCCTCCTTCTGCACTGTAGGGATTCTATGATTATTCTCCTCAGGATGGGGAAGGTTGAGGGGGGATTTGATAAAATGATAAAGGATATTGATAAAGAGTTAATGAAGAGAAACAGTTTCCAGTAGCAGAATGGTCAGTAATCACAGAACGTTAGGGGCGTCATGGTGGCACAGCGGTTAACACTGCTACCTCACAGCACCAGGGAGCTGGGTTCGATTCCCGGCTCGGGTCACTGTCTGTGTGGAGTTTGTGCATTCTTCCCGTGTCTGCATGGGTTTCCTCCGGGTGCTCCGGTTTCCTCCCACAGTCCAAAGATGTGCGGGTTGGGTTGATTGGCCATGCTAAATTGACCCTAGTGTCAGGGGGATTAAGCAGTGTAAATACGTGGGGTTATGGGAAGAGGGCCTGGGTGGGATTGTGGTCAGTGCAGACTTGATGGGCCGAATGGCCTTGTTCTGCATTGTAAGGGATTCTATGATCTATGGCTTTACAATCATCGTAAGAAGTTTAACAACACCAGGTTAAAGTCCAACAGGTTTATTTGGTAGCAAAAGCCACACAAGCTTTCGGAGCTCCAAGCCCCTTCTTCAGGTGAGTGGGAATTCTGTTCACAAACAGGGCATATAAAGACACAAACTCAATTTACATGAATAATGGTTGGAATGCGAATACTTACAACTAATCAAGTCTTTAAGAAACAAAACAACGTGAGTGGAGAGAGCATCAAGACAGGCTAAAAAGATGTGTATTGTCTCCAGACAAGACAGCCAGTGAAACTCTGCAGGTCCAGGCAACTGTGGGGGTTACAAATAGTGTGACATGAATCCAATATCCCGGTTGAGGCCATCCTCGTGTGTGCGGAACTTGGCTATCAGTTTCTGCTCAGCGACTCTGCGCCGTCGTGTGTCTCCTGTTGGGGAGCACTTCAGCGGTCACGGGCATTCGGCCTCTGATATTCGGGTAAGCGTTCTCCAAGGCGGCCTTCACGACACACGACAGCGCAGAGTCGCTGAGCAGAAACTGATAGCCAAGTTCCGCACACACGAGGACGGCCTCAACTGGGATATTGGGTTCATGTCACACTATTTGTAACCCCCACAGTTGCGTGGACCTGCAGAGTTTCACTGGCTGTCTTGTCTGGAGACAATACACATCTTTTTAGCCTGTCTTGATGCTCTCTCCACTCGAGTTGTTTTGTTTCTTAAAGACTTGATTAGTTGTAAGTATTCGCATTCCAACCATTATTCATGTAAATTGAGTTTGTGTCTTTATATGCCCTGTTTGTGAACAGAATTCCCATTCACCTGAAGAAGGGGCTTGGAGCTCCGAAAGCTTGTGTGGCTTTTGCTACCAAATAAACCTGTTGGACTTTAACCTGGTGTTGCTAAACTTCTTACTGTGTTTACCCCAGTCCAACACCGGCATCTCCACATCATGTTTACAATCATCGGCAGGATAATGAAAGCAAGAAATAAACAGAATTCATTTAACACGTGAGTGGTTATGATCTGGTTCCCATGACCTGATAGGGCGCTGGAAGCAGACTGAGTAACTTTCAAAAAGGAATTGATAAAAACTCGAAGTGGAAAGGAATGACAGAACAAAGGGGAAATGAAGAGGAAATGTGAATAATTCAATGCCACTATGAGCGAGGTCAGGCATGATGGGCTGAATGGCCTCCTTCTCTATGACAATGCGCTCTCATATTTACAGGTTTCTCGTGGAGCTTGGAACAATCTTGTTGTTATAATATTGATTTTTCTTGTAGAGGGCGATGCTTTTCCAGCGAGCTGTAATCCCAACTCCAGCAAGGTCTCAGCTCCTCCGCCACTGCCACCCACCCCATCCCTCCGAGTCTATCCCTCCTCCAAACCACACCTGCGACCCGCAGAGAGCTGCCGTGCCGGAGACGCATACCAACGGGAAAGGTTCCATCCCCGGGCAACAAGTAGGTGTTTAAATATATCCACTGTAACAAACTTTGCGGCAGCTCCTAATCTGTCACATCTCAAACAATCAGCCCCATCACTGGATTATTTTGTGAGATAGACCCCACAAAGAAGGAACCGCAACAAGTGTGAGGTGGTGGCACAGTGGTACTGTCACTGGACGAGTAATTCAGGGTAAAGCTCTGGGGACCCGGGTTCAATCCCACCACGGCAGATGGTGGAATTTGAATTCAATAAAAATCTGGAATTAAGAATCTACTGATGACCATGAAACCATTGTCGGGAAAACCCATCTGGTTCACTGATATCCTTTAGGGAAGGAAATCTGCCGTCCTTACCCGGTCTGGCCCACAGGTGACTCCAGAGCCACGGCAATGTGGTTGACTCTCAACTGCCCTCAGGCAACAAGATATGGGCAATAAATGCTGGCCACGACTGCCACCATCTAGAAGGACAAGGGCAGCAGAGGCATGGGAACGTCATCACCCCCAAGTACCCCTCCGAGCCACTCGCCATTCTGACTTGGAAATACAGCGGCCGTTTCTTCATAGAAATCATAGAAACCCTACAGTGCAGAAGGAGGCCATTTGGCCCATCGAGTCTGCACCGACCACAATCCCACCCAGGCCCTATCTCCACATATTTTTTACCCGCTAATCCCTCTAACCTACACATCCCAGGACTCTAAGGGGCAATTTTTAACCTGGCCAATCAACCTAACCCGCACATCTTTTGGACTGTGGGAGGAAACCGGAGCACCCGGAGGAAACCCACGCAGACACGAGGAGAATGTACAAACTCCACACAGACAGTGACCCAAGCCAAGAATCGAACCCGGGACCCTGGAGCTGTGAAGCAGCAGTGCTAACCACTGTGCTACCGTGTCATCCGGTCACTGTCACTGGGTCAGGATCCTGGAACTCCCTCCCTAAACAGCACTGTGGGTGTACCTACGCCACAGGGACTGCAGCGGTTCCAGAGGCGGCTCACCCACCACAGTTCTCAAGGGGCAATCGGGGATGGGCAATGAATGCTGAGCCTAGCCAGAAACGCCCATGTCAAAAAGAAAAAAAAAACCTAAAAAGAGGACAGATTTTTTAAATGTACAATAATAACCCGCACGGCACGGTAGCACAGTGGTTAGCACTGCTGCTTCACAGCTCCAGGGTCCCGGGTTCGATTCCCGGCTCGGGTCACGGTCTGTGTGGAGTTTGCACATTCTCCTCGTGTCTGCGTGGGTTTACTCCGGGTGCTCCGGTTTCCTCCCACAGTCCAAAGATGTGCGGGTTAGGTTGATTGGCCAGGTTAAAAATTGCCCCTTAGAGTCCTGGGATGCGTAGGTTAGAGGGATTAGTGGGTAAATATGTGGGGGTAGGGCCTGGGTGGGATTGTGGTCGGTGCAGACTCGATGGGCCGAATGGCCTCCTTCTGCGCTGTAGGGTTTCTATGATTTCTATGAACTGGGTACTGTAACAAACGGACGCCTGTTTACAATTCAAGCATTTAATTTTTTTCATTTACTTTCGCATTGATTGAACGGCTGCAAAGAATATAAGAAATAGGAGCAGGAGCAGGCCGTTCGACTCATCGAGCCTGCTCCACCAGTCAGTAAATTTGTGGCGAATCAGATTGTGGCATCAATGCCACTCTCCTGCCTGTCCCCATAACCTCCCTCGTCAAAAATCTGTCTATCTCGGTCTTGAATACATTCCGTGACCCAGCCCCCAACTGCTCTCTGGGGAGGAGAATTTAACAATCCCTCCTCAGCTCCATCCTAAACCAGAAGCTTCTTATTTTTAAACCCCTCGTTCTAGATTCCCCCACGAGGGGAAACATCCTCTCAGTATCCACCCTGTCGAGCCCCGTCAGAATCTCCTAATGTTTCAATAAGATCACCTCTCATACTTCTAAACCCCAATGAGTATCGGCCCAACCTGCTCAACCTTTCCTCATTAGACAACATCTTCATCCTAGGATCAGCCCAGTGAACCTTCTCTGAACTGTCTCCAATGCAAATATACCCCTCCTTAAGAAAGCAGACCAACACTGCACTAGGTGCAGTCTCGCCATTGCCCTGTACACCTGTAGCAGCCTCATTTCCTGCTCCCGCCCCCCCTTGCAATAAAGACCAACTCCTAATTACTCGCTGTACCTGCATGCTAGCATTTTGTGATTCATGTACAAGGACCCCTGGATTCCCTCTGCATCGCAACTTTCTGTGGGGTCTCTCCATTCAAATTATATTCCTGCCAAACTGGGCAACCTCTCATTAAACTCCATCTACCAGATCTTTTCCCACTCTGTCACACACTCTGTCACATGCATTCTCTCACGCGCACTCTCTCGCGCGTGCACTCTCTTGCGCGTGCACTCTCGCGCGTGCACTCTCTTGCGCGTGCACTCTCGCGCGTGCACTCTCTTGCGCGTGCACTCTCGCGCGCGCACTCTCGCGCGCGCACTCTCGCGCGCGCACTCTCACGTGTGCACTCTCTCGCGCGTGCACTCTCGCGCGCACTCACTCGCACGCTCTCGCTCACGTGCTCTCTCTCTCGCTCGCTCTCTCTCTCTCTCTCTGTCGCACGCGCGCTCTCGCGCGCTCGCTCTCTCTCTCTCGCTCGCGCGCTCTCTCTCTTTCTCTCGCTCACGCGCTCTCTCTCTCTCTCTCGCTCGCGCACTCTCTCGCGCGCACACTCTCTCACGTGTGCACTCTCTAGCGCGTGCACTCTCTCGCGCGCACTCACTCGCACGCTCTCGCTCGCGTGCTCTCTCTCTCTCTCGCTCGCTCTCTCTCTCTCTCGCTCGCGCACTCTCTCTCTCTCGCTTGCGCGCTCTCTCTCTCTCGCTCACGCGCTCTCTCTCTCGCTCGCACGCTCTCGCGCTCGCGCGCTCTCTTTCTCTCTCTCGCTCGCTCTCTCTCTCTCTCTCTGTCGCTCGCGCGCTCTCTCTCTCTCGCTCGCGCGCTCGCTCTCTCTCTCTCGCTCGCGCGCTCTCTCTCTCTCTCTCACTCGCGCGCTCTCTCTCTCTCGCTCGCGCGCTCTCCCTCTCTCTCTTGCTCGCGCGCTCTCCCTCTCTCTCTCGCTCGCACGCCCTCTCTCGCTGTGACGATCATTCATTGTTTTACTTCAGGGAACTTGGAGAAGGAAAAGCAGCGTCTGCAGAATCTCATGGCCACTGGGAAAGCCGACCCTGAACCCAACCGCAAACCAATACCCAAGAAAGTGGAGGAGGAAGCTCCGGAAATCGATCGGTTCGAAGAATGTAAGTGTTTCTTTCCAGAGTCACTGCTCCCAAAGGTCAGTCCCTAGCGTGACGCTGCATCTGACACTACTGCTCCTGGGGTGAGTGTGAGGGTGTCAGTGAGGGTCTGTGTCAGTGAGGGTCTGTGTCAGTGAGGGTGAGTAAGGGTGGGTGTGGGTGAGGGTTTAAGGGAGGAAGTTGGGTGAGAGTGGGGGTTGTGAATGGGGTTGTTAATGAGGGAGGGGGCAGTCAGTGAGGGTGTTAGAACAAAGAAAATTACAGCACAGGAACAGGCCCTTCGGCCCTCCAAGCCTGCACCGACCATGCTGCCTGACTGAACTAAAACCCCCTCCCCTTCCAGAGACCATATCCCTCTATTCCCATCCTATTCACGTATTTGTCAAGACACCCCTTGAAAGTCACTATCGTATCCGCTTCCACTACCTCCCCTGGCAGCGAGTTCCAGGCACCCACCACCCTCTGTGTTAAAAATCTGCCTCGTATATCTCCTTTAAATCTTGCTCCTCACACCTTAAACCTGTGCCCCATAGTAATTGACTCTTCCACCCTGGGAAAAAGCTTCTGACTATCCACTCTGTCCATACTCCTCATAATCTTGCAGACTTCTATCAGGTCTCCCCTCAACCTCCGTCGTTCCAGTGAGAACAAACCAGGTTTCTCCAACCTCTCCTCATAACTAATGCCCTCCATACCAACTTCCAACTTCCTGGTAAATCTTTTCCATACCCTCTCCAAAGCCTCCACATTCTTCTGGTAGTGTGATGACCAGAATTGGACACAATATTCCAAGTGCGGCCTAACTAAGGTTACATAGAAAACATAGAAACATAGAAACCCTACAGTGCAGAAGGAGGCCATTCGGCCCATCGAGCCTGCACCGACCACAATCCCACCCAGGCCCACCCCCCACATATTTTACCCGCTAATCCCTCTAACCTACACATCCCAGGACTCTAAGGGGCAATTTTTAACCTGGCCAATCAACCTATCCCGCACATCTTTGGACTGTGGGAGGAAACCGGAGCACCCGGAGGAAACCCACGTTCTATAAAGCTGCAACATGACTTGCCAATTTTTAAACCCAATGCCCCAGCCGATGAAGGCAAGCATGCCATATGCCTTCTTGACTACCTTCTCCACCTGCGTTGCCACTTTCAGTGACCTGTGTACCTGTACACCCAGATCCCTCTGCCTATCAATACTCTTAAGGGTTCTGCCATTTACTGTATATTTCCTATCTGTATCAGACCTTCCAAAATGCATTACCTCACATTTGTCAGGATTAAACTCCATCTGCCACCTCTTCGCCCAAGTCTCCAACTGATCTATATCTTGCTGTATCCTCTGATGGTCCTCATCGCTATCCGCAAATCCACCAACCTTTGTGTTGTCCGCAAATTTACTAATCAAACCAGTTACATTTTCCTCCAAATCATTTATATATATAACATATGTAAGGAGAGGCGATGGCCTAGTGGTATTATCGCTAGACCATTAATCCAGAAACTCAGCTAATGTTCTGGGGACATGGGTTCGAATCCCGCCACGGCAGATGGTGGAATTTGAATTCAATAAAAAATTAAGAATTAAAAATGTACGGATGACCATGAAACCATTGTCGATTGTCGGAAAAACCCATCTGGTTCACTGATATCCTTCAGGGAAGGAAATCTGCCGTCCTTACCCGGTCTGGCCTACATGTGACTCCAGAGCCACAGCAATGTGGCTGACTCTCAACTGCCCTTGGACAACTAGGAATGGGCAATAAATGCTGGCCCAGCCAGTGACGCCCATGTCCCACAAATGAATAAAGAAAAACAAACAGCAAAGGTCCCAGCAAAGATCCCTGAGGAACGCCACTAGTCACAGCCCCCCATTCAGAAACATACCCTTCAACTGCTACCCTCTGTCTTCTATGACAGAGCCAGTTCTGTATCCACCTTGCCAGCTCACCTCTGATCCCGTGTGACTTCACCTTCTGCACCAGTCTGCCATGAGGGACCTTGTCAAAGGCCTTACTGAAGTCCATGTAATCATCCAATGCCCTACCCTCATCAATCATCTTCGTCACTTCCTCAAAAAACTCGATCAAGTTAATGAGACCCCGCCACAAAACCATGTTGCCTCTCGCTAATAAGTCTACTTATTTCCAACTGGGAGTAAATCCTGTCTCAAAGAATCTTCTGCAATAATTTCCCTACCACTGACATAAGGCTCACCAGCCTGTAATTACTGGATTATCCTTGATACCCTTCTTAAACAAAGGAACAACATTGGCTATTCTCCAATCCGAAGGGCCTGTACTGCGCTGTTATGTTCTATGTTCTATGTTAATCTTCTGGGACCTCCCCTGTAGCCAGTGAGGACACAAAGATTTCTCTCAAGGCCCCAGCAATTTCCTCCCTTGCCTCTCTCAATATTCTGGGTTATATCCCATCAGGCCCTGGGGACTTGTCTACCTTAATGTTTCTCAAGAACCCCAATACCTCCTCCTTTTTGATCTCAACATGACCCAAACTATCTACACACCCTTTCCCAGATTCATCATCCACCAAGTCCTTCTCTTTGGTGAATACTGACGCAAAGTACTCATTTAATACCTCACCCATTTCCTCTGGCTCCATGCATAGATTCTCTCCCCTGTCCCTGAGTGGCCAACCCTCTCCCTGGCTACCCTCTTGCTCTTTATATATGCATAAAAAGCCTTGGGATTTTCCTTAATCCTGCTGGCCAATGACATTTCGTGACTTCTTTTAGCCCTCCTCATTCCTTGCTTAAGTTAAATGAGGGAGGGGCAAGTCAGTGAGGGTATTAATGAGGGAGGTGGCTGTCAGTGAGGCTGTTAATCAGGGCGGGAGCAGTCAGTGAGGGGATGAGGGTGATAATGAGGGAGGGTGCTGTCAGTGAGGGGATGAGGGAGGGGCAGTTAGTAAGGGGATGAGGAAGGGGGCTGTCAGTGAGGGAGGGTGCAGGGGGGAGGATGTTAGTGTCTGTAACTAAACTCTTTTCCTCTTCCTATTCCAGTGTGTACTGAGATTGAGGAGAGACAAATGTTCCTGGAGGAAATGGAATCTCTCGGGAAGGGAAAGGATTTCCGAGCAATCATTCAAACTGAAATCTCCCAGGTAGCGGGGTGTTTACCGGCATGTGAGCGGGGTATTTACCGGCAGTGTGAGCGGGGTGTTTACCGGCAGTGTGAGCGGGGTGTTTACCGGCATGTGAGCGGGGTATTTACCGGCAGTGTGAGCGGGGTATTTACCGGCAGTGTGAGCGGGGTGTTTACCGACAGTGTGAGCGGGGTGTTTACCGGCATGTGAGCGGGGTATTCACCGGCAGTGTGAGCGGGTATTTACCGGCAGTGTGAGCGGGGTGTTTACCGGCAGTGTGAGCGGGGTATTTACCGGCAGTGTGAGCGGGGTGTTTACCGGCAGTGTGAGCGGGGTATTTACCGGCAGTGTGAGCGGGGTGTTTACCGGCAGTGTGAGCGGGTGTTTACCGGCAGTGTGAGCGGGTATTTACCGGCAGTGTGAGCGGGGTGTTTACCGGCAGTGTGAGCGGGGTATTTACTGGCAGTGTGAGTGGGTATTTACCGGCAGTGTGAGCGGGTATTTACCGGCAGTGTGAGCGGGGTGTTTACCGGCAGTGTGAGCGGGTATTTACCGGCAGTGTGAGCGGGGTGTTTACCGGCAGTGTGAGCGGGGTATTTACCGGCAGAGTGAGCGGGGTGTTTACCGGCAGTGTGAGCGGGGTATTTACCGGTAGAGTGAGCGGGGTATTTACCGGCAGTGTGAGCGGGGTATTTACCGGCAGTGTGAGCGGGGTGTTTACCGGCAGTGTGAGCGGGGTATTTACCGGCAGAGTGAGCGGGATATTTACCGGCACTGTGAGCGGGTATTTACCGGCAGTGTGAGCGGGGTATTTACCGGCAGTGTGAGCGGGGTATTTACCGGCAGTGTGAGCGGGGTGTTTACCGGCAGTGTGAGCGGGGTATTTGCCGGCAGTGTGAGCGGGGTATTTACCGGCAGAGTGAGCGGGGTATTTACCGGCAGTGTGAGCGGGTATTTACCGGCAGTGTGAGCGGGGTATTTACCGGCAGTGTGAGCGGGGTGTTTACCGGCAGTGTGAGCGGGTATTTACCGGCAGTGTGAGCGGGGTATTTACCGGCAGTGTGAGCGGGGTGTTTACCGGCAGTGTGAGAGGGGTATTTACCGGCAGTGTGAGCGGGGTATTTACCGGCAGTGTGAGCGGGTATTTACCGGCAGTGTGAGCGGGGTATTTACCGGCATGTGTGAGCGGGGTGTTTACCGGCAGTGTGAGCGGGTATTTACCGGCAGTGTGAGCGGGGTGTTAACCGGCAGTGTGAGCGGGTATTTACCGGCAGTGTGAGCGGGGTATTTACCGGCAGTGTGAGCGGGGTATTTACCGGCAGTGTGAGCGGGGTATTTACCGGCAGTGTGAGCGGGGTATTTACCGGCAGTGTGAGCAGGTGTTTACCGGCAGTGTGAGCGGGGTATTTACCGGCAGTGTGAGCGGGGTATTTACCGGCAGTGTGAGCGGGGTATTTACCGGCAGTGTGAGCGGGGTGTTTACCGGCAGTGTGAGCGGGGTGTTTACCGGCAGTGTGAGCGGGGTGTTTACCGGCAGTGTGAGCGGGTATTTACCGGCAGTGTGAGCGGGGTATTTACCGGCAGTGTGAGCGGGATTTTTACCGGCAGTGTGAGCGGGGTATTTACCGGCAGTGTGAGCGGGTATTTACCGGCAGTGTGAGCGGGGTATCTCCCGGCAGTGTGAGCAGGTATTTACTGGCAGTGTGAGCGGGGTATTTACCGGCAGTGTGAGCGGGGTGTTTACCGGCAGTGTGAGCGGGGTATTTACCGGCAGTGTGAGCGGGTATTTACCGGCAGTGTGAGTGGGTATTTACCGGCAGTGTGAGCGGGGTGTTTACCGGCAGTGTGAGCGGGTTGTTTACCGGCAGTGTGAGCGGGTATTTACCAGCAGTGTGAGCGGGGTGTTTACCGGCTGTGTGAGCGGGGTATTTACCGGCAGTGTGAGCGGGGTATTTACCGGCAGTGTGAGCGGGGTGTTTACCGGCAGTGTGAGCGGGGTGTTTACCGGCAGTGTGAGCGGGATATTTACCAGCAGTGTGAGCGGGGTATTTACCGGCAGTGTGAGCGGGGTATTTACTGGCAGTGTGAGCGGGGTGTTTACCGGCAGTGTGAGCGGGGTATTTACCGGCAGTGTGAGCGGGGTATTTACCGGCAGTGTGAGCGGGCTATTTACCGGCAGTGTGAGCGGGGTATTTACTGGCAGTGTGAGCGGGGTATTTACTAGCAGTGTGAGCGGGGTGTTTACCGGCAGTGTGAGCGGGGTATTTACCGGCAGTGTGAGCGGGGTAATTACCGGCAGTGTGAGCGGGGTATTTCCCGGCAGTGTGAGCGGGGTATTTACTGGCAGTGTGAGCGGGGTGTTTACCGGCAGTGTGAGTGGGGTATTTACTGGCAGTGTGAGCGGGGTATTTCCCGGCAGTGTGAGCGGGGTATTTACTGGCAGTGTGAGCGGGGTGTTTACCGGCAGTGTGAGCGGGGTGTTTACCGGCAGTGTGAGCGGGGTATTTACTGGCAGTGTGAGCGGGGTGTTTACCGGCAGTGTGAGCAGGGTGTTTACCGGCAGTGTGAGCGGGGTAATTACCGGCAGTGTGAGTGGGTATTTCCCGGCAGTGTGAGCGGGGTATTTACCGGCAGTGTGAGCGGGGTGTTTACCGGCAGTGTGAGCGTGGTGTTTACCGGCAGTGTGAGCGGGTATTTACCGGCAGTGTGAGCGGGGTGTTTACCGGCAGTGTGAGCGGGTATTTACCGGCAGTGTGAGCGGGGTATTTACCGGCAGTGTGAGCGGGGTGTTTACCGGCAATGTGAGCGGGTATTTACCGGCAGTGTGAGCGGGGTATTTACCGGCAGTGTGAGCGGGGTATTTACCGGCAGTGTGAGCGGGGTGTTTACAGGCAGTGTGAGCGGGTATTTACCGGCAGTGTGAGCGGGGTGTTTACCGGCAGTGTGAGCGGGTATTTACCGGCAGTGTGAGCGGGGTGTTTACCAGCAGTGTGAGCGGGGGATTTACCGGCAGTGTGAGCGGGTATTTACCGGCAGTGTGAGCGGGGTATTTACCGGCAGTGTGAGCGGGGTTTTTACCGGCAGTGTGAGCGGGTTATTTACCGGCAGTGTGAGCGGGTATTTACCGGCAGTGTGAGCGGGGTATTTCCCGGCAGTGTGAGCAGGTATTTACCGGCAGTGTGAGCGGGGTATTTACCGGCAGTGTGAGCGGGGTGTTTACCGGCAGTGTGAGCGGGGTATTTACCGGCAGTGTGAGCGGGTATTTACCGGCAGTGTGAGTGGGTATTTACCGGCAGTGTGAGCGGGGTGTTTACCGGCAGTGTGAGCGGGTTGTTTGCCGGCAGTGTGAGCGGGTATTTACCAGCAGTGTGAGCGGGGTGTTTACCGGCAGTGTGAGCGGGGTATTTACCGGCAGTGTGAGCGGGGTATTTACCGGCAGTGTGAGCGGGGTATTTACTGGCAGTGTGAGCGGGGTGTTTACCGGCAGTGTGAGCGGGGTATTTAGCGGCAGTGTGAGCGGGGTATTTACCGGCAGTGTGAGCGGGCTATTTACCGGCAGTGTGAGCGGGGTATTTACTGGCAGTGTGAGCGGGGTATTTACTAGCAGTGTGAGCGGGGTGTTTACCGGCACTGTGAGCGGGGTATTTACCGGCAGTGTGAGCGGGGTAATTACCGGCAGTGTGAGCGGGGTATTTCCCGGCAGTGTGAGCGGGGTATTTACTGGCAGTGTGAGCGGGGTATTTACTGGCAGTGTGAGCGGGGTGTTTACCGGCAGTGTGAGCAGGGTATTTACCGGCAGTGTGAGCGGGTAATTACCGGCAGTGTGAGTGGGTATTTCCCGGCAGTGTGAGCGGGGTATTTACCGGCAGTGTGAGCGGGGTGTTTACCGGCAGTGTGAGCGTGGTGTTTACCGGCAGTGTGAGCGGGTATTTACCGGCAGTGTGAGCGGGGTGTTTACCGGCAGTGAGCGGGTATTTACCGGCAGTGTGAGCGGGGTATTTACCGGCAGTGTGAGCGGGGTATTTACCGGCAGTGTGAGCGGGGTGTTTACCGGCAGTGTGAGCGGGGTGTTTACCGGCAGTGTGAGCGGGATATTTACCAGCAGTGTGAGCGGGGTATTTACCGGCAGTGTGAGCGGGGTATTTACTGGCAGTGTGAGCGGGGTGTTTACCGGCAGTGTGAGCGGGGTATTTACCGGCAGTGTGAGCGGGGTATTTACCGGCAGTGTGAGCGGGCTATTTACCGGCAGTGTGAGCGGGGTATTTACTGGCAGTGTGAGCGGGGTATTTACTAGCAGTGTGAGCGGGGTGTTTACCGGCAGTGTGAGCGGGGTATTTACCGGCAGTGTGAGCGGGGTAATTACCGGCAGTGTGAGCGGGGTATTTCCCGGCAGTGTGAGCGGGGTATTTACTGGCAGTGTGAGCGGGGTATTTACTGGCAGTGTGAGCGGGGTGTTTACCGGCAGTGTGAGCAGGGTATTTACCGGCAGTGTGAGCGGGGTAATTACCGGCAGTGTGAGTGGGTATTTCCCGGCAGTGTGAGCGGGGTATTTACCGGCAGTGTGAGCGGGGTGTTTACCAGCAGTGTGAGCGTGGTGTTTACCGGCAGTGTGAGCGGGTATTTACCGGCAGTGTGAGCGGGGTGTTTACCGGCAGTGTGAGCGGGTATTTACCGGCAGTGTGAGCGGGGTATTTGCCGGCAGTGTGAGCGGGGTGTTTACCGGCAGTGTGAGCGGGTATTTACCGGCAGTGTGAGCGGGGTATTTACCGGCAGTGTGAGCGGGGTATTTACCGGCAGTGTGAGCGGGGTGTTTACAGGCAGTGTGAGCGGGTATTTACCGGCAGTGTGAGCGGGGTGTTTACCGGCAGTGTGAGCGGGTATTTACCGGCAGTGTGAGCGGGGTGTTCACCAGCAGTGTGAGCGGGGGATTTACCGGCAGTGTGAGCGGGTATTTACCGGCAGTGTGAGCGGGGTATTTACCGGCAGTGTGAGCGGGGTTTTTACCGGCAGTGTGAGCGGGTTATTTACCGGCAGTGTGAGCGGGTATTTACCGGCAGTGTGAGCGGGGTATTTCCCGGCAGTGTGAGCAGGTATTTACCGGCAGTGTGAGCGGGGTATTTACCGGCAGTGTGAGCGGGGTGTTTACCGGCAGTGTGAGCGGGGTATTTACCGGCAGTGTGAGCGGGTATTTACCGGCAGTGTGAGTGGGTATTTACCGGCAGTGTGAGCGGGGTGTTTACCGGCAGTGTGAGCGGGTTGTTTGCCGGCAGTGTGAGCGGGTATTTACCAGCAGTGTGAGCGGGGTGTTTACCGGCAGTGTGAGCGGGGTATTTACCGGCAGTGTGAGCGGGGTATTTACCGGCAGTGTGAGCGGGGTATTTACTGGCAGTGTGAGCGGGGTGTTTACCGGCAGTGTGAGCGGGGTATTTAGCGGCAGTGTGAGCGGGGTATTTACCGGCAGTGTGAGCGGGCTATTTACCGGCAGTGTGAGCGGGGTATTTACTGGCAGTGTGAGCGGGGTATTTACTAGCAGTGTGAGCGGGGTGTTTACCGGCACTGTGAGCAGGGTATTTACCGGCAGTGTGAGCGGGGTAATTACCGGCAGTGTGAGCGGGGTATTTCCCGGCAGTGTGAGCGGGGTATTTACTGGCAGTGTGAGCGGGGTATTTACTGGCAGTGTGAGCGGGGTGTTTACCGGCAGTGTGAGCAGGGTATTTACCGGCAGTGTGAGCGGGTAATTACCGGCAGTGTGAGTGGGTATTTCCCGGCAGTGTGAGCGGGGTATTTACCGGCAGTGTGAGCGGGGTGTTTACCGGCAGTGTGAGCGTGGTGTTTACCGGCAGTGTGAGCGGGTATTTACCGGCAGTGTGAGCGGGGTGTTTACCGGCAGTGTGAGCGGGTATTTACCGGCAGTGTGAGCGGGGTATTTACCGGCAGTGTGAGCGGGGTGTTTACCGGCAGTGTGAGCGGGTATTTACCGGCAGTGTGAGCGGGGTATTTACCGGCAGTGTGAGCGGGGTATTTACCGGCAGTGTGAGCGGGGTGTTTACAGGCAGTGTGAGCGGGTATTTACCGGCAGTGTGAGCGGGGTGTTTACCGGAAGTGTGAGCGGGTATTTACCGGCAGTGTGAGCGGGGTGTTTACCAGCAGTGTGAGCGTGGTATTTACCGGCAGTGTGAGCGGGGTATTTACCGGCAGTGTGAGCGGGGTGTTTACCGGCAGTGTGAGCGGGGTGTTTACTGGCAGTGTGAGCGGGGAGTTTACCGGCAGTGTGAGCGGGGTACTTACCGGCAGTGTGAGCGGGGTATTTACCGGCAGTGTGAGCGGGGTATTTACCGGCAGTGTGAGCGGGGTATTTACCGGCAGTGTGAGCGGGGTATTTACCGGCAGTATGAGCGGGGTGTTTACCGGCAGTGTGAGCGGGGTGTTTACCGGCAGTGTGAGCGGGGTATTTACTGGCAGTGTGAGCGGGGTATTTACCGGCAGTGTGAGCGGGGTGTTTACCGGCAGTGTGAGTGGGTATTTCCCGGCAGTGTGAGCGGGTTGTTTACCGGCAGTGTGAGCGGGGTATTTACCGGTAGTGTGAGTGGGTATTTCCCGGCAGTGTGAGCGAGGTGTTAACCGGCAGTGTGAGTGGGGTATTTACTGGCAGTGTGAGCGGGGTATTTACCGGCAGTGTGGGCGGGGTATTTACCGGCAGTGTGAGCGGGGTATTTACCGGCAGTGTGAGCGGGGTGTTTACCGGCAGTGTGAGCGGGGTGTTTACCGGCAGTGTGAGCGGGTGTTTACCGGCAGTGTGAGCGGGGTATTTAGCGGCAGTGTGAGCGGGTGTTTACCGGCAGTGTGAGCGGGGTGTTTACCGGCAGTGTGAGCGGGGTACTTACCGGCAGTGTGAGCGGGGTGTTTACCGGCAGTGTGAACGGGGTGTTTACCGGCAGTGTGAGCGGGTGTTTAGCGGCAGTGTGAGCGCGTGTTTAGCGGCAGTGTGAGCGGGGTATTTACCGGCAGTGTGAGCGGGGTATTTACCGGCAGTGTGAGCGGGGTATTTACCGGTAGTGTGAGCGGGGTATTTACCGGCAGTGTGAGCGGGGTATTTACCGGCAGTGTGAGCGGGTGTTTAGCGGCAGTGTGAGCGGGTGTTTAGTGGCACTGTGAGCGTGGTATTTACCGGCAGTGTGAGCGGGGTATTTACCGGCAGTGTGAGCGGGGTATATACCGGCAGTGTGAGCGGGGTGTTTACCGGCAGTGTGAGCGGGTGTTTACCGGCAGTGTGAGCGGGGTGTTTACCAGCAGTGTGAGCGGCGTATTTACCGGCAGCGTGAGCGGCGTATTTACCGGCAGTGTGAGCGGGTATTTACCGGCAGTGTGAGCGGGTGTTTAGCGGCAGTGTGAGCGGGTGTTTAGCGGCAGTGTGAGCGTGGTATTTACCGGCAGTGTGAGCGGGGTGTTTACCGGCAGTGTGAGCGGGGTGTTTACCGGCAGAGTGAGCGGGTATTTACCGGCAGGGTGAGCAGGTATTTACCGGCAGTGTGAGCGGGGTATTTACCGGCAGTGTGAGCGGGTATTTACCGGCAGTGTGAGCGGGGTATTTACCGGCAGTGTGAGCGGGTATTTACCGGCAGTGTGAGCGGGGTATATACCGGCAGCGTGAGCGGGTACTTACCGGCAGTATGAGCGGGGTATTTACCGGCAGTGTGAGCGGGGAGTTTACCGGCAGTGTGAGTGGGTATTTACCGGCAGTGTGAGCGGGGTATTTACCGGCAGTGTGAGCGGGGAGTTTACCGGCAGTGTGAGCGGGCTATTTACTGGCAGTGTGAGCGGGGAGTTTACTGGCAGTGTGAGCGGGTATTTACCGGCAGTGTGAGCGGGGTGTTTACCGGCAGTGTCAGCGGGTGTTTACCGGCAGTGTGAGCGAGGTGTTTACCGGCAGTGTGAGCGGGGTATTTACCGGAAGTGTGAGCGGGGTATTTACCGGCAGTGTGAGCCGGATATTTACCGGCAGTGTGAGCGGGTATTTACCGGCAGTGTGAGCGGGGTATTTACCGGCAGTGTGAGCGGGTGTTTACCGGCAGTGTGAGCGGGGTGTTTACCGGCAGTGTGAGCCGGATATTTACCGGCAGTGTGAGCCGGATATTTACCGGCAGTGTGAGCGGGTATTTACCGGCAGTGTGCGCGGGGTATTTACCGGCAGTGTGAGCGGGGTATTTACCGGCAGTGTGAGCGGGGTGTTTACCGGCAGTGTGAGCGAGGTGTTTACCGGCAGTGTGAGCGGGGTATTTACCGGCAGTGTGAGCGGGTGTTTACCGGCAGTGTGAGCGGGGTATTTACCGGCAGTGTGAGAGGGTATTTACCGGCAGTGTGAGCGGGGTGTTTACCGGCAGTGTGAGCGGGGTATTTACCGGCAGTGTGAGCGGGGTATTTACCGGCAGTGTGAGCGGGGTATTACCGGCAGTGTGAGTGGGTATTTACCGGCAGTGTGAGCGGGGTATTACCGGCAGTGTGAGCGGGTATTTACCGGCAGTGTGAGCGGGTATTTACCGGCAGTGTGAGCGGATATTTACCGGCAGTGTGAGCGGGGAGTTTAGCGGCAGTGTGAGCGGGCTATTTACTGGCAGTGTGAGCGGGGAGTTTACTGGCAGTGTGAGCGGGTATTTACCGGCAGTGTGAGCGGGTATTTACCGGCAGTGTGAGCGGGGTATTTACCGGCAGTGTGAGCGGGTGTTTACCGGCAGTGTGAGCGGGGTGTTTACCGGCAGTGTGAGCGGGGTATTTACCGGCAGTGTGAGCCGGATATTTACCGGCAGTGTGAGCGGGTATTTACCGGCAGTGTGAGCGGGGTATTTACCGGCAGTGTGAGCGGGTGTTTACCGGCAGTGTGAGCGGGGTGTTTACCGGCAGTGTGAGCGGGGTATTTACCGGCAGTGTGAGCCGGATATTTACCGGCAGTGTGAGCGGGTATTTACCGGCAGTGTGCGCGGGGTATTTACCGGCAGTGTGAGCGGGGTATTTACCGGCAGTGTGAGCGGGGTGTTTACCGGCAGTGTGAGCGAGGTGTTTACCGGCAGTGTGAGCGGGGTATTTACCGGCAGTGTGAGCGGGTGTTTACCGGCAGTGTGAGCGGGGTATTTACCGGCAGTGTGAGAGGGTATTTACCGGCAGTGTGAGCGGGGTGTTTACCGGCAGTGTGAGCGGGGTATTTACCGGCAGTGTGAGCGGGGTATTTACCGGCAGTGTGAGCGGGGTATTACCGGCAGTGTGAGTGGGTATTTACCGGCAGTGTGAGCGGGGTATTACCGGCAGTGTGAGCGGGTATTTACCGGCAGTGTGAGCGGGTATTTACCGGCAGTGTGAGCGGATATTTACCGGCAGTGTGAGCAGGATATTGGGGGCAGTGTGAGCGGGGTATTTACCGGCAGTGTGAGCGGGTATTTACCGGCAGTGTGAGCAGGATATTGGGGGCAGTGTGAGCGGGGTATTTACCGGCAGTGTGAGCGGGTATTTACCGGCAGTGTGAGCAGGATATTGGGGGCAGTGTGAGCGGGGTATTTACCGGCAGTGTGAGCGGGTATTTACCGGCAGTGTGAGCAGGATATTGGGGGCAGTGTGAGCGGGGTATTTACCGGCAGTGTGAGCGGGTATTTACCGGCAGTGTGAGCAGGATATTGGGGGCAGTGTGAGCGGGTATTTACCGGCAGTGTGAGCGGGTATTTACCGGCAGTGTGAGCGGGGTATTTACCGGCAGTGTGAGCGGGGTATTTACCGGCAGTGTGAGCGGGCTGTTTACCGGCAGTGTGAGTGGGTATTTACCGGCAGTGTGAGCGGGGTATTTACCGGCTGTGTGAGCGGGTATTTACCGGCAGTGTGAGCGGGTATTTACCGGCAGTGTGAGCGGGTATTTACCGGCAGTGTGAGCGGGTGTATACCGGCAGTGTGAGCAGGACATTGGGGGCAGTGTGAGCGGGGTATTTACCGGCAGTGTGAGCGGGTATTTACCGGCAGTGTGAGCGGGGTATTTACCGGCAGTGTGAGCGGAGTGTTTACCGGCAGTGTGAGCGGGGTGTTTACCGGCAGTGTGAGCGGGGTGTTTACCGGCAGTGTGAGCGGGGTATTTACCGGCCGTGTGAGCAGGGTGTTTACCGGCAGTGTGAGCGGGGTGTTTACCGGCAGTGTGAGCGGTGTGTTTACCGGCAGTGTGAGCGGGGTATTTACCGGCAGTGTGAGCGGGGTATTTACCGGCAGTGTGAGCGGGGTGTTTACCGGCAGTGTGAACGGGGTATTTACCGGCAATGTGAGCGGGTATTTACCGGCAGTGTGAGCGGGGTGTTTACCAGCAGTGTGAGCGGGGTATTTACCGGCAGTGTGAGCGAGGTATTTACCGGCAGTGTGAGCGGGGTATTTACCGGCAGTGTGAGCGGGGTATTTACCGGCAGTGTGAGCGGGGTGTTTACCGGCAGTGTGAGCGGGGTGTTTACCGGCAGTGTGAGCGGGGTGTTTACCGGCAGTGTGAGCGGGGTGTTTACCGGCAGTGTGAGCGGGGTATTTACTGGCAGTGTGAGCGGGGTATTTACCGGCAGTGTGAGCGGGGTGTTTACCGGCAGTGTGAGTGGGTATTTCCCGGCTGTGTGAGCGGGGTGTTTACCGGCAGTGTGAGCGGGGTATTTACCGGCAGTGTGAGTGGGTATTTCCCGGCAGTGTGAGCGGGGTGTTTACCGGCAGTGTGAGCGGGGTATTTACCAGCAGTGTGAGCGAGGTATTTACCGGCAGTGTGAGCGGGGTATTTACCGGCAGTGTGAGCGGGGTATTTACCGGCAGTGTGAGCGGGGTATTTACCGGCAGTGTGAGCGGGGTATTTACCGGCAGTGTGAGCGGGGTATTTACTGGCAGTGTGAGCGGGGTGTTTACCGGCAGTGTGAGCGGGGTGTTTACCGGCAGTGTGAGCGGGGTATTTACCGGCAGTGTGAGCGGGGTATTTACCGGCAGTGTGAGCGGGGTGTTTACCGGCAGTGTGAGTGGGTATTTCCCAGCAGTGTGAGCGGGGTGTTTACCGGCAGTGTGAGCGGGGTATTTACCGGCAGTGTGAGTGGGTATTTCCCGGCAGTGTGAGCGAGGTGTTAACCGGCAGTGTGAGCGGGGTATTTACTGGCAGTGTGAGTGGGGTATTTACCGGCAGTGTGAGCGGGGTGTTTACCGGCAGTGTGAGCGGGGTGTTTACCGGCAGTGTGAGCGGGTGTTTAGCGGCAGTGTGAGCGGGTGTTTAGCGGCAGTGTGAGCGGGGTATTTACCGGCAGTGTGAGCGGGGTATTTACCGGCAGTGTGAGCGGGTATTTACCGGCAGTGTGAGCGGGGTATTTACCGGCAGTGTGAGCGGGGTGTTTACCGGCAGTGTGAGCGGGGTGTTTACCGGCAGTGTGAGCGGGTGTTTAGCGGCAGTGTGAGCGGGGTATTTACCGGCAGTGTGAGCGGGTGTTTAGCGGCAGTGTGAGCGGGTGTTTAGTGGCAGTGTGAGCGTGGTATTTACCGGCAGTGTGAGCGGGGTATTTACCGGCAGTGTGAGCGGGGTATTTACCGGCAGTGTGAGCGGGGTGTTTACCGGCAGTGTGAGCGGGTGTTTACCGGCAGTGTGAGCGGGGTGTTTACCAGCAGTGTGAGCGGCGTATTTACCGGCAGTGTGAGCGGCGTATTTACCGGCAGTGTGAGCGGGTATTTACCGGCAATGTGAGCGGGTGTTTAGCGGCAGGGTGAGCGGGTGTTTAGCGGCAGTGTGAGCGTGGTATTTACCGGCAGTGTGAGCGGGGTGTTTACCGGCAGTGTGAGCGGGGTGTTTTCCGGCAGTGTGAGTGGGGTATTTAACGGCAGTGTGAGCGGGGTATTTACCGGCAGTGTGAGCCGGATATTTACCGGCAGTGTGAGCGGGTATTTACCGGCAGTGTGAGCGGGGTATTTACCGGCAGTGTGAGCGGGTGTTTACCGGCAGTGTGAGCGGGGTGTTTACCGGCAGTGTGAGCGGGGTATTTACCGGCAGTGTGAGCCGGATATTTACCGGCAGTGTGAGCGGGTAGTTACCGGCAGTGTGCGCGGGGTATTTACCGGCAGTGTGAGCGGGGTATTTACCGGCAGTGTGAGCGGGGTGTTTACCGGCAGTGTGAGCGAGGTGTTTCCCGGCAGTGTGAGCGGGGTATTTACCGGCAGTGTGAGCGGGTGTTTACCGGCAGTGTGAGCGGGGTATTTACCGGCAGTGTGAGAGGGTATTTACCGGCAGTGTGAGCGGGGTGTTTACCGGCAGTGTGAGCGGGGTATTTACCGGCAGTGTGAGCGGGGTATTTACCGGCAGTGTGAGCGGGGTATTACCGGCAGTGTGAGTGGGTATTTACCGGCAGTGTGAGCGGGGTATTACCGGCAGTGTGAGCGGGGTATTTACCGGCAATGTGAGCGGGTATTTACCGGCAGTGTGAGCGGGGTGTTTACCGGCAGTGTGAGCGGGGTATTTACCGGCAGTGTGAGCGAGGTATTTACCGGCAGTGTGAGCGGGGTATTTACCGGCAGTGTGAGCGGGGTATTTACCGGCAGTGTGAGCGGGGTGTTTACCGGCAGTGTGAACGGGGTGTTTACCGGCAGTGTGAGCGGGTGTTTAGCGGCAGTGTGAGCGCGTGTTTAGCGGCAGTGTGAGCGGGGTATTTACCGGCAGTGTGAGCGGGGTATTTACCGGCAGTGTGAGCGGGGTATTTACCGGTAGTGTGAGCGGGGTATTTACCGGCAGTGTGAGCGGGGTATTTACCGGCAGTGTGAGCGGGTGTTTAGCGGCAGTGTGAGCGGGTGTTTAGTGGCACTGTGAGCGTGGTATTTACCGGCAGTGTGAGCGGGGTATTTACCGGCAGTGTGAGCGGGGTATATACCGGCAGTGTGAGCGGGGTGTTTACCGGCAGTGTGAGCGGGTGTTTACCGGCAGTGTGAGCGGGGTGTTTACCAGCAGTGTGAGCGGCGTATTTACCGGCAGCGTGAGCGGCGTATTTACCGGCAGTGTGAGCGGGTATTTACCGGCAGTGTGAGCGGGTGTTTAGCGGCAGTGTGAGCGGGTGTTTAGCGGCAGTGTGAGCGTGGTATTTACCGGCAGTGTGAGCGGGGTGTTTACTGGCAGTGTGAGCGGGGTGTTTACCGGCAGTGTGAGCGGGGTACTTACCGGCAGTGTGAGCGGGGTATTTACCGGCAGTGTGAGCGGGGTATTTACCGGCAGTGTGAGCGGGGTATTTACCGGCAGTGTGAGCGGGGTATTTACCGGCAGTATGAGCGGGGTGTTTACCGGCAGTGTGAGCGGGGTGTTTACCGGCAGTGTGAGCGGGGTATTTACTGGCAGTGTGAGCGGGGTATTTACCGGCAGTGTGAGCGGGGTGTTTACCGGCAGTGTGAGTGGGTATTTCCCGGCAGTGTGAGCGGGTTGTTTACCGGCAGTGTGAGCGGGGTATTTACCGGTAGTGTGAGTGGGTATTTCCCGGCAGTGTGAGCGAGGTGTTAACCGGCAGTGTGAGTGGGGTATTTACTGGCAGTGTGAGCGGGGTATTTACCGGCAGTGTGGGCGGGGTATTTACCGGCAGTGTGAGCGGGGTATTTACCGGCAGTGTGAGCGGGGTGTTTACCGGCAGTGTGAGCGGGGTGTTTACCGGCAGTGTGAGCGGGTGTTTACCGGCAGTGTGAGCGGGGTATTTAGCGGCAGTGTGAGCGGGTGTTTACCGGCAGTGTGAGCGGGGTGTTTACCGGCAGTGTGAGCGGGGTACTTACCGGCAGTGTGAGCGGGGTGTTTACCGGCAGTGTGAACGGGGTGTTTACCGGCAGTGTGAGCGGGTGTTTAGCGGCAGTGTGAGCGCGTGTTTAGCGGCAGTGTGAGCGGGGTATTTACCGGCAGTGTGAGCGGGGTATTTACCGGCAGTGTGAGCGGGGTATTTACCGGTAGTGTGAGCGGGGTATTTACCGGCAGTGTGAGCGGGGTATTTACCGGCAGTGTGAGCGGGTGTTTAGCGGCAGTGTGAGCGGGTGTTTAGTGGCACTGTGAGCGTGGTATTTACCGGCAGTGTGAGCGGGGTATTTACCGGCAGTGTGAGCGGGGTATATACCGGCAGTGTGAGCGGGGTGTTTACCGGCAGTGTGAGCGGGTGTTTACCGGCAGTGTGAGCGGGGTGTTTACCAGCAGTGTGAGCGGCGTATTTACCGGCAGCGTGAGCGGCGTATTTACCGGCAGTGTGAGCGGGTATTTACCGGCAGTGTGAGCGGGTGTTTAGCGGCAGTGTGAGCGGGTGTTTAGCGGCAGTGTGAGCGTGGTATTTACCGGCAGTGTGAGCGGGGTGTTTACCGGCAGTGTGAGCGGGGTGTTTACCGGCAGTGTGAGCGGGGTGTTTACCGGCAGTGTGAGTGGGGTGTTTACCGGCAGAGTGAGCGGGTATTTACCGGCAGGGTGAGCAGGTATTTACCGGCAGTGTGAGCGGGGTATTTACTGGCAGTGTGAGCGGGTATTTACCGGCAGTGTGAGCGGGGTATTTACCGGCAGTGTGAGCGGGTATTTACCGGCAGTGTGAGCGGGGTATATACCGGCAGCGTGAGCGGGTACTTACCGGCAGTATGAGCGGGGTATTTACCGGCAGTGTGAGCGGGGTGTTTACCGGCAGTGTGAGTGGGTATTTACCGGCAGTGTGAGCGGGGTATTTACCGGCAGTGTGAGCGGGGAGTTTACCGGCAGTGTGAGCGGGCTATTTACTGGCAGTGTGAGCGGGGAGTTTACTGGCAGTGTGAGCGGGTATTTACCGGCAGTGTGAGCGGGGTGTTTACCGGCAGTGTCAGCGGGTGTTTACCGGCAGTGTGAGCGAGGTGTTTACCGGCAGTGTGAGCGGGGTATTTACCGGAAGTGTGAGCGGGGTATTTACCGGCAGTGTGAGCCGGATATTTACCGGCAGTGTGAGCGGGTATTTACCGGCAGTGTGAGCGGGGTATTTACCGGCAGTGTGAGCGGGTGTTTACCGGCAGTGTGAGCGGGGTGTTTACCGGCAGTGTGAGCGGGGTATTTACCGGCAGTGTGAGCCGGATATTTACCGGCAGTGTGAGCGGGTATTTACCGGCAGTGTGCGCGGGGTATTTACCGGCAGTGTGAGCGGGGTATTTACCGGCAGTGTGAGCGGCGTGTTTACCGGCAGTGTGAGCGAGGTGTTTACCGGCAGTGTGAGCGGGGTATTTACCGGCAGTGTGAGCGGGTGTTTACCGGCAGTGTGAGCGGGGTATTTACCGGCAGTGTGAGAGGGTATTTACCGGCAGTGTGAGCGGGGTGTTTACCGGCAGTGTGAGCGGGGTATTTACCGGCAGTGTGAGCGGGGTATTTACCGGCAGTGTGAGCGGGGTATTACCGGCAGTGTGAGTGGGTATTTACCGGCAGTGTGAGCGGGGTATTACCGGCAGTGTGAGCGGGTATTTACCGGCAGTGTGAGCGGGTATTTACCGGCAGTGTGAGCGGATATTTACCGGCAGTGTGAGCAGGATATTGGGGGCAGTGTGAGCGGGGTATTTACCGGCAGTGTGAGCGGGTATTTACCGGCAGTGTGAGCAGGATATTGGGGGCAGTGTGAGCGGGGTATTTACCGGCAGTGTGAGCGGGTATTTACCGGCAGTGTGAGCAGGATATTGGGGGCAGTGTGAGCGGGGTATTTACCGGCAGTGTGAGCGGGTATTTACCGGCAGTGTGAGCAGGATATTGGGGGCAGTGTGAGCGGGGTATTTACCGGCAGTGTGAGCGGGTATTTACCGGCAGTGTGAGCAGGATATTGGGGGCAGTGTGAGCGGGTATTTACCGGCAGTGTGAGCGGGTATTTACCGGCAGTGTGAGCGGGGTATTTACCGGCAGTGTGAGCGGGGTATTTACCGGCAGTGTGAGCGGGCTGTTTACCGGCAGTGTGAGTGGGTATTTACCGGCAGTGTGAGCGGGGTATTTACCGGCAGTGTGAGCGGGTATTTACCGGCAGTGTGAGCGGGTATTTACCGGCAGTGTGAGCGGGTATTTACCGGCAGTGTGAGCGGGTGTTTACCGGCAGTGTGAGCAGGACATTGGGGGCAGTGTGAGCGGGGTATTTACCGGCAGTGTGAGCGGGTATTTAACGGCAGTGTGAGCGGGGTATTTACCGGCAGTGTGAGCGGAGTGTTTACCGGCAGTGTGAGCGGGGTGTTTACCGGCAGTGTGAGCGGGGTGTTTACCGGCAGTGTGAGCGGGGTATTTACCGGCCGTCTGAGCAGGGTGTTTACCGGCAGTGTGAGCGGGGTGTTTACCGGCAGTGTGAGCGGGGTGTTTACCGGCAGTGTGAGCGGGGTATTTACCGGCAGTGTGAGCGGGGTATTTACCGGCAGTGTGAGCGGGGTGTTTACCGGCAGTGTGAACGGGGTATTTACCGGCAATGTGAGCGGGTATTTACCGGCAGTGTGAGCGGGGTGTTTACCAGCAGTGTGAGCGGGGTATTTACCGGCAGTGTGAGCGAGGTATTTACCGGCAGTGTGAGCGGGGTATTTACCGGCAGTGTGAGCGGGGTATTTACCGGCAGTGTGAGCGGGGTGTTTACCGGCAGTGTGAGCGGGGTGTTTACCGGCAGTGTGAGCGGGGTGTTTACCGGCAGTGTGAGCGGGGTATTTACTGGCAGTGTGAGCGGGGTATTTACCGGCAGTGTGAGCGGGGTGTTTACCGGCAGTGTGAGTGGGTATTTCCCGGCTGTGTGAGCGGGGTGTTTACCGGCAGTGTGAGCGGGGTATTTACCGGCAGTGTGAGTGGGTATTTCCCGGCAGTGTGAGCGGGGTGTTTACCGGCAGTGTGAGCGGGGTATTTACCAGCAGTGTGAGCGAGGTATTTACCGGCAGTGTGAGCGGGGTATTTACCGGCAGTGTGAGCGGGGTATTTACCGGCAGTGTGAGCGGGGTATTTACCGGCAGTGTGAGCGGGGTATTTACCGGCAGTGTGAGCGGGGTATTTACTGGCAGTGTGAGCGGGGTGTTTACCGGCAGTGTGAGCGGGGTGTTTACCGGCAGTGTGAGCGGGGTATTTACCGGCAGTGTGAGCGGGGTATTTACCGGCAGTGTGAGCGGGGTGTTTACCGGCAGTGTGAGTGGGTATTTCCCAGCAGTGTGAGCGGGGTGTTTACCGGCAGTGTGAGCGGGGTATTTACCGGCAGTGTGAGTGGGTATTTCCCGGCAGTGTGAGCGAGGTGTTAACCGGCAGTGTGAGCGGGGTATTTACTGGCAATGTGAGTGGGGTATTTACCGGCAGTGTGAGCGGGGTGTTTACCGGCAGTGTGAGCGGGGTGTTTACCGGCAGTGTGAGCGGGTGTTTAGCGGCAGTGTGAGCGGGTGTTTAGCGGCAGTGTGAGCGGGGTATTTACCGGCAGTGTGAGCGGGGTATTTACCGGCAGTGTGAGCGGGTATTTACCGGCAGTGTGAGCGGGGTATTTACCGGCAGTGTGAGCGGGGTGTTTACCGGCAGTGTGAGCGGGGTGTTTACCGGCAGTGTGAGCGGGTGTTTAGCGGCAGTGTGAGCGCGTGTTTAGCGGCAGTGTGAGCGGGGTATTTACCGGCAGTGTGAGCGGGGTATTTACCGGCAGTGTGAGCGGGGTATTTACCGGTAGTGTGAGCGGGGTATTTACCGGCAGTGTGAGCGGGGTATTTACCGGCAGTGTGAGCGGGTGTTTAGCGGCAGTGTGAGCGGGTGTTTAGTGGAACTGTGAGCGTGGTATTTACCGGCAGTGTGAGCGGGGTATTTACCGGCAGTGTGAGCGGGGTATATACCGGCAGTGTGAGCGGGGTGTTTACCGGCAGTGTGAGTGGGTGTTTACCGGCAGTGTGAGCGGGGTGTTTACCAGCAGTGTGAGCGGCGTATTTACCGGCAGCGTGAGCGGCGTATTTACCGGCAGTGTGAGCGGGTATTTACCGGCAGTGTGAGCGGGTGTTTAGCGGCAGTGTGAGCGGGTGTTTAGCGGCAGTGTGAGCGTGGTATTTACCGGCAGTGTGAGCGGGGTGTTTACTGGCAGTGTGAGCGGGGTGTTTACCGGCAGTGTGAGCGGGGTACTTACCGGCAGTGTGAGCGGGGTATTTACCGGCAGTGTGAGCGGGGTATTTACCGGCAGTGTGAGCGGGGTATTTACCGGCAGTGTGAGCGGGGTATTTACCGGCAGTATGAGCGGGGTGTTTACCGGCAGTGTGAGCGGGGTGTTTACCGGCAGTGTGAGCGGGGTATTTACTGGCAGTGTGAGCGGGGTATTTACCGGCAGTGTGAGCGGGGTGTTTACCGGCAGTGTGAGTGGGTATTTCCCGGCAGTGTGAGCGGGTTGTTTACCGGCAGTGTGAGCGGGGTATTTACCGGTAGTGTGAGTGGGTATTTCCCGGCAGTGTGAGCGAGGTGTTAACCGGCAGTGTGAGTGGGGTATTTACTGGCAGTGTGAGCGGGGTATTTACCGGCAGTGTGGGCGGGGTATTTACCGGCAGTGTGAGCGGGGTATTTACCGGCAGTGTGAGCGGGGTGTTTACCGGCAGTGTGAGCGGGGTGTTTACCGGCAGTGTGAGCGGGTGTTTACCGGCAGTGTGAGCGGGGTATTTAGCGGAAGTGTGAGCGGGTGTTTACCGGCAGTGTGAGCGGGGTGTTTACCGGCAGTGTGAGCGGGGTACTTACCGGCAGTGTGAGCGGGGTGTTTACCGGCAGTGTGAACGGGGTGTTTACCGGCAGTGTGAGCGGGTGTTTAGCGGCAGTGTGAGCGCGTGTTTAGCGGCAGTGTGAGCGGGGTATTTACCGGCAGTGTGAGCGGGGTATTTACCGGCAGTGTGAGCGGGGTATTTACCGGTAGTGTGAGCGGGGTATTTACCGGCAGTGTGAGCGGGGTATTTACCGGCAGTGTGAGCGGGTGTTTAGCGGCAGTGTGAGCGGGTGTTTAGTGGCACTGTGAGCGTGGTATTTACCGGCAGTGTGAGCGGGGTATTTACCGGCAGTGTGAGCGGGGTATATACCGGCAGTGTGAGCGGGGTGTTTACCGGCAGTGTGAGCGGGTGTTTACCGGCAGTGTGAGCGGGGTGTTTACCAGCAGTGTGAGCGGCGTATTTACCGGCAGCGTGAGCGGCGTATTTACCGGCAGTGTGAGCGGGTATTTACCGGCAGTGTGAGCGGGTGTTTAGCGGCAGTGTGAGCGGGTGTTTAGCGGCAGTGTGAGCGTGGTATTTACCGGCAGTGTGAGCGGGGTGTTTACCGGCAGTGTGAGCGGGGTGTTTACCGGCAGTGTGAGCGGGGTGTTTACCGGCAGTGTGAGTGGGGTGTTTACCGGCAGAGTGAGCGGGTATTTACCGGCAGGGTGAGCAGGTATTTACCGGCAGTGTGAGCGGGGTATTTACTGGCAGTGTGAGCGGGTATTTACCGGCAGTGTGAGCGGGGTATTTACCGGCAGTGTGAGCGGGTATTTACCGGCAGTGTGAGCGGGGTATATACCGGCAGCGTGAGCGGGTACTTACCGGCAGTATGAGCGGGGTATTTACCGGCAGTGTGAGCGGGGTGTTTACCGGCAGTGTGAGTGGGTATTTACCGGCAGTGTGAGCGGGGTATTTACCGGCAGTGTGAGCGGGGAGTTTACCGGCAGTGTGAGCGGGCTATTTACTGGCAGTGTGAGCGGGGAGTTTACTGGCAGTGTGAGCGGGTATTTACCGGCAGTGTGAGCGGGGTGTTTACCGGCAGTGTCAGCGGGTGTTTACCGGCAGTGTGAGCGAGGTGTTTACCGGCAGTGTGAGCGGGGTATTTACCGGAAGTGTGAGCGGGGTATTTACCGGCAGTGTGAGCCGGATATTTACCGGCAGTGTGAGCGGGTATTTACCGGCAGTGTGAGCGGGGTATTTACCGGCAGTGTGAGCGGGTGTTTACCGGCAGTGTGAGCGGGGTGTTTACCGGCAGTGTGAGCGGGGTATTTACCGGCAGTGTGAGCCGGATATTTACCGGCAGTGTGAGCGGGTATTTACCGGCAGTGTGCGCGGGGTATTTACCGGCAGTGTGAGCGGGGTATTTACCGGCAGTGTGAGCGGGGTGTTTACCGGCAGTGTGAGCGAGGTGTTTACCGGCAGTGTGAGCGGGGTATTTACCGGCAGTGTGAGCGGGTGTTTACCGGCAGTGTGAGCGGGGTATTTACCGGCAGTGTGAGAGGGTATTTACCGGCAGTGTGAGCGGGGTGTTTACCGGCAGTGTGAGCGGGGTATTTACCGGCAGTGTGAGCGGGGTATTTACCGGCAGTGTGAGCGGGGTATTACCGGCAGTGTGAGTGGGTATTTACCGGCAGTGTGAGCGGGGTATTACCGGCAGTGTGAGCGGGTATTTACCGGCAGTGTGAGCGGGTATTTACCGGCAGTGTGAGCGGATATTTACCGGCAGTGTGAGCAGGATATTGGGGGCAGTGTGAGCGGGGTATTTACCGGCAGTGTGAGCGGGTATTTACCGGCAGTGTGAGCAGGATATTGGGGGCAGTGTGAGCGGGGTATTTACCGGCAGTGTGAGTGGGTATTTCCCGGCAGTGTGAGCGAGGTGTTAACCGGCAGTGTGAGCGGGGTATTTACTGGCAATGTGAGTGGGGTATTTACCGGCAGTGTGAGCGGGGTGTTTACCGGCAGTGTGAGCGGGGTGTTTACCGGCAGTGTGAGCGGGTGTTTAGCGGCAGTGTGAGCGGGTGTTTAGCGGCAGTGTGAGCGGGGTATTTACCGGCAGTGTGAGCGGGGTATTTACCGGCAGTGTGAGCGGGTATTTACCGGCAGTGTGAGCGGGGTATTTACCGGCAGTGTGAGCGGGGTGTTTACCGGCAGTGTGAGCGGGGTGTTTACCGGCAGTGTGAGCGGGTGTTTAGCGGCAGTGTGAGCGCGTGTTTAGCGGCAGTGTGAGCGGGGTATTTACCGGCAGTGTGAGCGGGGTATTTACCGGCAGTGTGAGCGGGGTATTTACCGGTAGTGTGAGCGGGGTATTTACCGGCAGTGTGAGCGGGGTATTTACCGGCAGTGTGAGCGGGTGTTTAGCGGCAGTGTGAGCGGGTGTTTAGTGGCACTGTGAGCGTGGTATTTACCGGCAGTGTGAGCGGGGTATTTACCGGCAGTGTGAGCGGGGTATATACCGGCAGTGTGAGCGGGGTGTTTACCGGCAGTGTGAGCGGGTGTTTACCGGCAGTGTGAGCGGGGTGTTTACCAGCAGTGTGAGCGGGTGTTTACCGGCAGTGTGAGCGGGGTGTTTACCAGCAGTGTGAGCGGCGTATTTACCGGCAGCGTGAGCGGCGTATTTACCGGCAGTGTGAGCGGGTATTTACCGGCAGTGTGAGCGGGTGTTTAGCGGCAGTGTGAGCGGGTGTTTAGCGGCAGTGTGAGCGTGGTATTTACCGGCAGTGTGAGCGGGGTGTTTACCGGCAGTGTGAGCGGGGTGTTTACCGGCAGTGTGAGCGGGGTGTTTACCGGCAGTGTGAGTGGGGTGTTTACCGGCAGAGTGAGCGGGTATTTACCGGCAGGGTGAGCAGGTATTTACCGGCAGTGTGAGCGGGGTATTTACTGGCAGTGTGAGCGGGTATTTACCGGCAGTGTGAGCGGGGTATTTACCGGCAGTGTGAGCGGGTATTTACCGGCAGTGTGAGCGGGGTATATACCGGCAGCGTGAGCGGGTACTTACCGGCAGTATGAGCGGGGTATTTACCGGCAGTGTGAGCGGGGTGTTTACCGGCAGTGTGAGTGGGTATTTACCGGCAGTGTGAGCGGGGTATTTACCGGCAGTGTGAGCGGGGAGTTTACCGGCAGTGTGAGCGGGCTATTTACTGGCAGTGTGAGCGGGGAGTTTACTGGCAGTGTGAGCGGGTATTTACCGGCAGTGTGAGCGGGGTGTTTACCGGCAGTGTCAGCGGGTGTTTACCGGCAGTGTGAGCGAGGTGTTTACCGGCAGTGTGAGCGGGGTATTTACCGGAAGTGTGAGCGGGGTATTTACCGGCAGTGTGAGCCGGATATTTACCGGCAGTGTGAGCGGGTATTTACCGGCAGTGTGAGCGGGGTATTTACCGGCAGTGTGAGCGGGTGTTTACCGGCAGTGTGAGCGGGGTGTTTACCGGCAGTGTGAGCGGGGTATTTACCGGCAGTGTGAGCCGGATATTTACCGGCAGTGTGAGCGGGTATTTACCGGCAGTGTGCGCGGGGTATTTACCGGCAGTGTGAGCGGGGTATTTACCGGCAGTGTGAGCGGGGTGTTTACCGGCAGTGTGAGCGAGGTGTTTACCGGCAGTGTGAGCGGGGTATTTACCGGCAGTGTGAGCGGGTGTTTACCGGCAGTGTGAGCGGGGTATTTACCGGCAGTGTGAGAGGGTATTTACCGGCAGTGTGAGCGGGGTGTTTACCGGCAGTGTGAGCGGGGTATTTACCGGCAGTGTGAGCGGGGTATTTACCGGCAGTGTGAGCGGGGTATTACCGGCAGTGTGAGTGGGTATTTACCGGCAGTGTGAGCGGGGTATTACCGGCAGTGTGAGCGGGTATTTACCGGCAGTGTGAGCGGGTATTTACCGGCAGTGTGAGCGGATATTTACCGGCAGTGTGAGCAGGATATTGGGGGCAGTGTGAGCGGGGTATTTACCGGCAGTGTGAGCGGGTATTTACCGGCAGTGTGAGCAGGATATTGGGGGCAGTGTGAGCGGGGTATTTACCGGCAGTGTGAGTGGGTATTTCCCGGCAGTGTGAGCGAGGTGTTAACCGGCAGTGTGAGCGGGGTATTTACTGGCAATGTGAGTGGGGTATTTACCGGCAGTGTGAGCGGGGTGTTTACCGGCAGTGTGAGCGGGGTGTTTACCGGCAGTGTGAGCGGGTGTTTAGCGGCAGTGTGAGCGGGTGTTTAGCGGCAGTGTGAGCGGGGTATTTACCGGCAGTGTGAGCGGGGTATTTACCGGCAGTGTGAGCGGGTATTTACCGGCAGTGTGAGCGGGGTATTTACCGGCAGTGTGAGCGGGGTGTTTACCGGCAGTGTGAGCGGGGTGTTTACCGGCAGTGTGAGCGGGTGTTTAGCGGCAGTGTGAGCGCGTGTTTAGCGGCAGTGTGAGCGGGGTATTTACCGGCAGTGTGAGCGGGGTATTTACCGGCAGTGTGAGCGGGGTATTTACCGGTAGTGTGAGCGGGGTATTTACCGGCAGTGTGAGCGGGGTATTTACCGGCAGTGTGAGCGGGTGTTTAGCGGCAGTGTGAGCGGGTGTTTAGTGGCACTGTGAGCGTGGTATTTACCGGCAGTGTGAGCGGGGTATTTACCGGCAGTGTGAGCGGGGTATATACCGGCAGTGTGAGCGGGGTGTTTACCGGCAGTGTGAGCGGGTGTTTACCGGCAGTGTGAGCGGGGTGTTTACCAGCAGTGTGAGCGGCGTATTTACCGGCAGCGTGAGCGGCGTATTTACCGGCAGTGTGAGCGGGTATTTACCGGCAGTGTGAGCGGGTGTTTAGCGGCAGTGTGAGCGGGTGTTTAGCGGCAGTGTGAGCGTGGTATTTACCGGCAGTGTGAGCGGGGTGTTTACTGGCAGTGTGAGCGGGGTGTTTACCGGCAGTGTGAGCGGGGTACTTACCGGCAGTGTGAGCGGGGTATTTACCGGCAGTGTGAGCGGGGTATTTACCGGCAGTGTGAGCGGGGTATTTACCGGCAGTGTGAGCGGGGTATTTACCGGCAGTATGAGCGGGGTGTTTACCGGCAGTGTGAGCGGGGTGTTTACCGGCAGTGTGAGCGGGGTATTTACTGGCAGTGTGAGCGGGGTATTTACCGGCAGTGTGAGCGGGGTGTTTACCGGCAGTGTGAGTGGGTATTTCCCGGCAGTGTGAGCGGGTTGTTTACCGGCAGTGTGAGCGGGGTATTTACCGGTAGTGTGAGTGGGTATTTCCCGGCAGTGTGAGCGAGGTGTTAACCGGCAGTGTGAGTGGGGTATTTACTGGCAGTGTGAGCGGGGTATTTACCGGCAGTGTGGGCGGGGTATTTACCGGCAGTGTGAGCGGGGTATTTACCGGCAGTGTGAGCGGGGTGTTTACCGGCAGTGTGAGCGGGGTGTTTACCGGCAGTGTGAGCGGGTGTTTACCGGCAGTGTGAGCGGGGTATTTAGCGGCAGTGTGAGCGGGTGTTTACCGGCAGTGTGAGCGGGGTGTTTACCGGCAGTGTGAGCGGGGTACTTACCGGCAGTGTGAGCGGGGTGTTTACCGGCAGTGTGAACGGGGTGTTTACCGGCAGTGTGAGCGGGTGTTTAGCGGCAGTGTGAGCGCGTGTTTAGCGGCAGTGTGAGCGGGGTATTTACCGGCAGTGTGAGCGGGGTATTTACCGGCAGTGTGAGCGGGGTATTTACCGGTAGTGTGAGCGGGGTATTTACCGGCAGTGTGAGCGGGGTATTTACCGGCAGTGTGAGCGGGTGTTTAGCGGCAGTGTGAGCGGGTGTTTAGTGGCACTGTGAGCGTGGTATTTACCGGCAGTGTGAGCGGGGTATTTACCGGCAGTGTGAGCGGGGTATATACCGGCAGTGTGAGCGGGGTGTTTACCGGCAGTGTGACCGGGTGTTTACCGGCAGTGTGAGCGGGGTGTTTACCAGCAGTGTGAGCGGCGTATTTACCGGCAGCGTGAGCGGCGTATTTACCGGCAGTGTGAGCGGGTATTTACCGGCAGTGTGAGCGGGTGTTTAGCGGCAGTGTGAGCGGGTGTTTAGCGGCAGTGTGAGCGTGGTATTTACCGGCAGTGTGAGCGGGGTGTTTACCGGCAGTGTGAGCGGGGTGTTTACCGGCAGTGTGAGCGGGGTGTTTACCGGCAGTGTGAGTGGGGTGTTTACCGGCAGAGTGAGCGGGTATTTACCGGCAGGGTGAGCAGGTATTTACCGGCAGTGTGAGCGGGGTATTTACTGGCAGTGTGAGCGGGTATTTACCGGCAGTGTGAGCGGGGTATTTACCGGCAGTGTGAGCGGGTATTTACCGGCAGTGTGAGCGGGGTATATACCGGCAGCGTGAGCGGGTACTTACCGGCAGTATGAGCGGGGTATTTACCGGCAGTGTGAGCGGGGTGTTTACCGGCAGTGTGAGTGGGTATTTACCGGCAGTGTGAGCGGGGTATTTACCGGCAGTGTGAGCGGGGAGTTTACCGGCAGTGTGAGCGGGCTATTTACTGGCAGTGTGAGCGGGGAGTTTACTGGCAGTGTGAGCGGGTATTTACCGGCAGTGTGAGCGGGGTGTTTACCGGCAGTGTCAGCGGGTGTTTACCGGCAGTGTGAGCGAGGTGTTTACCGGCAGTGTGAGCGGGGTATTTACCGGAAGTGTGAGCGGGGTATTTACCGGCAGTGTGAGCCGGATATTTACCGGCAGTGTGAGCGGGTATTTACCGGCAGTGTGAGCGGGGTATTTACCGGCAGTGTGAGCGGGTGTTTACCGGCAGTGTGAGCGGGGTGTTTACCGGCAGTGTGAGCGGGGTATTTACCGGCAGTGTGAGCCGGATATTTACCGGCAGTGTGAGCGGGTATTTACCGGCAGTGTGCGCGGGGTATTTACCGGCAGTGTGAGCGGGGTATTTACCGGCAGTGTGAGCGGGGTGTTTACCGGCAGTGTGAGCGAGGTGTTTACCGGCAGTGTGAGCGGGGTATTTACCGGCAGTGTGAGCGGGTGTTTACCGGCAGTGTGAGCGGGGTATTTACCGGCAGTGTGAGAGGGTATTTACCGGCAGTGTGAGCGGGGTGTTTACCGGCAGTGTGAGCGGGGTATTTACCGGCAGTGTGAGCGGGGTATTTACCGGCAGTGTGAGCGGGGTATTACCGGCAGTGTGAGTGGGTATTTACCGGCAGTGTGAGCGGGGTATTACCGGCAGTGTGAGCGGGTATTTACCGGCAGTGTGAGCGGGTATTTACCGGCAGTGTGAGCGGATATTTACCGGCAGTGTGAGCAGGATATTGGGGGCAGTGTGAGCGGGGTATTTACCGGCAGTGTGAGCGGGTATTTACCGGCAGTGTGAGCAGGATATTGGGGGCAGTGTGAGCGGGGTATTTACCGGCAGTGTGAGCGGGTATTTACCGGCAGTGTGAGCAGGATATTGGGGGCAGTGTGAGCGGGGTATTTACCGGCAGTGTGAGCGGGTATTTACCGGCAGTGTGAGCAGGATATTGGGGGCAGTGTGAGCGGGGTATTTACCGGCAGTGTGAGCGGGTATTTACCGGCAGTGTGAGCAGGATATTGGGGGCAGTGTGAGCGGGTATTTACCGGCAGTGTGAGCGGGTATTTACCGGCAGTGTGAGCGGGGTATTTACCGGCAGTGTGAGCGGGGTATTTACCGGCAGTGTGAGCGGGCTGTTTACCGGCAGTGTGAGTGGGTATTTACCGGCAGTGTGAGCGGGGTATTTACCGGCAGTGTGAGCGGGTATTTACCGGCAGTGTGAGCGGGTATTTACCGGCAGTGTGAGCGGGTATTTACCGGCAGTGTGAGCGGGTGTTTACCGGCAGTGTGAGCAGGACATTGGGGGCAGTGTGAGCGGGGTATTTACCGGCAGTGTGAGCGGGTATTTACCGGCAGTGTGAGCGGGGTATTTACCGGCAGTGTGAGCGGAGTGTTTACCGGCAGTGTGAGCGGGGTGTTTACCGGCAGTGTGAGCGGGGTGTTTACCGGCAGTGTGAGCGGGGTATTTACCGGCCGTGTGAGCAGGGTGTTTACCGGCAGTGTGAGCGGGGTGTTTACCGGCAGTGTGAGCGGGGTGTTTACCGGCAGTGTGAGCGGGGTATTTACCGGCAGTGTGAGCGGGGTATTTACCGGCAGTGTGAGCGGGGTGTTTACCGGCAGTGTGAACGGGGTATTTACCGGCAATGTGAGCGGGTATTTACCGGCAGTGTGAGCGGGGTGTTTACCAGCAGTGTGAGCGGGGTATTTACCGGCAGTGTGAGCGAGGTATTTACCGGCAGTGTGAGCGGGGTATTTACCGGCAGTGTGAGCGGGGTATTTACCGGCAGTGTGAGCGGGGTGTTTACCGGCAGTGTGAGCGGGGTGTTTACCGGCAGTGTGAGCGGGGTGTTTACCGGCAGTGTGAGCGGGGTATTTACTGGCAGTGTGAGCGGGGTATTTACCGGCAGTGTGAGCGGGGTGTTTACCGGCAGTGTGAGTGGGTATTTCCCGGCTGTGTGAGCGGGGTGTTTACCGGCAGTGTGAGCGGGGTATTTACCGGCAGTGTGAGTGGGTATTTCCCGGCAGTGTGAGCGGGGTGTTTACCGGCAGTGTGAGCGGGGTATTTACCAGCAGTGTGAGCGAGGTATTTACCGGCAGTGTGAGCGGGGTATTTACCGGCAGTGTGAGCGGGGTATTTACCGGCAGTGTGAGCGGGGTATTTACCGGCAGTGTGAGCGGGGTATTTACCGGCAGTGTGAGCGGGGTATTTACTGGCAGTGTGAGCGGGGTGTTTACCGGCAGTGTGAGCGGGGTGTTTACCGGCAGTGTGAGCGGGGTATTTACCGGCAGTGTGAGCGGGGTATTTACCGGCAGTGTGAGCGGGGTGTTTACCGGCAGTGTGAGTGGGTATTTCCCAGCAGTGTGAGCGGGGTGTTTACCGGCAGTGTGAGCGGGGTATTTACCGGCAGTGTGAGTGGGTATTTCCCGGCAGTGTGAGCGAGGTGTTAACCGGCAGTGTGAGCGGGGTATTTACTGGCAATGTGAGTGGGGTATTTACCGGCAGTGTGAGCGGGGTGTTTACCGGCAGTGTGAGCGGGGTGTTTACCGGCAGTGTGAGCGGGTGTTTAGCGGCAGTGTGAGCGGGTGTTTAGCGGCAGTGTGAGCGGGGTATTTACCGGCAGTGTGAGCGGGGTATTTACCGGCAGTGTGAGCGGGTATTTACCGGCAGTGTGAGCGGGGTATTTACCGGCAGTGTGAGCGGGGTGTTTACCGGCAGTGTGAGCGGGGTGTTTACCGGCAGTGTGAGCGGGTGTTTAGCGGCAGTGTGAGCGGGGTATTTACCGGCAGTGTGAGCGGGTGTTTAGCGGCAGTGTGAGCGGGTGTTTAGTGGCAGTGTGAGCGTGGTATTTACCGGCAGTGTGAGCGGGGTATTTACCGGCAGTGTGAGCGGGGTATTTACCGGCAGTGTGAGCGGGGTGTTTACCGGCAGTGTGAGCGGGTGTTTACCGGCAGTGTGAGCGGGGTGTTTACCAGCAGTGTGAGCGGCGTATTTACCGGCAGTGTGAGCGGCGTATTTACCGGCAGTGTGAGCGGGTATTTACCGGCAATGTGAGCGGGTGTTTAGCGGCAGGGTGAGCGGGTGTTTAGCGGCAGTGTGAGCGTGGTATTTACCGGCAGTGTGAGCGGGGTGTTTACCGGCAGTGTGAGCGGGGTGTTTTCCGGCAGTGTGAGCGGGGTATTTAACGGCAGTGTGAGCGGGGTATTTACCGGCAGTGTGAGCCGGATATTTACCGGCAGTGTGAGCGGGTATTTACCGGCAGTGTGAGCGGGGTATTTACCGGCAGTGTGAGCGGGTGTTTACCGGCAGTGTGAGCGGGGTGTTTACCGGCAGTGTGAGCGGGGTATTTACCGGCAGTGTGAGCCGGATATTTACCGGCAGTGTGAGCGGGTAGTTACCGGCAGTGTGCGCGGGGTATTTACCGGCAGTGTGAGCGGGGTATTTACCGGCAGTGTGAGCGGGGTGTTTACCGGCAGTGTGAGCGAGGTGTTTACCGGCAGTGTGAGCGGGGTATTTACCGGCAGTGTGAGCGGGTGTTTACCGGCAGTGTGAGCGGGGTATTTACCGGCAGTGTGAGAGGGTATTTACCGGCAGTGTGAGCGGGGTGTTTACCGGCAGTGTGAGCGGGGTATTTACCGGCAGTGTGAGCGGGGTATTTACCGGCAGTGTGAGCGGGGTATTACCGGCAGTGTGAGTGGGTATTTACCGGCAGTGTGAGCGGGGTATTACCGGCAGTGTGAGCGGGGTATTTACCGGCAATGTGAGCGGGTATTTACCGGCAGTGTGAGCGGGGTGTTTACCGGCAGTGTGAGCGGGGTATTTACCGGCAGTGTGAGCGAGGTATTTACCGGCAGTGTGAGCGGGGTATTTACCGGCAGTGTGAGCGGGGTATTTACCGGCAGTGTGAGCGGGGTATTTACCGGCAGTGTGAGCGGGGTGTTTACCGGCAGTGTGAGCGGGGTGTTTACCGGCAGTGTGAGCGGGGTGTTTACCGGCAGTGTGAGCGGGGTATTTACTGGCAGTGGGAGCGGGGTATTTACCGGCAGTGTGAGCGGGGTGTTTACCGGCAGTGTGAGTGGGTATTTCCCGGCTGTGTGAGCGGGGTGTTTACCGGCAGTGTGAGCGGGGTATTTACCGGCAGTGTGAGTGGGTACTTCCCGGCAGTGTGAGCGGGGTGTTTACCGGCAGTGTGAGCGGGGTATTTACCGGCAGTGTGAGCGAGGTATTTACCGGCAGTGTGAGCGGGGTGTTTACCGGCAGTGTGAGCGGGGTATTTACTGGCAGTGTGAGCGGGGTATTTACTGGCAGTGTGAGCGGGGTGTTTACCGGCAGTGTGAGCGGGGTATTTACCAGCAGTGTGAGCGGTTTATTTACTGGCAGTGTGAGCGGGGTATTTACTGGCAGTGTGAGCGGGGTGTTTACCGGCAGTGTGAGCGGGGTATTTACCGGCAGTGTGAGCGGGTTATTTACCGGCAGTGTGAGCGGGGTGTTTACCAGCAGTGTGAGCGGGTATTTACCGGCAGTGTGAGCGGGGTATTTACCGGCAGTGTGAGCGGGTATTTACCGGCAGTGTGAGCGGGTGTTTACCGGCAGTGTGAGCGGGGTATTTACCGGCAGTGTGAGCGGGGTATTTACCGGCAGTGTGAGCGGGGTGTTTACCGGCAGTGTGAGCGGGGTGTTTACCGGCAGTGTGAGCGGGTGTTTAGCGGCAGTGTGAGCGGGTGTTTAGCGGCAATGTGAGCGGGGTATTTACCGGCAGTGTGAGCGGGTGTTTAGCGGCAGTGTGAGCGGGTGTTTAGTGGCAGTGTGAGCGTGGTATTTACCGGCAGTGTGAGCGGGGTGTTTACCGGCAGTGTGAGCGGGGTGTTTACCGGCAGTGTGAGCGGGTGTTTACCGGCAGTGTGAGCGGGGTATTTAGCGGCAGTGTGAGCGGGTGTTTACCGGCAGTGTGAGCGGGGTGTTTACCGGCAGTGTGAGCGGGGTACTTACCGGCAGTGTGAGCGGGGTGTTTACCGGCAGTGTGAACGGGGTGTTTACCGGCAGTGTGAGCGGGTGTTTAGCGGCAGTGTGAGCGCGTGTTTAGCGGCAGTGTGAGCGGGGTATTTACCGGCAGTGTGAGCGGGGTATTTACCGGCAGTGTGAGCGGGGTATTTACCGGTAGTGTGAGCGGGGTATTTACCGGCAGTGTGAGCGGGGTATTTACCGGCAGTGTGAGCGGGTGTTTAGCGGCAGTGTGAGCGGGTGTTTAGTGGCACTGTGAGCGTGGTATTTACCGGCAGTGTGAGCGGGGTATTTACCGGCAGTGTGAGCGGGGTATATACCGGCAGTGTGAGCGGGGTGTTTACCGGCAGTGTGAGCGGGTGTTTACCGGCAGTGTGAGCGGGGTGTTTACCAGCAGTGTGAGCGGCGTATTTACCGGCAGTGTGAGCGGCGTATTTACCGGCAGTGTGAGCAGGTATTTACCGGCAGTGTGAGCGGGTGTTTAGCGGCAGTGTGAGCGGGTGTTTAGCGGCAGTGTGAGCGTGGTATTTACCGGCAGTGTGAGCGGGGTGTTTACCGGCAGTGTGAGCGGGGTGTTTACCGGCAGTGTGAGCGGTGTGTTTACCGGCAGTGTGAGTGGGGTGTTTACCGGCAGAGTGAGCGGGTATTTACCGGCAGGGTGAGCAGGTATTTACCGGCAGTGTGAGCGGGGTATTTACCGGCAGTGTGAGCGGGTATTTACCGGCAGTGTGAGCGGGGTATTTACCGGCAGTGTGAGCAGGTATTTACCGGCAGTGTGAGCGGGGTATTTACCGGCAGCGTGAGCGGGTACTTACCGGCAGTATGAGCGGGGTATTTACCGGCAGTGTTAGCGGGGTGTTTACCGGCAGTGTGAGTGGGTATTTACCGGCAGTGTGAGCGGGGTGTTTACCGGCAGTGTGAGCGGGGAGTTTACCGGCAGTGTGAGCGGGCTATTTACTGGCAGTGTGAGCGGGGAGTTTACTGGCAGTGTGAGCGGGTATTTACCGGCAGTGTGAGCGGGGTGTTTACCGGCAGTGTCAGCGGGTGTTTACCGGCAGTGTGAGCAAGGTGTTTACCGGCAGTGTGAGCGGGGTATTTACCGGAAGTGTGAGCGGGGTATTTACCGGCAGTGTGAGCCGGATATTTACCGGCAGTGTGAGCGGGTATTTACCGGCAGTGTGAGCGGGGTATTTACCGGCAGTGTGAGCGGGTGTTTACCGGCAGTGTGAGCGGGGTGTTTACCGGCAGTGTGAGCGGGGTATTTACCGGCAGTGTGAGCCGGATATTTACCGGCAGTGTGAGCGGGGTGTTTACCGGCAGTGTGAGTGGGGTGTTTACCGGCAGAGTGAGCGGGTATTTACCGGCAGGGTGAGCAGGTATTTACCGGCAGTGTGAGCGGGGTATTTACCGGCAGTGTGAGCGGGTATTTACCGGCAGTGTGAGCGGGGTATTTACCGGCAGTGTGAGCGGGTATTTACCGGCAGTGTGAGCGGGGTATTTACCGGCAGCGTGAGCGGGTACTTACCGGCAGTATGAGCGGGGTATTTACCGGCAGTGTTAGCGGGGTGTTTACCGGCAGTGTGAGTGGGTATTTACCGGCAGTGTGAGCGGGGTATTTACCGGCAGTGTGAGCGGGGAGTTTACCGGCAGTGTGAGCGGGCTATTTACTGGCAGTGTGAGCGGGGAGTTTACTGGCAGTGTGAGCGGGTATTTACCGGCAGTGTGAGCGGGGTGTTTACCGGCAGTGTCAGCGGGTGTTTACCGGCAGTGTGAGCGAGGTGTTTACCGGCATTGTGAGCGGGGTATTTACCGGCAGTGTGAGCGGGGTATTTACCGGCAGTGTGAGCGGGTATTTACCGGCAGTGTGAGCGGGTATTTACCGGCAGTGTGAGCGGGGTATTTACCGGCAGTGTGAGCGGGGTATTTACCGGCAGTGTGAGCGGGCTGTTTACCGGCAGTGTGAGTGGGTATTTACCGGCAGTGTGAGCGGGGTATTTACCGGCAGTGTGAGCGGGTATTTACCGGCAGTGTGAGCGGGTATTTACCGGCAGTGTGAGCGGGTATTTACCGGCAGTGTGAGCGGGTGTTTACCGGCAGTGTGAGCAGGACATTGGGGGCAGTGTGAGCGGGGTATTTACCGGCAGTGTGAGCGGGTATTTACCGGCAGTGTGAGCGGGGTATTTACCGGCAGTGTGAGCGGAGTGTTTACCGGCAGTGTGAGCGGGGTGTTTACCGGCAGTGTGAGCGGGGTGTTTACCGGCAGTGTGAGCGGGGTATTTACCGGCCGTGTGAGCAGGGTGTTTACCGGCAGTGTGAGCGGGGTGTTTACCGGCAGTGTGAGCGGGGTGTTTACCGGCAGTGTGAGCGGGGTATTTACCGGCAGTGTGAGCGGGGTATTTACCGGCAGTGTGAGCGGGGTGTTTACCGGCAGTGTGAACGGGGTATTTACCGGCAATGTGAGCGGGTATTTACCGGCAGTGTGAGCGGGGTGTTTACCAGCAGTGTGAGCGGGGTATTTACCGGCAGTGTGAGCGAGGTATTTACCGGCAGTGTGAGCGGGGTATTTACCGGCAGTGTGAGCGGGGTATTTACCGGCAGTGTGAGCGGGGTGTTTACCGGCAGTGTGAGCGGGGTGTTTACCGGCAGTGTGAGCGGGGTGTTTACCGGCAGTGTGAGCGGGGTATTTACTGGCAGTGTGAGCGGGGTATTTACCGGCAGTGTGAGCGGGGTGTTTACCGGCAGTGTGAGTGGGTATTTCCCGGCTGTGTGAGCGGGGTGTTTACCGGCAGTGTGAGCGGGGTATTTACCGGCAGTGTGAGTGGGTATTTCCCGGCAGTGTGAGCGGGGTGTTTACCGGCAGTGTGAGCGGGGTATTTACCAGCAGTGTGAGCGAGGTATTTACCGGCAGTGTGAGCGGGGTATTTACCGGCAGTGTGAGCGGGGTATTTACCGGCAGTGTGAGCGGGGTATTTACCGGCAGTGTGAGCGGGGTATTTACCGGCAGTGTGAGCGGGGTATTTACTGGCAGTGTGAGCGGGGTGTTTACCGGCAGTGTGAGCGGGGTGTTTACCGGCAGTGTGAGCGGGGTATTTACCGGCAGTGTGAGCGGGGTATTTACCGGCAGTGTGAGCGGGGTGTTTACCGGCAGTGTGAGTGGGTATTTCCCAGCAGTGTGAGCGGGGTGTTTACCGGCAGTGTGAGCGGGGTATTTACCGGCAGTGTGAGTGGGTATTTCCCGGCAGTGTGAGCGAGGTGTTAACCGGCAGTGTGAGCGGGGTATTTACTGGCAATGTGAGTGGGGTATTTACCGGCAGTGTGAGCGGGGTGTTTACCGGCAGTGTGAGCGGGGTGTTTACCGGCAGTGTGAGCGGGTGTTTAGCGGCAGTGTGAGCGGGTGTTTAGCGGCAGTGTGAGCGGGGTATTTACCGGCAGTGTGAGCGGGGTATTTACCGGCAGTGTGAGCGGGTATTTACCGGCAGTGTGAGCGGGGTATTTACCGGCAGTGTGAGCGGGGTGTTTACCGGCAGTGTGAGCGGGGTGTTTACCGGCAGTGTGAGCGGGTGTTTAGCGGCAGTGTGAGCGGGGTATTTACCGGCAGTGTGAGCGGGTGTTTAGCGGCAGTGTGAGCGGGTGTTTAGTGGCAGTGTGAGCGTGGTATTTACCGGCAGTGTGAGCGGGGTATTTACCGGCAGTGTGAGCGGGGTATTTACCGGCAGTGTGAGCGGGGTGTTTACCGGCAGTGTGAGCGGGTGTTTACCGGCAGTGTGAGCGGGGTGTTTACCAGCAGTGTGAGCGGCGTATTTACCGGCAGTGTGAGCGGCGTATTTACCGGCAGTGTGAGCGGGTATTTACCGGCAATGTGAGCGGGTGTTTAGCGGCAGGGTGAGCGGGTGTTTAGCGGCAGTGTGAGCGTGGTATTTACCGGCAGTGTGAGCGGGGTGTTTACCGGCAGTGTGAGCGGGGTGTTTTCCGGCAGTGTGAGCGGGGTATTTAACGGCAGTGTGAGCGGGGTATTTACCGGCAGTGTGAGCCGGATATTTACCGGCAGTGTGAGCGGGTATTTACCGGCAGTGTGAGCGGGGTATTTACCGGCAGTGTGAGCGGGTGTTTACCGGCAGTGTGTGCGGGGTGTTTACCGGCAGTGTGAGCGGGGTATTTACCGGCAGTGTGAGCCGGATATTTACCGGCAGTGTGAGCGGGTAGTTACCGGCAGTGTGCGCGGGGTATTTACCGGCAGTGTGAGCGGGGTATTTACCGGCAGTGTGAGCGGGGTGTTTACCGGCAGTGTGAGCGAGGTGTTTACCGGCAGTGTGAGCGGGGTATTTACCGGCAGTGTGAGCGGGTGTTTACCGGCAGTGTGAGCGGGGTATTTACCGGCAGTGTGAGAGGGTATTTACCGGCAGTGTGAGCGGGGTGTTTACCGGCAGTGTGAGCGGGGTATTTACCGGCAGTGTGAGCGGGGTATTTACCGGCAGTGTGAGCGGGGTATTACCGGCAGTGTGAGTGGGTATTTACCGGCAGTGTGAGCGGGGTATTACCGGCAGTGTGAGCGGGGTATTTACCGGCAATGTGAGCGGGTATTTACCGGCAGTGTGAGCGGGGTGTTTACCGGCAGTGTGAGCGGGGTATTTACCGGCAGTGTGAGCGAGGTATTTACCGGCAGTGTGAGCGGGGTATTTACCGGCAGTGTGAGCGGGGTATTTACCGGCAGTGTGAGCGGGGTATTTACCGGCAGTGTGAGCGGGGTGTTTACCGGCAGTGTGAGCGGGGTGTTTACCGGCAGTGTGAGCGGGGTGTTTACCGGCAGTGTGAGCGGGGTATTTACTGGCAGTGGGAGCGGGGTATTTACCGGCAGTGTGAGCGGGGTGTTTACCGGCAGTGTGAGTGGGTATTTCCCGGCTGTGTGAGCGGGGTGTTTACCGGCAGTGTGAGCGGGGTATTTACCGGCAGTGTGAGTGGGTACTTCCCGGCAGTGTGAGCGGGGTGTTTACCGGCAGTGTGAGCGGGGTATTTACCGGCAGTGTGAGCGAGGTATTTACCGGCAGTGTGAGCGGGGTGTTTACCGGCAGTGTGAGCGGGGTATTTACTGGCAGTGTGAGCGGGGTATTTACTGGCAGTGTGAGCGGGGTGTTTACCGGCAGTGTGAGCGGGGTATTTACCAGCAGTGTGAGCGGTTTATTTACTGGCAGTGTGAGCGGGGTATTTACTGGCAGTGTGAGCGGGGTGTTTACCGGCAGTGTGAGCGGGGTATTTACCGGCAGTGTGAGCGGTTTATTTACCGGCAGTGTGAGTGGGGTGTTTACCAGCAGTGTGAGCGGGTATTTACCGGCAGTGTGAGCGGGGTATTTACCGGCAGTGTGAGCGGGTATTTACCGGCAGTGTGAGCGGGTGTTTACCGGCAGTGTGAGCGGGGTATTTACCGGCAGTGTGAGCGGGGTATTTACCGGCAGTGTGAGCGGGGTGTTTACCGGCAGTGTGAGCGGGGTGTTTACCGGCAGTGTGAGCGGGTGTTTAGCGGCAGTGTGAGCGGGTGTTTAGCGGCAATGTGAGCGGGGTATTTACCGGCAGTGTGAGCGGGTGTTTAGCGGCAGTGTGAGCGGGTGTTTAGTGGCAGTGTGAGCGTGGTATTTACCGGCAGTGTGAGCGGGGTGTTTACCGGCAGTGTGAGCGGGGTGTTTACCGGCAGTGTGAGCGGGTGTTTACCGGCAGTGTGAGCGGGGTATTTAGCGGCAGTGTGAGCGGGTGTTTACCGGCAGTGTGAGCGGGGTGTTTACCGGCAGTGTGAGCGGGGTACTTACCGGCAGTGTGAGCGGGGTGTTTACCGGCAGTGTGAACGGGGTGTTTACCGGCAGTGTGAGCGGGTGTTTAGCGGCAGTGTGAGCGCGTGTTTAGCGGCAGTGTGAGCGGGGTATTTACCGGCAGTGTGAGCGGGGTATTTACCGGCAGTGTGAGCGGGGTATTTACCGGTAGTGTGAGCGGGGTATTTACCGGCAGTGTGAGCGGGGTATTTACCGGCAGTGTGAGCGGGTGTTTAGCGGCAGTGTGAGCGGGTGTTTAGTGGCACTGTGAGCGTGGTATTTACCGGCAGTGTGAGCGGGGTATTTACCGGCAGTGTGAGCGGGGTATATACCGGCAGTGTGAGCGGGGTGTTTACCGGCAGTGTGAGCGGGTGTTTACCGGCAGTGTGAGCGGGGTGTTTACCAGCAGTGTGAGCGGCGTATTTACCGGCAGTGTGAGCGGCGTATTTACCGGCAGTGTGAGCAGGTATTTACCGGCAGTGTGAGCGGGTGTTTAGCGGCAGTGTGAGCGGGGTATTTACCGGCAGTGTGAGTGGGTATTTCCCGGCAGTGTGAGCGGGGTGTTTACCGGCAGTGTGAGCGGGGTATTTACCAGCAGTGTGAGCGAGGTATTTACCGGCAGTGTGAGCGGGGTATTTACCGGCAGTGTGAGCGGGGTATTTACCGGCAGTGTGAGCGGGGTATTTACCGGCAGTGTGAGCGGGGTATTTACCGGCAGTGTGAGCGGGGTATTTACTGGCAGTGTGAGCGGGGTGTTTACCGGCAGTGTGAGCGGGGTGTTTACCGGCAGTGTGAGCGGGGTATTTACCGGCAGTGTGAGCGGGGTATTTACCGGCAGTGTGAGCGGGGTGTTTACCGGCAGTGTGAGTGGGTATTTCCCAGCAGTGTGAGCGGGGTGTTTACCGGCAGTGTGAGCGGGGTATTTACCGGCAGTGTGAGTGGGTATTTCCCGGCAGTGTGAGCGAGGTGTTAACCGGCAGTGTGAGCGGGGTATTTACTGGCAATGTGAGTGGGGTATTTACCGGCAGTGTGAGCGGGGTGTTTACCGGCAGTGTGAGCGGGGTGTTTACCGGCAGTGTGAGCGGGTGTTTAGCGGCAGTGTGAGCGGGTGTTTAGCGGCAGTGTGAGCGGGGTATTTACCGGCAGTGTGAGCGGGGTATTTACCGGCAGTGTGAGCGGGTATTTACCGGCAGTGTGAGCGGGGTATTTACCGGCAGTGTGAGCGGGGTGTTTACCGGCAGTGTGAGCGGGGTGTTTACCGGCAGTGTGAGCGGGTGTTTAGCGGCAGTGTGAGCGGGGTATTTACCGGCAGTGTGAGCGGGTGTTTAGCGGCAGTGTGAGCGGGTGTTTAGTGGCAGTGTGAGCGTGGTATTTACCGGCAGTGTGAGCGGGGTATTTACCGGCAGTGTGAGCGGGGTATTTACCGGCAGTGTGAGCGGGGTGTTTACCGGCAGTGTGAGCGGGTGTTTACCGGCAGTGTGAGCGGGGTGTTTACCAGCAGTGTGAGCGGCGTATTTACCGGCAGTGTGAGCGGCGTATTTACCGGCAGTGTGAGCGGGTATTTACCGGCAATGTGAGCGGGTGTTTAGCGGCAGGGTGAGCGGGTGTTTAGCGGCAGTGTGAGCGTGGTATTTACCGGCAGTGTGAGCGGGGTGTTTACCGGCAGTGTGAGCGGGGTGTTTTCCGGCAGTGTGAGCGGGGTATTTAACGGCAGTGTGAGCGGGGTATTTACCGGCAGTGTGAGCCGGATATTTACCGGCAGTGTGAGCGGGTATTTACCGGCAGTGTGAGCGGGGTATTTACCGGCAGTGTGAGCGGGTGTTTACCGGCAGTGTGAGCGGGGTGTTTACCGGCAGTGTGAGCGGGGTATTTACCGGCAGTGTGAGCCGGATATTTACCGGCAGTGTGAGCGGGTAGTTACCGGCAGTGTGCGCGGGGTATTTACCGGCAGTGTGAGCGGGGTATTTACCGGCAGTGTGAGCGGGGTGTTTACCGGCAGTGTGAGCGAGGTGTTTACCGGCAGTGTGAGCGGGGTATTTACCGGCAGTGTGAGCGGGTGTTTACCGGCAGTGTGAGCGGGGTATTTACCGGCAGTGTGAGAGGGTATTTACCGGCAGTGTGAGCGGGGTGTTTACCGGCAGTGTGAGCGGGGTATTTACCGGCAGTGTGAGCGGGGTATTTACCGGCAGTGTGAGCGGGGTATTACCGGCAGTGTGAGTGGGTATTTACCGGCAGTGTGAGCGGGGTATTACCGGCAGTGTGAGCGGGGTATTTACCGGCAATGTGAGCGGGTATTTACCGGCAGTGTGAGCGGGGTGTTTACCGGCAGTGTGAGCGGGGTATTTACCGGCAGTGTGAGCGAGGTATTTACCGGCAGTGTGAGCGGGGTATTTACCGGCAGTGTGAGCGGGGTATTTACCGGCAGTGTGAGCGGGGTATTTACCGGCAGTGTGAGCGGGGTGTTTACCGGCAGTGTGAGCGGGGTGTTTACCGGCAGTGTGAGCGGGGTGTTTACCGGCAGTGTGAGCGGGGTATTTACTGGCAGTGGGAGCGGGGTATTTACCGGCAGTGTGAGCGGGGTGTTTACCGGCAGTGTGAGTGGGTATTTCCCGGCTGTGTGAGCGGGGTGTTTACCGGCAGTGTGAGCGGGGTATTTACCGGCAGTGTGAGTGGGTACTTCCCGGCAGTGTGAGCGGGGTGTTTACCGGCAGTGTGAGCGGGGTATTTACCGGCAGTGTGAGCGAGGTATTTTCCGGCAGTGTGAGCGGGGTGTTTACCGGCAGTGTGAGCGGGGTATTTACTGGCAGTGTGAGCGGGGTATTTACTGGCAGTGTGAGCGGGGTGTTTACCGGCAGTGTGAGCGGGGTATTTACCAGCAGTGTGAGCGGTTTATTTACTGGCAGTGTGAGCGGGGTATTTACTGGCAGTGTGAGCGGGGTGTTTACCGGCAGTGTGAGCGGGGTATTTACCGGCAGTGTGAGCGGGTTATTTACCGGCAGTGTGAGCGGGGTGTTTACCAGCAGTGTGAGCGGGTATTTACCGGCAGTGTGAGCGGGGTATTTACCGGCAGTGTGAGCGGGTATTTACCGGCAGTGTGAGCGGGTGTTTACCGGCAGTGTGAGCGGGGTATTTACCGGCAGTGTGAGCGGGGTATTTACCGGCAGTGTGAGCGGGGTGTTTACCGGCAGTGTGAGCGGGGTGTTTACCGGCAGTGTGAGCGGGTGTTTAGCGGCAGTGTGAGCGGGTGTTTAGCGGCAATGTGAGCGGGGTATTTACCGGCAGTGTGAGCGGGTGTTTAGCGGCAGTGTGAGCGGGTGTTTAGTGGCAGTGTGAGCGTGGTATTTACCGGCAGTGTGAGCGGGGTGTTTACCGGCAGTGTGAGCGGGGTGTTTACCGGCAGTGTGAGCGGGTGTTTACCGGCAGTGTGAGCGGGGTATTTAGCGGCAGTGTGAGCGGGTGTTTACCGGCAGTGTGAGCGGGGTGTTTACCGGCAGTGTGAGCGGGGTACTTACCGGCAGTGTGAGCGGGGTGTTTACCGGCAGTGTGAACGGGGTGTTTACCGGCAGTGTGAGCGGGTGTTTAGCGGCAGTGTGAGCGCGTGTTTAGCGGCAGTGTGAGCGGGGTATTTACCGGCAGTGTGAGCGGGGTATTTACCGGCAGTGTGAGCGGGGTATTTACCGGTAGTGTGAGCGGGGTATTTACCGGCAGTGTGAGCGGGGTATTTACCGGCAGTGTGAGCGGGTGTTTAGCGGCAGTGTGAGCGGGTGTTTAGTGGCACTGTGAGCGTGGTATTTACCGGCAGTGTGAGCGGGGTATTTACCGGCAGTGTGAGCGGGGTATATACCGGCAGTGTGAGCGGGGTGTTTACCGGCAGTGTGAGCGGGTGTTTACCGGCAGTGTGAGCGGGGTGTTTACCAGCAGTGTGAGCGGCGTATTTACCGGCAGTGTGAGCGGCGTATTTACCGGCAGTGTGAGCAGGTATTTACCGGCAGTGTGAGCGGGTGTTTAGCGGCAGTGTGAGCGGGTGTTTAGCGGCAGTGTGAGCGTGGTATTTACCGGCAGTGTGAGCGGGGTGTTTACCGGCAGTGTGAGCGGGGTGTTTACCGGCAGTGTGAGCGGTGTGTTTACCGGCAGTGTGAGTGGGGTGTTTACCGGCAGAGTGAGCGGGTATTTACCGGCAGGGTGAGCAGGTATTTACCGGCAGTGTGAGCGGGGTATTTACCGGCAGTGTGAGCGGGTATTTACCGGCAGTGTGAGCGGGGTATTTACCGGCAGTGTGAGCGGGTATTTACCGGCAGTGTGAGCGGGGTATTTACCGGCAGCGTGAGCGGGTACTTACCGGCAGTATGAGCGGGGTATTTACCGGCAGTGTTAGCGGGGTGTTTACCGGCAGTGTGAGTGGGTATTTACCGGCAGTGTGAGCGGGGTGTTTACCGGCAGTGTGAGCGGGGAGTTTACCGGCAGTGTGAGCGGGCTATTTACTGGCAGTGTGAGCGGGGAGTTTACTGGCAGTGTGAGCGGGTATTTACCGGCAGTGTGAGCGGGGTGTTTACCGGCAGTGTCAGCGGGTGTTTACCGGCAGTGTGAGCAAGGTGTTTACCGGCAGTGTGAGCGGGGTATTTACCGGAAGTGTGAGCGGGGTATTTACCGGCAGTGTGAGCCGGATATTTACCGGCAGTGTGAGCGGGTATTTACCGGCAGTGTGAGCGGGGTATTTACCGGCAGTGTGAGCGGGTGTTTACCGGCAGTGTGAGCGGGGTGTTTACCGGCAGTGTGAGCGGGGTATTTACCGGCAGTGTGAGCCGGATATTTACCGGCAGTGTGAGCGGGGTGTTTACCGGCAGTGTGAGTGGGGTGTTTACCGGCAGAGTGAGCGGGTATTTACCGGCAGGGTGAGCAGGTATTTACCGGCAGTGTGAGCGGGGTATTTACCGGCAGTGTGAGCGGGTATTTACCGGCAGTGTGAGCGGGGTATTTACCGGCAGTGTGAGCGGGTATTTACCGGCAGTGTGAGCGGGGTATTTACCGGCAGCGTGAGCGGGTACTTACCGGCAGTATGAGCGGGGTATTTACCGGCAGTGTTAGCGGGGTGTTTACCGGCAGTGTGAGTGGGTATTTACCGGCAGTGTGAGCGGGGTATTTACCGGCAGTGTGAGCGGGGAGTTTACCGGCAGTGTGAGCGGGCTATTTACTGGCAGTGTGAGCGGGGAGTTTACTGGCAGTGTGAGCGGGTATTTACCGGCAGTGTGAGCGGGGTGTTTACCGGCAGTGTCAGCGGGTGTTTACCGGCAGTGTGAGCGAGGTGTTTACCGGCATTGTGAGCGGGGTATTTACCGGAAGTGTGAGCGGGGTATTTACCGGCAGTGTGAGCCGGATATTTACCGGCAGTGTGAGCGGGTATTTACCGGCAGTGTGAGCGGGGTATTTACCGGCAGTGTGAGCGGGTGTTTACCGGCAGTGTGAGCGGGGTGTTTACCGGCAGTGTGAGCGGGGTATTTACCGGCAGTGTGAGCCGGATATTTACCGGCAGTGTGAGCGGGTATTTACCGGCAGTGTGCGCGGGGTATTTACCAGCAGTGTGAGCGGGGTATTTACCGGCAGTGTGAGCGGGGTGTTTACCGGCAGTGTGAGCGAGGTGTTTACCGGCAGTGTGAGCGGGGTATTTACCGGCAGTGTGAGCGGGTGTTTACCGGCAGTGTGAGTGGGGTATTTACCGGCAGTGTGAGAGGGTATTTACCGGCAGTGTGAGCGGGGTGTTTACCGGCAGTGTGAGCGGGGTATTTACCGGCAGTGTGAGCGGGGTATTTACCGGCAGTGTGAGCGGGGTATTACCGGCAGTGTGAGTGGGTATTTACCGGCAGTGTGAGCGGGGTATTACCGGCAGTGTGAGCGGGTATTTACCGGCAGTGTGAGCGGGTATTTACCGGCAGTGTGAGCGGATATTTACCGGCAGTGTGAGCAGGATATTGGGGGCAGTGTGAGCGGGGTATTTACCGGCAGTGTGAGCGGGTATTTACCGGCAGTGTGAGCAGGATATTGGGGGCAGTGTGAGCGGGGTATTTACCGGCAGTGTGAGCGGGTATTTACCGGCAGTGTGAGCAGGATATTGGGGGCAGTGTGAGCGGGGTATTTACCGGCAGTGTGAGCGGGTATTTACCGGCAGTGTGAGCAGGATATTGGGGGCAGTGTGAGCGGGGTATTTACCGGCAGTGTGAGCGGGTATTTACCGGCAGTGTGAGCAGGATATTGGGGGCAGTGTGAGCGGGTATTTACCGGCAGTGTGAGCGGGTATTTACCGACAGTGTGAGCGGGGTATTTACCGGCAGTGTGAGCGGGGTATTTACCGGCAGTGTGAGCGGGCTGTTTACCGGCAGTGTGAGTGGGTATTTACCGGCAGTGTGAGCGGGGTATTTACCGGCAGTGTGAGCGGGTATTTACCGGCAGTGTGAGCGGGTATTTACCGGCAGTGTGAGCGGGTATTTACCGGCAGTGTGAGCGGGTGTTTACCGGCAGTGTGAGCAGGACATTGGGGGCAGTGTGAGCGGGGTATTTACCGGCAGTGTGAGCGGGTATTTACCGGCAGTGTGAGCGGGGTATTTACCGGCAGTGTGAGCGGAGTGTTTACCGGCAGTGTGAGCGGGGTGTTTACCGGCAGTGTGAGCGGGGTGTTTACCGGCAGTGTGAGCGGGGTATTTACCGGCCGTGTGAGCAGGGTGTTTACCGGCAGTGTGAGCGGGGTGTTTACCGGCAGTGTGAGCGGGGTGTTTACCGGCAGTGTGAGCGGGGTATTTACCGGCAGTGTGAGCGGGGTATTTACCGGCAGTGTGAGCGGGGTGTTTACCGGCAGTGTGAACGGGGTATTTACCGGCAATGTGAGCGGGTATTTACCGGCAGTGTGAGCGGGGTGTTTACCAGCAGTGTGAGCGGGGTATTTACCGGCAGTGTGAGCGAGGTATTTACCGGCAGTGTGAGCGGGGTATTTACCGGCAGTGTGAGCGGGGTATTTACCGGCAGTGTGAGCGGGGTATTTACCGGCAGTGTGAGCGGGGTGTTTACCGGCAGTGTGAGCGGGGTGTTTACCGGCAGTGTGAGCGGGCTGTTTACCGGCAGTGTGAGCGGGGTATTTACTGGCAGTGTGAGCGGGGAGTTTACTGGCAGTGTGAGCGGGTATTTACCGGCAGTGTGAGCGGGGTGTTTACCGGCAGTGTCAGCGGGTGTTTACCGGCAGTGTGAGCGAGGTGTTTACCGGCAGTGTGAGCGGGGTATTTACCGGAAGTGTGAGCGGGGTATTTACCGGCAGTGTGAGCCGGATATTTACCGGCAGTGTGAGCGGGTATTTACTGGCAGTGTGAGCGGGGTATTTACCGGCAGTGTGAGCGGGTGTTTACCGGCAGTGTGAGCGGGGTGTTTACCGGCAGTGTGAGCGGGGTATTTACCGGCAGTGTGAGCCGGATATTTACCGGCAGTGTGAGCCGGTATTTACCGGCAGTGTGCGCGGGGTATTTACCGGCAGTGTGAGCGGGGTATTTACCGGCAGTGTGAGCGGGGTGTTTACCGGCAGTGTGAGCGAGGTGTTTACCGGCAGTGTGAGCGGGGTATTTACCGGCAGTGTGAGCGGGTGTTTACCGGCAGTGTGAGCGGGGTATTTACCGGCAGTGTGAGAGGGTATTTACCGGCAGTGTGAGCGGGGTGTTTACCGGCAGTGTGAGCGGGGTATTTACCGGCAGTGTGAGCGGGGTATTTACCGGCAGTGTGAGCGGGGTATTACCGGCAGTGTGAGTGGGTATTTACCGGCAGTGTGAGCGGGGTATTACCGGCAGTGTGAGCGGGTATTTACCGGCAGTGTGAGCGGGTATTTACCGGCAGTGTGAGCGGATATTTACCGGCAGTGTGAGCAGGATATTGGGGGCAGTGTGAGCGGGGTATTTACCGGCAGTGTGAGCGGGTATTTACCGGCAGTGTGAGCAGGATATTGGGGGCAGTGTGAGCGGGGTATTTACCGGCAGTGTGAGCGGGTATTTACCGGCAGTGTGAGCAGGATATTGGGGGCAGTGTGAGCGGGGTATTTACCGGCAGTGTGAGCGGGTATTTACCGGCAGTGTGAGCAGGATATTGGGGGCAGTGTGAGCGGGGTATTTACCGGCAGTGTGAGCGGGTATTTACCGGCAGTGTGAGCAGGATATTGGGGGCAGTGTGAGCGGGTATTTACCGGCAGTGTGAGCGGGTATTTACCGGCAGTGTGAGCGGGGTATTTACCGGCAGTGTGAGCGGGGTATTTACCGGCAGTGTGAGCGGGCTGTTTACCGGCAGTGTGAGTGGGTATTTACCGGCAGTGTGAGCGGGGTATTTACCGGCTGTGTGAGCGGGTATTTACCGGCAGTGTGAGCGGGTATTTACCGGCAGTGTGAGCGGGTATTTACCGGCAGTGTGAGCGGGTGTATACCGGCAGTGTGAGCAGGACATTGGGGGCAGTGTGAGCGGGGTATTTACCGGCAGTGTGAGCGGGTATTTACCGGCAGTGTGAGCGGGGTATTTACCGGCAGTGTGAGCGGAGTGTTTACCGGCAGTGTGAGCGGGGTGTTTACCGGCAGTGTGAGCGGGGTGTTTACCGGCAGTGTGAGCGGGGTATTTACCGGCCGTGTGAGCAGGGTGTTTACCGGCAGTGTGAGCGGGGTGTTTACCGGCAGTGTGAGCGGTGTGTTTACCGGCAGTGTGAGCGGGGTATTTACCGGCAGTGTGAGCGGGGTATTTACCGGCAGTGTGAGCGGGGTGTTTACCGGCAGTGTGAACGGGTTATTTACCGGCAATGTGAGCGGGTATTTACCGGCAGTGTGAGCGGGGTGTTTACCAGCAGTGTGAGCGGGGTATTTACCGGCAGTGTGAGCGAGGTATTTACCGGCAGTGTGAGCGGGGTATTTACCGGCAGTGTGAGCGGGGTATTTACCGGCAGTGTGAGCGGGGTGTTTACCGGCAGTGTGAGCGGGGTGTTTACCGGCAGTGTGAGCGGGGTGTTTACCGGCAGTGTGAGCGGGGTATTTACTGGCAGTGTGAGCGGGGTATTTACCGGCAGTGTGAGCGGGGTGTTTACCGGCAGTGTGAGTGGGTATTTCCCGGCTGTGTGAGCGGGGTGTTTACCGGCAGTGTGAGCGGGGTATTTACCGGCAGTGTGAGTGGGTATTTCCCGGCAGTGTGAGCGGGGTGTTTACCGGCAGTGTGAGCGGGGTATTTACCAGCAGTGTGAGCGAGGTATTTACCGGCAGTGTGAGCGGGGTATTTACCGGCAGTGTGAGCGGGGTATTTACCGGCAGTGTGAGCGGGGTATTTACCGGCAGTGTGAGCGGGGTATTTACCGGCAGTGTGAGCGGGGTATTTACTGGCAGTGTGAGCGGGGTGTTTACCGGCAGTGTGAGCGGGGTGTTTACCGGCAGTGTGAGCGGGGTATTTACCGGCAGTGTGAGCGGGGTATTTACCGGCAGTGTGAGCGGGGTGTTTACCGGCAGTGTGAGTGGGTATTTCCCAGCAGTGTGAGCGGGGTGTTTACCGGCAGTGTGAGCGGGGTATTTACCGGCAGTGTGAGTGGGTATTTCCCGGCAGTGTGAGCGAGGTGTTAACCGGCAGTGTGAGCGGGGTATTTACTGGCAGTGTGAGTGGGGTATTTACCGGCAGTGTGAGCGGGGTGTTTACCGGCAGTGTGAGCGGGGTGTTTACCGGCAGTGTGAGCGGGTGTTTAGCGGCAGTGTGAGCGGGTGTTTAGCGGCAGTGTGAGCGGGGTATTTACCGGCAGTGTGAGCGGGGTATTTACCGGCAGTGTGAGCGGGTATTTACCGGCAGTGTGAGCGGGGTATTTACCGGCAGTGTGAGCGGGGTGTTTACCGGCAGTGTGAGCGGGGTGTTTACCGGCAGTGTGAGCGGGTGTTTAGCGGCAGTGTGAGCGGGGTATTTACCGGCAGTGTGAGCGGGTGTTTAGCGGCAGTGTGAGCGGGTGTTTAGTGGCAGTGTGAGCGTGGTATTTACCGGCAGTGTGAGCGGGGTATTTACCGGCAGTGTGAGCGGGGTATTTACCGGCAGTGTGAGCGGGGTGTTTACCGGCAGTGTGAGCGGGTGTTTACCGGCAGTGTGAGCGGGGTGTTTACCAGCAGTGTGAGCGGCGTATTTACCGGCAGTGTGAGCGGCGTATTTACCGGCAGTGTGAGCGGGTATTTACCGGCAATGTGAGCGGGTGTTTAGCGGCAGGGTGAGCGGGTGTTTAGCGGCAGTGTGAGCGTGGTATTTACCGGCAGTGTGAGCGGGGTGTTTACCGGCAGTGTGAGCGGGGTGTTTTCCGGCAGTGTGAGCGGGGTATTTAACGGCAGTGTGAGCGGGGTATTTACCGGCAGTGTGAGCCGGATATTTACCGGCAGTGTGAGCGGGTATTTACCGGCAGTGTGAGCGGGGTATTTACCGGCAGTGTGAGCGGGTGTTTACCGGCAGTGTGAGCGGGGTGTTTACCGGCAGTGTGAGCGGGGTATTTACCGGCAGTGTGAGCCGGATATTTACCGGCAGTGTGAGCGGGTAGTTACCGGCAGTGTGCGCGGGGTATTTACCGGCAGTGTGAGCGGGGTATTTACCGGCAGTGTGAGCGGGGTGTTTACCGGCAGTGTGAGCGAGGTGTTTACCGGCAGTGTGAGCGGGGTATTTACCGGCAGTGTGAGAGGGTATTTACCGGCAGTGTGAGCGGGGTGTTTACCGGCAGTGTGAGCGGGGTATTTACCGGCAGTGTGAGCGGGGTATTTACCGGCAGTGTGAGCGGGGTATTACCGGCAGTGTGAGTGGGTATTTACCGGCAGTGTGAGCGGGGTATTACCGGCAGTGTGAGCGGGGTATTTACCGGCAATGTGAGCGGGTATTTACCGGCAGTGTGAGCGGGGTGTTTACCGGCAGTGTGAGCGGGGTATTTACCGGCAGTGTGAGCGAGGTATTTACCGGCAGTGTGAGCGGGGTATTTACCGGCAGTGTGAGCGGTGTATTTACCGGCAGTGTGAGCGGGGTGTTTACCGGCAGTGTGAACGGGGTGTTTACCGGCAGTGTGAGCGGGTGTTTAGCGGCAGTGTGAGCGCGTGTTTAGCGGCAGTGTGAGCGGGGTATTTACCGGCAGTGTGAGCGGGGTATTTACCGGCAGTGTGAGCGGGGTATTTACCGGTAGTGTGAGCGGGGTATTTACCGGCAGTGTGAGCGGGGTATTTACCGGCAGTGTGAGCGGGTGTTTAGCGGCAGTGTGAGCGGGTGTTTAGTGGCACTGTGAGCGTGGTATTTACCGGCAGTGTGAGCGGGGTATTTACCGGCAGTGTGAGCGGGGTATATACCGGCAGTGTGAGCGGGGTGTTTACCGGCAGTGTGAGCGGGTGTTTACCGGCAGTGTGAGCGGGGTGTTTACCAGCAGTGTGAGCGGCGTATTTACCGGCAGCGTGAGCGGCGTATTTACCGGCAGTGTGAGCGGGTATTTACCGGCAGTGTGAGCGGGTGTTTAGCGGCAGTGTGAGCGGGTGTTTAGCGGCAGTGTGAGCGTGGTATTTACCGGCAGTGTGAGCGGGGTGTTTACTGGCAGTGTGAGCGGGGTGTTTACCGGCAGTGTGAGCGGGGTACTTACCGGCAGTGTGAGCGGGGTATTTACCGGCAGTGTGAGCGGGGTATTTACCGGCAGTGTGAGCGGGGTATTTACCGGCAGTGTGAGCGGGGTATTTACCGGCAGTATGAGCGGGGTGTTTACCGGCAGTGTGAGCGGGGTGTTTACCGGCAGTGTGAGCGGGGTATTTACTGGCAGTGTGAGCGGGGTATTTACCGGCAGTGTGAGCGGGGTGTTTACCGGCAGTGTGAGTGGGTATTTCCCGGCAGTGTGAGCGGGTTGTTTACCGGCAGTGTGAGCGGGGTATTTACCGGTAGTGTGAGTGGGTATTTCCCGGCAGTGTGAGCGAGGTGTTAACCGGCAGTGTGAGTGGGGTATTTACTGGCAGTGTGAGCGGGGTATTTACCGGCAGTGTGGGCGGGGTATTTACCGGCAGTGTGAGCGGGGTATTTACCGGCAGTGTGAGCGGGGTGTTTACCAGCAGTGTGAGCGGCGTATTTACCGGCAGCGTGAGCGGCGTATTTACCGGCAGTGTGAGCGGGTATTTACCGGCAGTGTGAGCGGGTGTTTAGCGGCAGTGTGAGCGGGTGTTTTGCGGCAGTGTGAGCGTGGTATTTACCGGCAGTGTGAGCGGGGTGTTTACTGGCAGTGTGAGCGGGGTGTTTACCGGCAGTGTGAGCGAGGTGTTTACCGGCAGTGTGAGCGGGGTATTTACCGGCAGTGTGAGCGGGTGTTTACCGGCAGTGTGAGCGGGGTATTTACCGGCAGTGTGAGAGGGTATTTACCGGCAGTGTGAGCGGGGTGTTTACCGGCTGTGTGAGCGGGGTATTTACCGGCAGTGTGAGCGGGGTATTTACCGGCAGTGTGAGCGGGGTATTACCGGCAGTGTGAGTGGGTATTTACCGGCAGTGTGAGCGGGGTATTACCGGCAGTGTGAGCGGGGTATTTACCGGCAATGTGAGCGGGTATTTACCGGCAGTGTGAGCGGGGTGTTTACCGGCAGTGTGAGCGGGGTATTTACCGGCAGTGTGAGCGAGGTATTTACCGGCAGTGTGAGCGGGGTATTTACCGGCAGTGTGAGCGGGGTATTTACCGGCAGTGTGAGCGGGGTATTTACCGGCAGTGTGAGCGGGGTGTTTACCGGCAGTGTGAGCGGGGTGTTTACCGGCAGTGTGAGCGGGGTGTTTACCGGCAGTGTGAGCGGGGTATTTACTGGCAGTGGGAGCGGGGTATTTACCGGCAGTGTGAGCGGGGTGTTTACCGGCAGTGTGAGTGGGTATTTCCCGGCTGTGTGAGCGGGGTGTTTACCGGCAGTGTGAGCGGGGTATTTACCGGCAGTGTGAGTGGGTACTTCCCGGCAGTGTGAGCGGGGTGTTTACCGGCAGTGTGAGCGGGGTATTTACCGGCAGTGTGAGCGAGGTATTTACCGGCAGTGTGAGCGGGGTGTTTACCGGCAGTGTGAGCGGGGTATTTACTGGCAGTGTGAGCGGGGTATTTACTGGCAGTGTGAGCGGGGTGTTTACCGGCAGTGTGAGCGGGGTATTTACCAGCAGTGTGAGCGGTTTATTTACTGGCAGTGTGAGCGGGGTATTTACTGGCAGTGTGAGCGGGGTGTTTACCGGCAGTGTGAGCGGGGTATTTACCGGCAGTGTGAGCGGGTTATTTACCGGCAGTGTGAGCGGGGTGTTTACCAGCAGTGTGAGCGGGTATTTACCGGCAGTGTGAGCGGGGTATTTACCGGCAGTGTGAGCGGGTATTTACCGGCAGTGTGAGCGGGTGTTTACCGGCAGTGTGAGCGGGGTATTTACCGGCAGTGTGAGCGGGGTATTTACCGGCAGTGTGAGCGGGGTGTTTACCGGCAGTGTGAGCGGGGTGTTTACCGGCAGTGTGAGCGGGTGTTTAGCGGCAGTGTGAGCGGGTGTTTAGCGGCAATGTGAGCGGGGTATTTACCGGCAGTGTGAGCGGGTGTTTAGCGGCAGTGTGAGCGGGTGTTTAGTGGCAGTGTGAGCGTGGTATTTACCGGCAGTGTGAGCGGGGTGTTTACCGGCAGTGTGAGCGGGGTGTTTACCGGCAGTGTGAGCGGGTGTTTACCGGCAGTGTGAGCGGGGTATTTAGCGGCAGTGTGAGCGGGTGTTTACCGGCAGTGTGAGCGGGGTGTTTACCGGCAGTGTGAGCGGGGTACTTACCGGCAGTGTGAGCGGGGTGTTTACCGGCAGTGTGAACGGGGTGTTTACCGGCAGTGTGAGCGGGTGTTTAGCGGCAGTGTGAGCGCGTGTTTAGCGGCAGTGTGAGCGGGGTATTTACCGGCAGTGTGAGCGGGGTATTTACCGGCAGTGTGAGCGGGGTATTTACCGGTAGTGTGAGCGGGGTATTTACCGGCAGTGTGAGCGGGGTATTTACCGGCAGTGTGAGCGGGTGTTTAGCGGCAGTGTGAGCGGGTGTTTAGTGGCAGTGTGAGCGTGGTATTTACCGGCAGTGTGAGCGGGGTATTTACCGGCAGTGTGAGCGGGGTATATACCGGCAGTGTGAGCGGGGTGTTTACCGGCAGTGTGAGCGGGTGTTTACCGGCAGTGTGAGCGGGGTGTTTACCAGCAGTGTGAGCGGCGTATTTACCGGCAGTGTGAGCGGCGTATTTACCGGCAGTGTGAGCAGGTATTTACCGGCAGTGTGAGCGGGTGTTTAGCGGCAGTGTGAGCGGGTGTTTAGCGGCAGTGTGAGCGTGGTATTTACCGGCAGTGTGAGCGGGGTGTTTACCGGCAGTGTGAGCGGGGTGTTTACCGGCAGTGTGAGCGGTGTGTTTACCGGCAGTGTGAGTGGGGTGTTTACCGGCAGAGTGAGCGGGTATTTACCGGCAGGGTGAGCAGGTATTTACCGGCAGTGTGAGCGGGGTATTTACCGGCAGTGTGAGCGGGTATTTACCGGCAGTGTGAGCGGGGTATTTACCGGCAGTGTGAGCGGGTATTTACCGGCAGTGTGAGCGGGGTATTTACCGGCAGCGTGAGCGGGTACTTACCGGCAGTATGAGCGGGGTATTTACCGGCAGTGTTAGCGGGGTGTTTACCGGCAGTGTGAGTGGGTATTTACCGGCAGTGTGAGCGGGGTATTTACCGGCAGTGTGAGCGGGGAGTTTACCGGCAGTGTGAGCGGGCTATTTACTGGCAGTGTGAGCGGGGAGTTTACTGGCAGTGTGAGCGGGTATTTACCGGCAGTGTGAGCGGGGTGTTTACCGGCAGTGTCAGCGGGTGTTTACCGGCAGTGTGAGCAAGGTGTTTACCGGCAGTGTGAGCGGGGTATTTACCGGAAGTGTGAGCGGGGTATTTACCAGCAGTGTGAGCCGGATATTTACCGGCAGTGTGAGCGGGTATTTACCGGCAGTGTGAGCGGGGTATTTACCGGCAGTGTGAGCGGGTGTTTACCGGCAGTGTGAGCGGGGTGTTTACCGGCAGTGTGAGCGGGGTATTTACCGGCAGTGTGAGCCGGATATTTACCGGCAGTGTGAGCGGGGTGTTTACCGGCAGTGTGAGTGGGGTGTTTACCGGCAGAGTGAGCGGGTATTTACCGGCAGGGTGAGCAGGTATTTACCGGCAGTGTGAGCGGGGTATTTACCGGCAGTGTGAGCGGGTATTTACCGGCAGTGTGAGCGGGGTATTTACCGGCAGTGTGAGCGGGTATTTACCGGCAGTGTGAGCGGGGTATTTACCGGCAGCGTGAGCGGGTACTTACCGGCAGTATGAGCGGGGTATTTACCGGCAGTGTTAGCGGGGTGTTTACCGGCAGTGTGAGTGGGTATTTACCGGCAGTGTGAGCGGGGTATTTACCGGCAGTGTGAGCGGGGAGTTTACCGGCAGTGTGAGCGGGCTATTTACTGGCAGTGTGAGCGGGGAGTTTACTGGCAGTGTGAGCGGGTATTTACCGGCAGTGTGAGCGGGGTGTTTACCGGCAGTGTCAGCGGGTGTTTACCGGCAGTGTGAGCGAGGTGTTTACCGGCATTGTGAGCGGGGTATTTACCGGAAGTGTGAGCGGGGTATTTACCGGCAGTGTGAGCCGGATATTTACCGGCAGTGTGAGCGGGTATTTACCGGCAGTGTGAGCGGAGTATTTACCGGCAGTGTGAGCGGGTGTTTACCGGCAGTGTGAGCGGGGTGTTTACCGGCAGTGTGAGCGGGGTATTTACCGGCAGTGTGAGCCGGATATTTACCGGCAGTGTGAGCGGGTATTTACCGGCAGTGTGCGCGGGGTATTTACCAGCAGTGTGAGCGGGGTATTTACCGGCAGTGTGAGCGGGGTGTTTACCGGCAGTGTGAGCGAGGTGTTTACCGGCAGTGTGAGCGGGGTATTTACCGGCAGTGTGAGCGGGTGTTTACCGGCAGTGTGAGCGGGGTATTTACCGGCAGTGTGAGAGGGTATTTACCGGCAGTGTGAGCGGGGTGTTTACCGGCAGTGTGAGCGGGGTATTTACCGGCAGTGTGAGCGGGGTATTTACCGGCAGTGTGAGCGGGGTATTACCGGCAGTGTGAGTGGGTATTTACCGGCAGTGTGAGCGGGGTATTACCGGCAGTGTGAGCGGGTATTTACCGGCAGTGTGAGCGGGTATTTACCGGCAGTGTGAGCGGATATTTACCGGCAGTGTGAGCAGGATATTGGGGGCAGTGTGAGCGGGGTATTTACCGGCAGTGTGAGCGGGTATTTACCGGCAGTGTGAGCAGGATATTGGGGGCAGTGTGAGCGGGGTATTTACCGGCAGTGTGAGCGGGTATTTACCGGCAGTGTGAGCAGGATATTGGGGGCAGTGTGAGCGGGGTATTTACCGGCAGTGTGAGCGGGTATTTACCGGCAGTGTGAGCAGGATATTGGGGGCAGTGTGAGCGGGGTATTTACCGGCAGTGTGAGCGGGTATTTACCGGCAGTGTGAGCAGGATATTGGGGGCAGTGTGAGCGGGTATTTACCGGCAGTGTGAGCGGGTATTTACCGACAGTGTGAGCGGGGTATTTACCGGCAGTGTGAGCGGGGTATTTACCGGCAGTGTGAGCGGGCTGTTTACCGGCAGTGTGAGTGGGTATTTACCGGCAGTGTGAGCGGGGTATTTACCGGCAGTGTGAGCGGGTATTTACCGGCAGTGTGAGCGGGTATTTACCGGCAGTGTGAGCGGGTATTTACCGGCAGTGTGAGCGGGTGTTTACCGGCAGTGTGAGCAGGACATTGGGGGCAGTGTGAGCGGGGTATTTACCGGCAGTGTGAGCGGGTATTTACCGGCAGTGTGAGCGGGGTATTTACCGGCAGTGTGAGCGGAGTGTTTACCGGCAGTGTGAGCGGGGTGTTTACCGGCAGTGTGAGCGGGGTGTTTACCGGCAGTGTGAGCGGGGTATTTACCGGCCGTGTGAGCAGGGTGTTTACCGGCAGTGTGAGCGGGGTGTTTACCGGCAGTGTGAGCGGGGTGTTTACCGGCAGTGTGAGCGGGGTATTTACCGGCAGTGTGAGCGGGGTATTTACCGGCAGTGTGAGCGGGGTGTTTACCGGCAGTGTGAGCGGGGTGTTTACCGGCAGTGTGAGCGGGCTGTTTACCGGCAGTGTGAGCGGGGTATTTACTGGCAGTGTGAGCGGGGAGTTTACTGGCAGTGTGAGCGGGTATTTACCGGCAGTGTGAGCGGGGTGTTTACCGGCAGTGTCAGCGGGTGTTTACCGGCAGTGTGAGCGAGGTGTTTACCGGCAGTGTGAGCGGGGTATTTACCGGAAGTGTGAGCGGGGTATTTACCGGCAGTGTGAGCCGGATATTTACCGGCAGTGTGAGCGGGTATTTACCGGCAGTGTGAGCGGGGTATTTACCGGCAGTGTGAGCGGGTGTTTACCGGCAGTGTGAGCGGGGTGTTTACCGGCAGTGTGAGCGGGGTATTTACCGGCAGTGTGAGCGAGGTATTTACCGGCAGTGTGAGCGGGGTATTTACCGGCAGTGTGAGCGGGGTATTTACCGGCAGTGTGAGCGGGGTATTTACCGGCAGTGTGAGCGGGGTGTTTACCGGCAGTGTGAGCGGGGTGTTTACCGGCAGTGTGAGCGGGCTGTTTACCGGCAGTGTGAGCGGGGTATTTACTGGCAGTGTGAGCGGGGTGTTTACTGGCAGTGTGAGCGGGTATTTACCGGCAGTGTGAGCGGGGTGTTTACCGGCAGTGTCAGCGGGTGTTTACCGGCAGTGTGAGCGAGGTGTTTACCGGCAGTGTGAGCGGGGTATTTACCGGAAGTGTGAGCGGGGTATTTACCGGCAGTGTGAGCCGGATATTTACCGGCAGTGTGAGCGGGTATTTACCGGCAGTGTGAGCGGGGTATTTACCGGCAGTGTGAGCGGGTGTTTACCGGCAGTGTGAGCGGGGTGTTTACCGGCAGTGTGAGCGGGGTATTTACCGGCAGTGTGAGCCGGATATTTACCGGCAGTGTGAGCGGGTATTTACCGGCAGTGTGCGCGGGGTATTTACCGGCAGTGTGAGCGGGGTATTTACCGGCAGTGTGAGCGGGGTGTTTACCGGCAGTGTGAGCGAGGTGTTTACCGGCAGTGTGAGCGGGGTATTTACCGGCAGTGTGAGCGGGTGTTTACCGGCAGTGTGAGCGGGGTATTTACCGGCAGTGTGAGAGGGTATTTACCGGCAGTGTGAGCGGGGTGTTTACCGGCAGTGTGAGCGGGGTATTTACCGGCAGTGTGAGCAGGGTATTTACCGGCAGTGTGAGCGGGGTATTACCGGCAGTGTGAGTGGGTATTTACCGGCAGTGTGAGCGGGGTATTACCGGCAGTGTGAGCGGGTATTTACCGGCAGTGTGAGCGGGTATTTACCGGCAGTGTGAGCGGATATTTACCGGCAGTGTGAGCAGGATATTGGGGGCAGTGTGAGCGGGGTATTTACCGGCAGTGTGAGCGGGTATTTACCGGCAGTGTGAGCAGGATATTGGGGCCAGTGTGAGCGGGGTATTTACCGGCAGTGTGAGCGGGTATTTACCGGCAGTGTGAGCAGGATATTGGGGGCAGTGTGAGCGGGGTATTTACCGGCAGTGTGAGCGGGTATTTACCGGCAGTGTGAGCAGGATATTGGGGGCAGTGTGAGCGGGGTATTTACCGGCAGTGTGAGCGGGTATTTACCGGCAGTGTGAGCAGGATATTGGGGGCAGTGTGAGCGGGTATTTACCGGCAGTGTGAGCGGGTATTTACCGGCAGTGTGAGCGGGGTATTTACCGGCAGTGTGAGCGGGGTATTTACCGGCAGTGTGAGCGGGCTCTTTACCGGCAGTGTGAGTGGGTATTTACCGGCAGTGTGAGCGGGGTATTTACCGGCTGTGTGAGCGGGTATTTACCGGCAGTGTGAGCGGGTATTTACCGGCAGTGTGAGCGGGTATTTACCGGCAGTGTGAGCGGGTGTATACCGGCAGTGTGAGCAGGACATTGGGGGCAGTGTGAGCGGGGTATTTACCGGCAGTGTGAGCGGGTATTTACCGGCAGTGTGAGCGGGGTATTTACCGGCAGTGTGAGCGGAGTGTTTACCGGCAGTGTGAGCGGGGTGTTTACCGGCAGTGTGAGCGGGGTGTTTACCGGCAGTGTGAGCGGGGTATTTACCGGCCGTGTGAGCAGGGTGTTTACCGGCAGTGTGAGCGGGGTGTTTACCGGCAGTGTGAGCGGTGTGTTTACCGGCAGTGTGAGCGGGGTATTTACCGGCAGTGTGAGCGGGGTATTTACCGGCAGTGTGAGCGGGGTGTTTACCGGCAGTGTGAACGGGGTATTTACCGGCAATGTGAGCGGGTATTTACCGGCAGTGTGAGCGGGGTGTTTACCAGCAGTGTGAGCGGGGTATTTACCGGCAGTGTGAGCGAGGTATTTACCGGCAGTGTGAGCGGGGTATTTACCGGCAGTGTGAGCGGGGTATTTACCGGCAGTGTGAGCGGGGTGTTTACCGGCAGTGTGAGCGGGGTGTTTACCGGCAGTGTGAGCGGGGTGTTTACCGGCAGTGTGAGCGGGGTATTTACTGGCAGTGTGAGCGGGGTATTTACCGGCAGTGTGAGCGGGGTGTTTACCGGCAGTGTGAGTGGGTATTTTCCGGCTGTGTGAGCGGGGTGTTTACCGGCAGTGTGAGCGGGGTATTTACCGGCAGTGTGAGTGGGTATTTCCCGGCAGTGTGAGCGGGGTGTTTACCGGCAGTGTGAGCGGGGTATTTACCAGCAGTGTGAGCGAGGTATTTACCGGCAGTGTGAGCGGGGTATTTACCGGCAGTGTGAGCGGGGTATTTACCGGCAGTGTGAGCGGGGTATTTACCGGCAGTGTGAGCGGGGTATTTACCGGCAGTGTGAGCGGGGTATTTACTGGCAGTGTGAGCGGGGTGTTTACCGGCAGTGTGAGCGGGGTGTTTACCGGCAGTGTGAGCGGGGTATTTACCGGCAGTGTGAGCGGGGTATTTACCGGCAGCGTGAGCGGGGTGTTTACCGGCAGTGTGAGTGGGTATTTCCCAGCAGTGTGAGCGGGGTGTTTACCGGCAGTGTGAGCGGGGTATTTACCGGCAGTGTGAGTGGGTATTTCCCGGCAGTGTGAGCGAGGTGTTAACCGGCAGTGTGAGCGGGGTATTTACTGGCAGTGTGAGTGGGGTATTTACCGGCAGTGTGAGCGGGGTGTTTACCGGCAGTGTGAGCGGGGTGTTTACCGGCAGTGTGAGCGGGTGTTTAGCGGCAGTGTGAGCGGGTGTTTAGCGGCAGTGTGAGCGGGGTATTTACCGGCAGTGTGAGCGGGGTATTTACCGGCAGTGTGAGCGGGTATTTACCGGCAGTGTGAGCGGGGTATTTACCGGCAGTGTGAGCGGGGTGTTTACCGGCAGTGTGAGCGGGGTGTTTACCGGCAGTGTGAGCGGGTGTTTAGCGGCAGTGTGAGCGGGGTATTTACCGGCAGTGTGAGCGGGTGTTTAGCGGCAGTGTGAGCGGGTGTTTAGTGGCAGTGTGAGCGTGGTATTTACCGGCAGTGTGAGCGGGGTATTTACCGGCAGTGTGAGCGGGGTATTTACCGGCAGTGTGAGCAGGGTGTTTACCGGCAGTGTGAGCGGGTGTTTACCGGCAGAGTGAGCGGGTGTTTAGCGGCAGGGTGAGCGGGTGTTTAGCGGCAGTGTGAGCGTGGTATTTACCGGCAGTGTGAGCGGGGTGTTTACCGGCAGTGTGAGCGGGGTGTTTTCCGGCAGTGTGAGCGGGGTATTTAACGGCAGTGTGAGCGGGGTATTTACCGGCAGTGTGAGCCGGATATTTACCGGCAGTGTGAGCGGGTATTTACCGGCAGTGTGAGCGGGGTATTTACCGGCAGTGTGAGCGGGTGTTTACCGGCAGTGTGAGCGGGGTGTTTACCGGCAGTGTGAGCGGGGTATTTACCGGCAGTGTGAGCCGGATATTTACCGGCAGTGTGAGCGGGTAGTTACCGGCAGTGTGCGCGGGGTATTTACCGGCAGTGTGAGCGGGGTATTTACCGGCAGTGTGAGCGGGGTGTTTACCGGCAGTGTGAGCGAGGTGTTTACCGGCAGTGTGAGCGGGGTATTTACCGGCAGTGTGAGCGGGTGTTTACCGGCAGTGTGAGCGGGGTATTTACCGGCAGTGTGAGAGATTATTTACCGGCAGTGTGAGCGGGGTGTTTACCGGCAGTGTGAGCGGGGTATTTACCGGCAGTGTGAGCGGGGTATTTACCGGCAGTGTGAGCGGGGTATTACCGGCAGTGTGAGTGGGTATTTACCGGCAGTGTGAGCGGGGTATTACCGGCAGTGTGAGCGGGGTATTTACCGGCAATGTGAGCGGGTATTTACCGGCAGTGTGAGCGGGGTGTTTACCGGCAGTGTGAGCGGGGTATTTACCGGCAGTGTGAGCGAGGTATTTACCGGCAGTGTGAGCGGGGTATTTACCGGCAGTGTGAGCGGGGTATTTACCGGCAGTGTGAGCGGGGTGTTTACCGGCAGTGTGAACGGGGTGTTTACCGGCAGTGTGAGCGGGTGTTTAGCGGCAGTGTGAGCGCGTGTTTAGCGGCAGTGTGAGCGGGGTATTTACCGGCAGTGTGAGCGGGGTATTTACCGGCAGTGTGAGCGGGGTATTTACCGGTAGTGTGAGCGGGGTATTTACCGGCAGTGTGAGCGGGGTATTTACCGGCAGTGTGAGCGGGTGTTTAGCGGCAGTGTGAGCGGGTGTTTAGTGGCACTGTGAGCGTGGTATTTACCGGCAGTGTGAGCGGGGTATTTACCGGCAGTGTGAGCGGGGTATATACCGGCAGTGTGAGCGGGGTGTTTACCGGCAGTGTGACCGGGTGTTTACCGGCAGTGTGAGCGGGGTGTTTACCAGCAGTGTGAGCGGCGTATTTACCGGCAGCGTGAGCGGCGTATTTACCGGCAGTGTGAGCGGGTATTTACCGGCAGTGTGAGCGGGTGTTTAGCGGCAGTGTGAGCGGGTGTTTAGCGGCAGTGTGAGCGTGGTATTTACCGGCAGTGTGAGCGGGGTGTTTACTGGCAGTGTGAGCGGGGTGTTTACCGGCAGTGTGAGCGGGGTACTTATCGGCAGTGTGAGCGGGGTATTTACCGGCAGTGTGAGCGGGGTATTTACCGGCAGTGTGAGCGGGGTATTTACCGGCAGTGTGAGCGGGGTATTTACCGGCAGTATGAGCGGGGTGTTTACCGGCAGTGTGAGCGGGGTGTTTACCGGCAGTGTGAGCGGGGTATTTACTGGCAGTGTGAGCGGGGTATTTACCGGCAGTGTGAGCGGGGTGTTTACCGGCAGTGTGAGTGGGTATTTCCCGGCAGTGTGAGCGGGTTGTTTACCGGCAGTGTGAGCGGGGTATTTACCGGTAGTGTGAGTGGGTATTTCCCGGCAGTGTGAGCGAGGTGTTAACCGGCAGTGTGAGTGGGGTATTTACTGGCAGTGTGAGCGGGGTATTTACCGGCAGTGTGGGCGGGGTATTTACCGGCAGTGTGAGCGGGGTATTTACCGGCAGTGTGAGCGGGGTGTTTACCGGCAGTGTGAGCGGGGTGTTTACCGGCAGTGTGAGCGGGTGTTTACCGGCAGTGTGAGCGGGGTATTTAGCGGCAGTGTGAGCGGGTGTTTACCGGCAGTGTGAGCGGGGTGTTTACCGGCAGTGTGAGCGGGGTACTTACCGGCAGTGTGAGCGGGGTGTTTACCGGCAGTGTGAACGGGGTGTTTACCGGCAGTGTGAGCGGGTGTTTAGCGGCAGTGTGAGCGCGTGTTTAGCGGCAGTGTGAGCGGGGTATTTACCGGCAGTGTGAGCGGGGTATTTACCGGCAGTGTGAGCAAGGTATTTACCGGTAGTGTGAGCGGGGTATTTACCGGCAGTGTGAGCGGGGTATTTACCGGCAGTGTGAGCGGGTGTTTAGCGGCAGTGTGAGCGGGTGTTTAGTGGCACTGTGAGTGTGGTATTTACCGGCAGTGTGAGCGGGGTATTTACCGGCAGTGTGAGCGGGGTATATACCGGCAGTGTGAGCGGGGTGTTTACCGGCAGTGTGAGCGGGTGTTTACCGGCAGTGTGAGCGGGGTGTTTACCAGCAGTGTGAGCGGCGTATTTACCGGCAGCGTGAGCGGCGTATTTACCGGCAGTGTGAGCGGGTATTTACCGGCAGTGTGAGCGGGTGTTTAGCGGCAGTGTGAGCGGGTGTTTAGCGGCAGTGTGAGCGTGGTATTTACCGGCAGTGTGAGCGGGGTGTTTACCGGCAGTGTGAGCGGGGTGTTTACCGGCAGTGTGAGCGGGGTGTTTACCGGCAGTGTGAGTGGGGTGTTTACCGGCAGAGTGAGCGGGTATTTACCGGCAGGGTGAGCAGGTATTTACCGGCAGTGTGAGCGGGGTATTTACCGGCAGTGTGAGCGGGTATTTACCGGCAGTGTGAGCGGGGTATTTACCGGCAGTGTGAGCGGGTATTTACCGGCAGTGTGAGCGGGGTATATACCGGCAGCATGAGCGGGTACTTACCGGCAGTATGAGCGGGGTATTTACCGGCAGTGTGAGCGGGGTGTTTACCGGCAGTGTGAGTGGGTATTTACCGGCAGTGTGAGCGGGGTATTTACCGGCAGTGTGAGCGGGGAGTTTACCGGCAGTGTGAGCGGGCTATTTACTGGCAGTGTGAGCGGGGAGTTTACTGGCAGTGTGAGCGGGTATTTACCGGCAGTGTGAGCGGGGTGTTTACCGGCAGTGTCAGCGGGTGTTTACCGGCAGTGTGAGCGAGGTGTTTACCGGCAGTGTGAGCGGGGTATTTACCGGAAGTGTGAGCGGGGTATTTACCGGCAGTGTGAGCCGGATATTTACCGGCAGTGTGAGCGGGTATTTACCGGCAGTGTGAGCGGGGTATTTACCGGCAGTGTGAGCGGGTGTTTACCGGCAGTGTGAGCGGGGTGTTTACCGGCAGTGTGAGCGGGGTATTTACCGGCAGTGTGAGCCGGATATTTACCGGCAGTGTGAGCGGGTATTTACCGGCAGTGTGCGCGGGGTATTTACCGGCAGTGTGAGCGGGGTATTTACCGGCAGTGTGAGCGGGGTGTTTACCGGCAGTGTGAGCGAGGTGTTTACCGGCAGTGTGAGCGGGGTATTTACCGGCAGTGTGAGCGGGTGTTTACCGGCAGTGTGAGCGGGGTATTTACCGGCAGTGTGAGAGGGTATTTACCGGCAGTGTGAGCGGGGTGTTTACCGGCAGTGTGAGCGGGGTATTTACCGGCAGTGTGAGCGGGGTATTTACCGGCAGTGTGAGCGGGGTATTACCGGCAGTGTGAGTGGGTATTTACCGGCAGTGTGAGCGGGGTATTACCGGCAGTGTGAGCGGGTATTTACCGGCAGTGTGAGCGGGTATTTACCGGCAGTGTGAGCGGATATTTACCGGCAGTGTGAGCAGGATATTGGGGGCAGTGTGAGCGGGGTATTTACCGGCAGTGTGAGCGGGTATTTACCGGCAGTGTGAGCAGGATATTGGGGGCAGTGTGAGCGGGGTATTTACCGGCAGTGTGAGCGGGTATTTACCGGCAGTGTGAGCAGGATATTGGGGGCAGTGTGAGCGGGGTATTTACCGGCAGTGTGAGCGGGTATTTACCGGCAGTGTGAGCAGGATATTGGGGGCAGTGTGAGCGGGGTATTTACCGGCAGTGTGAGCGGGTATTTACCGGCAGTGTGAGCAGGATATTGGGGGCAGTGTGAGCGGGTATTTACCGGCAGTGTGAGCGGGTATTTACCGGCAGTGTGAGCGGGGTATTTACCGGCAGTGTGAGCGGGGTATTTACCGGCAGTGTGAGCGGGCTGTTTACCGGCAGTGTGAGTGGGTATTTACCGGCAGTGTGAGCGGGGTATTTACCGGCAGTGTGAGCGGGTATTTACCGGCAGTGTGAGCGGGTATTTACCGGCAGTGTGAGCGGGTATTTACCGGCAGTGTGAGCGGGTGTTTACCGGCAGTGTGAGCAGGACATTGGGGGCAGTGTGAGCGGGGTATTTACCGGCAGTGTGAGCGGGTATTTACCGGCAGTGTGAGCGGGGTATTTACCGGCAGTGTGAGCGGAGTGTTTACCGGCAGTGTGAGCGGGGTGTTTACCGGCAGTGTGAGCGGGGTGTTTACCGGCAGTGTGAGCGGGGTATTTACCGGCCGTGTGAGCAGGGTGTTTACCGGCAGTGTGAGCGGGGTGTTTACCGGCAGTGTGAGCGGGGTGTTTACCGGCAGTGTGAGCGGGGTATTTACCGGCAGTGTGAGCGGGGTATTTACCGGCAGTGTGAGCGGGGTGTTTACCGGCAGTGTGAACGGGGTATTTACCGGCAATGTGAGCGGGTATTTACCGGCAGTGTGAGCGGGGTGTTTACCAGCAGTGTGAGCGGGGTATTTACCGGCAGTGTGAGCGAGGTATTTACCGGCAGTGTGAGCGGGGTATTTACCGGCAGTGTGAGCGGGGTATTTACCGGCAGTGTGAGCGGGGTGTTTACCGGCAGTGTGAGCGGGGTGTTTACCGGCAGTGTGAGCGGGGTGTTTACCGGCAGTGTGAGCGGGGTATTTACTGGCAGTGTGAGCGGGGTATTTACCGGCAGTGTGAGCGGGGTGTTTACCGGCAGTGTGAGTGGGTATTTCCCGGCTGTGTGAGCGGGGTGTTTACCGGCAGTGTGAGCGGGGTATTTACCGGCAGTGTGAGTGGGTATTTCCCGGCAGTGTGAGCGGGGTGTTTACCGGCAGTGTGAGCGGGGTATTTACCAGCAGTGTGAGCGAGGTATTTACCGGCAGTGTGAGCGGGGTATTTACCGGCAGTGTGAGCGGGGTATTTACCGGCAGTGTGAGCGGGGTATTTACCGGCAGTGTGAGCGGGGTATTTACCGGCAGTGTGAGCGGGGTATTTACTGGCAGTGTGAGCGGGGTGTTTACCGGCAGTGTGAGCGGGGTGTTTACCGGCAGTGTGAGCGGGGTATTTACCGGCAGTGTGAGCGGGGTATTTACCGGCAGTGTGAGCGGGGTGTTTACCGGCAGTGTGAGTGGGTATTTCCCAGCAGTGTGAGCGGGGTGTTTACCGGCAGTGTGAGCGGGGTATTTACCGGCAGTGTGAGTGGGTATTTCCCGGCAGTGTGAGCGAGGTGTTAACCGGCAGTGTGAGCGGGGTATTTACTGGCAATGTGAGTGGGGTATTTACCGGCAGTGTGAGCGGGGTGTTTACCGGCAGTGTGAGCGGGGTGTTTACCGGCAGTGTGAGCGGGTGTTTAGCGGCAGTGTGAGCGGGTGTTTAGCGGCAGTGTGAGCGGGGTATTTACCGGCAGTGTGAGCGGGGTATTTACCGGCAGTGTGAGCGGGTATTTACCGGCAGTGTGAGCGGGGTATTTACCGGCAGTGTGAGCGGGGTGTTTACCGGCAGTGTGAGCGGGGTGTTTACCGGCAGTGTGAGCGGGTGTTTAGCGGCAGTGTGAGCGGGGTATTTACCGGCAGTGTGAGCGGGTGTTTAGCGGCAGTGTGAGCGGGTGTTTAGTGGCAGTGTGAGCGTGGTATTTACCGGCAGTGTGAGCGGGGTATTTACCGGCAGTGTGAGCGGGGTATTTACCGGCAGTGTGAGCGGGGTGTTTACCGGCAGTGTGAGCGGGTGTTTACCGGCAGTGTGAGCGGGGTGTTTACCAGCAGTGTGAGCGGCGTATTTACCGGCAGTGTGAGCGGCGTATTTACCGGCAGTGTGAGCGGGTATTTACCGGCAATGTGAGCGGGTGTTTAGCGGCAGGGTGAGCGGGTGTTTAGCGGCAGTGTGAGCGTGGTATTTACCGGCAGTGTGAGCGGGGTGTTTACCGGCAGTGTGAGCGGGGTGTTTTCCGGCAGTGTGAGCGGGGTATTTAACGGCAGTGTGAGCGGGGTATTTACCGGCAGTGTGAGCCGGATATTTACCGGCAGTGTGAGCGGGTATTTACCGGCAGTGTGAGCGGGGTATTTACCGGCAGTGTGAGCGGGTGTTTACCGGCAGTGTGAGCGGGGTGTTTACCGGCAGTGTGAGCGGGGTATTTACCGGCAGTGTGAGCCGGATATTTACCGGCAGTGTGAGCGGGTAGTTACCGGCAGTGTGCGCGGGGTATTTACCGGCAGTGTGAGCGGGGTATTTACCGGCAGTGTGAGCGGGGTGTTTACCGGCAGTGTGAGCGAGGTGTTTACCGGCAGTGTGAGCGGGGTATTTACCGGCAGTGTGAGCGGGTGTTTACCGGCAGTGTGAGCGGGGTATTTACCGGCAGTGTGAGAGGGTATTTACCGGCAGTGTGAGCGGGGTGTTTACCGGCAGTGTGAGCGGGGTATTTACCGGCAGTGTGAGCGGGGTATTTACCGGCAGTGTGAGCGGGGTATTACCGGCAGTGTGAGTGGGTATTTACCGGCAGTGTGAGCGGGGTATTACCGGCAGTGTGAGCGGGGTATTTACCGGCAATGTGAGCGGGTATTTACCGGCAGTGTGAGCGGGGTGTTTACCGGCAGTGTGAGCGGGGTATTTACCGGCAGTGTGAGCGAGGTATTTACCGGCAGTGTGAGCGGGGTATTTACCGGCAGTGTGAGCGGGGTATTTACCGGCAGTGTGAGCGGGGTATTTACCGGCAGTGTGAGCGGGGTGTTTACCGGCAGTGTGAGCGGGGTGTTTACCGGCAGTGTGAGCGGGGTGTTTACCGGCAGTGTGAGCGGGGTATTTACTGGCAGTGGGAGCGGGGTATTTACCGGCAGTGTGAGCGGGGTGTTTACCGGCAGTGTGAGTGGGTATTTCCCGGCTGTGTGAGCGGGGTGTTTACCGGCAGTGTGAGCGGGGTATTTACCGGCAGTGTGAGTGGGTACTTCCCGGCAGTGTGAGCGGGGTGTTTACCGGCAGTGTGAGCGGGGTATTTACCGGCAGTGTGAGCGAGGTATTTACCGGCAGTGTGAGCGGGGTGTTTACCGGCAGTGTGAGCGGGGTATTTACTGGCAGTGTGAGCGGGGTATTTACTGGCAGTGTGAGCGGGGTGTTTACCGGCAGTGTGAGCGGGGTATTTACCAGCAGTGTGAGCGGTTTATTTACTGGCAGTGTGAGCGGGGTATTTACTGGCAGTGTGAGCGGGGTGTTTACCGGCAGTGTGAGCGGGGTATTTACCGGCAGTGTGAGCGGGTTATTTACCGGCAGTGTGAGCGGGGTGTTTACCAGCAGTGTGAGCGGGTATTTACCGGCAGTGTGAGCGGGGTATTTACCGGCAGTGTGAGCGGGTATTTACCGGCAGTGTGAGCGGGTGTTTACCGGCAGTGTGAGCGGGGTATTTACCGGCAGTGTGAGCGGGGTATTTACCGGCAGTGTGAGCGGGGTGTTTACCGGCAGTGTGAGCGGGGTGTTTACCGGCAGTGTGAGCGGGTGTTTAGCGGCAGTGTGAGCGGGTGTTTAGCGGCAATGTGAGCGGGGTATTTACCGGCAGTGTGAGCGGGTGTTTAGCGGCAGTGTGAGCGGGTGTTTAGTGGCAGTGTGAGCGTGGTATTTACCGGCAGTGTGAGCGGGGTGTTTACCGGCAGTGTGAGCGGGGTGTTTACCGGCAGTGTGAGCGGGTGTTTACCGGCAGTGTGAGCGGGGTATTTAGCGGCAGTGTGAGCGGGTGTTTACCGGCAGTGTGAGCGGGGTGTTTACCGGCAGTGTGAGCGGGGTACTTACCGGCAGTGTGAGCGGGGTGTTTACCGGCAGTGTGAACGGGGTGTTTACCGGCAGTGTGAGCGGGTGTTTAGCGGCAGTGTGAGCGCGTGTTTAGCGGCAGTGTGAGCGGGGTATTTACCGGCAGTGTGAGCGGGGTATTTACCGGCAGTGTGAGCGGGGTATTTACCGGTAGTGTGAGCGGGGTATTTACCGGCAGTGTGAGCGGGGTATTTACCGGCAGTGTGAGCGGGTGTTTAGCGGCAGTGTGAGCGGGTGTTTAGTGGCAGTGTGAGCGTGGTATTTACCGGCAGTGTGAGCGGGGTATTTACCGGCAGTGTGAGCGGGGTATATACCGGCAGTGTGAGCGGGGTGTTTACCGGCAGTGTGAGCGGGTGTTTACCGGCAGTGTGAGCGGGGTGTTTACCAGCAGTGTGAGCGGCGTATTTACCGGCAGTGTGAGCGGCGTATTTACCGGCAGTGTGAGCAGGTATTTACCGGCAGTGTGAGCGGGTGTTTAGCGGCAGTGTGAGCGGGTGTTTAGCGGCAGTGTGAGCGTGGTATTTACCGGCAGTGTGAGCGGGGTGTTTACCGGCAGTGTGAGCGGGGTGTTTACCGGCAGTGTGAGCGGTGTGTTTACCGGCAGTGTGAGTGGGGTGTTTACCGGCAGAGTGAGCGGGTATTTACCGGCAGGGTGAGCAGGTATTTACCGGCAGTGTGAGCGGGGTATTTACCGGCAGTGTGAGCGGGTATTTACCGGCAGTGTGAGCGGGGTATTTACCGGCAGTGTGAGCGGGTATTTACCGGCAGTGTGAGCGGGGTATTTACCGGCAGCGTGAGCGGGTACTTACCGGCAGTATGAGCGGGGTATTTACCGGCAGTGTTAGCGGGGTGTTTACCGGCAGTGTGAGTGGGTATTTACCGGCAGTGTGAGCGGGGTATTTACCAGCAGTGTGAGCGGGGAGTTTACCGGCAGTGTGAGCGGGCTATTTACTGGCAGTGTGAGCGGGGAGTTTACTGGCAGTGTGAGCGGGTATTTACCGGCAGTGTGAGCGGGGTGTTTACCGGCAGTGTCAGCGGGTGTTTACCGGCAGTGTGAGCAAGGTGTTTACCGGCAGTGTGAGCGGGGTATTTACCGGAAGTGTGAGCGGGGTATTTACCGGCAGTGTGAGCCGGATATTTACCGGCAGTGTGAGCGGGTATTTACCGGCAGTGTGAGCGGGGTATTTACCGGCAGTGTGAGCGGGTGTTTACCGGCAGTGTGAGCGGGGTGTTTACCGGCAGTGTGAGCGGGGTATTTACCGGCAGTGTGAGCCGGATATTTACCGGCAGTGTGAGCGGGGTGTTTACCGGCAGTGTGAGTGGGGTGTTTACCGGCAGAGTGAGCGGGTATTTACCGGCAGGGTGAGCAGGTATTTACCGGCAGTGTGAGCGGGGTATTTACCGGCAGTGTGAGCGGGTATTTACCGGCAGTGTGAGCGGGGTATTTACCGGCAGTGTGAGCGGGTATTTACCGGCAGTGTGAGCGGGGTATTTACCGGCAGCGTGAGCGGGTACTTACCGGCAGTATGAGCGGGGTATTTACCGGCAGTGTTAGCGGGGTGTTTACCGGCAGTGTGAGTGGGTATTTACCGGCAGTGTGAGCGGGGTATTTACCGGCAGTGTGAGCGGGGAGTTTACCGGCAGTGTGAGCGGGCTATTTACTGGCAGTGTGAGCGGGGAGTTTACTGGCAGTGTGAGCGGGTATTTACCGGCAGTGTGAGCGGGGTGTTTACCGGCAGTGTCAGCGGGTGTTTACCGGCAGTGTGAGCGAGGTGTTTACCGGCATTGTGAGCGGGGTATTTACCGGAAGTGTGAGCGGGGTATTTACCGGCAGTGTGACCCGGATATTTACCGGCAGTGTGAGCGGGTATTTACCGGCAGTGTGAGCGGGGTATTTACCGGCAGTGTGAGCGGGTGTTTACCGGCAGTGTGAGCGGGGTGTTTACCGGCAGTGTGAGCGGGGTATTTACCGGCAGTGTGAGCCGGATATTTACCGGCAGTGTGAGCGGGTATTTACCGGCAGTGTGCGCGGGGTATTTACCAGCAGTGTGAGCGGGGTATTTACCGGCAGTGTGAGCGGGGTGTTTACCGGCAGTGTGAGCGAGGTGTTTACCGGCAGTGTGAGCGGGGTATTTACCGGCAGTGTGAGCGGGTGTTTACCGGCAGTGTGAGCGGGGTATTTACCGGCAGTGTGAGAGGGTATTTACCGGCAGTGTGAGCGGGGTGTTTACCGGCAGTGTGAGCGGGGTATTTACCGGCAGTGTGAGCGGGGTATTTACCGGCAGTGTGAGCGGGGTATTACCGGCAGTGTGAGTGGGTATTTACCGGCAGTGTGAGCGGGGTATTACCGGCAGTGTGAGCGGGTATTTACCGGCAGTGTGAGCGGGTATTTACCGGCAGTGTGAGCGGATATTTACCGGCAGTGTGAGCAGGATATTGGGGGCAGTGTGAGCGGGGTATTTACCGGCAGTGTGAGCGGGTATTTACCGGCAGTGTGAGCAGGATATTGGGGGCAGTGTGAGCGGGGTATTTACCGGCAGTGTGAGCGGGTATTTACCGGCAGTGTGAGCAGGATATTGGGGGCAGTGTGAGCGGGGTATTTACCGGCAGTGTGAGCGGGTATTTACCGGCAGTGTGAGCAGGATATTGGGGGCAGTGTGAGCGGGGTATTTACCGGCAGTGTGAGCGGGTATTTACCGGCAGTGTGAGCAGGATATTGGGGGCAGTGTGAGCGGGTATTTACCGACAGTGTGAGCGGGGTATTTACCGGCAGTGTGAGCGGGGTATTTACCGGCAGTGTGAGCGGGCTGTTTACCGGCAGTGTGAGTGGGTATTTACCGGCAGTGTGAGCGGGGTATTTACCGGCAGTGTGAGCGGGTATTTACCGGCAGTGTGAGCGGGTATTTACCGGCAGTGTGAGCGGGTATTTACCGGCAGTGTGAGCGGGTGTTTACCGGCAGTGTGAGCAGGACATTGGGGGCAGTGTGAGCGGGGTATTTACCGGCAGTGTGAGCGGGTATTTACCGGCAGTGTGAGCGGGGTATTTACCGGCAGTGTGAGCGGAGTGTTTACCGGCAGTGTGAGCGGGGTGTTTACCGGCAGTGTGAGCGGGGTGTTTACCGGCAGTGTGAGCGGGGTATTTACCGGCCGTGTGAGCAGGGTGTTTACCGGCAGTGTGAGCGGGGTGTTTACCGGCAGTGTGAGCGGGGTGTTTACCGGCAGTGTGAGCGGGGTATTTACCGGCAGTGTGAGCGGGGTATTTACCGGCAGTGTGAGCGGGGTGTTTACCGGCAGTGTGAACGGGGTATTTACCGGCAATGTGAGCGGGTATTTACCGGCAGTGTGAGCGGGGTGTTTACCAGCAGTGTGAGCGGGGTATTTACCGGCAGTGTGAGCGAGGTATTTACCGGCAGTGTGAGCGGGGTATTTACCGGCAGTGTGAGCGGGGTATTTACCGGCAGTGTGAGCGGGGTATTTACCGGCAGTGTGAGCGGGGTGTTTACCGGCAGTGTGAGCGGGGTGTTTACCGGCAGTGTGAGCGGGCTGTTTACCGGCAGTGTGAGCGGGGTATTTACTGGCAGTGTGAGCGGGGTATTTACCGGCAGTGTGAGCGGGGTGTTTACCGGCAGTGTGAGTGGGGTATTTACTGGCAGTGTGAGCGGGGTATTTACCGGCAGTGTGAGCGGGGTGTTTACCGGCAGTGTGAGCGGGGTATTTACCGGCAGTGTGAGTGGGTATTTCCCGGCAGTGTGAGCGAGGTGTTAACCGGCAGTGTGAGCGGGGTATTTACTGGCAGTGTGAGTGGGGTATTTACCGGCAGTGTGAGCGGGGTGTTTACCGGCAGTGTGAGCGGGGTGTTTACCGGCAGTGTGAGCGGGTGTTTAGCGGCAGTGTGAGCGGGTGTTTAGCGGCAGTGTGAGCGGGGTATTTACCGGCAGTGTGAGCGGGGTATTTACCGGCAGTGTGAGCGGGTATTTACCGGCAGTGTGAGCGGGGTATTTACCGGCAGTGTGAGCGGGGTGTTTACCGGCAGTGTGAGCGGGGTGTTTACCGGCAGTGTGAGCGGGTGTTTAGCGGCAGTGTGAGCGGGGTATTTACCGGCAGTGTGAGCGGGTGTTTAGCGGCAGTGTGAGCGGGTGTTTAGTGGCAGTGTGAGCGTGGTATTTACCGGCAGTGTGAGCGGGGTATTTACCGGCAGTGTGAGCGGGGTATTTACCGGCAGTGTGAGCGGGGTGTTTACCGGCAGTGTGAGCGGGTGTTTACCGGCAGTGTGAGCGGGGTGTTTACCAGCAGTGTGAGCGGCGTATTTACCGGCAGTGTGAGCGGGTATTTACCGGCAATGTGAGCGGGTGTTTAGCGGCAGGGTGAGCGGGTGTTTAGCGGCAGTGTGAGCGTGGTATTTACCGGCAGTGTGAGCGGGGTGTTTACCGGCAGTGTGAGCGGGGTGTTTTCCGGCAGTGTGAGCGGGGTATTTAACGGCAGTGTGAGCGGGGTATTTACCGGCAGTGTGAGCCGGATATTTACCGGCAGTGTGAGCGGGTATTTACCGGCAGTGTGAGCGGGGTATTTACCGGCAGTGTGAGCGGGTGTTTACCGGCAGTGTGAGCGGGGTGTTTACCGGCAGTGTGAGCGGGGTATTTACCGGCAGTGTGAGCCGGATATTTACCGGCAGTGTGAGCGGGTATTTACCGGCAGTGTGCGCGGGGTATTTACCGGCAGTGTGAGCGGGGTATTTACCGGCAGTGTGAGCGATGTGTTTACCGGCAGTGTGAGCGAGGTGTTTACCGGCAGTGTGAGCGGTGTATTTACCGGCAGTGTGAGCGGGTGTTTACCGGCAGTGTGAGCGGGGTATTTACCGGCAGTGTGAGCGGGGTATTTACCGGCAGTGTGAGCGGGGTATTTACCGGCAGTGTGAGAGGGTATTTACCGGCAGTGTGAGCGGGGTGTTTACCGGCAGTGTGAGCGGGGTATTTACCGGCAGTGTGAGCGGGGTATTTACCGGCAGTGTGAGCGGGGTATTACCGGCAGTGTGAGTGGGTATTTACCGGCAGTGTGAGCGGGGTATTACCGGCAGTGTGAGCGGGGTATTTACCGGCAATGTGAGCGGGTATTTACCGGCAGTGTGAGCGGGGTGTTTACCGGCAGTGTGAGCGGGGTATTTACCGGCAGTGTGAGCGAGGTATTTACCGGCAGTGTGAGCGGGGTATTTACCGGCAGTGTGAGCGGGGTATTTACCGGCAGTGTGAGCGGGGTATTTACCGGCAGTGTGAGCGGGGTGTTTACCGGCAGTGTGAGCGGGGTGTTTACCGGCAGTGTGAGCGGGGTGTTTACCGGCAGTGTGAGCGGGGTATTTACTGGCAGTGTGAGCGGGGTATTTACCGGCAGTGTGAGCGGGGTGTTTACCGGCAGTGTGAGTGGGTATTTCCCGGCTGTGTGAGCGGGGTGTTTACCGGCAGTGTGAGCGGGGTATTTACCGGCAGTGTGAGTGGGTATTTCCCGGCAGTGTGAGCGGGGTGTTTACCGGCAGTGTGAGCGGGGTATTTACCGGCAGTGTGAGCGAGGTATTTACCGGCAGTGTGAGCGGGGTGTTTACCGGCAGTGTGAGCGGGGTATTTACTGGCAGTGTGAGCGGGGTATTTACTGGCAGTGTGAGCGGGGTGTTTACCGGCAGTGTGAGCGGGGTATTTACCAGCAGTGTGAGCGGTTTATTTACTGGCAGTGTGAGCGGGGTATTTACTGGCAGTGTGAGCGGGGTGTTTACCGGCAGTGTGAGCGGGGTATTTACCGGCAGTGTGAGCGGGTTATTTACCGGCAGTGTGAGCGGGGTGTTTACCAGCAGTGTGAGCGGGTATTTACCGGCAGTGTGAGCGGGGTATTTACCGGCAGTGTGAGCGGGTATTTACCGGCAGTGTGAGCGGGTGTTTACCGGCAGTGTGAGCGGGGTATTTACCGGCAGTGTGAGCGGGGTATTTACCGGCAGTGTGAGCGGGGTGTTTACCGGCAGTGTGAGCGGGGTGTTTACCGGCAGTGTGAGCGGGTGTTTAGCGGCAGTGTGAGCGGGTGTTTAGCGGCAGTGTGAGCGGGGTATTTACCGGCAGTGTGAGCGGGTGTTTAGCGGCAGTGTGAGCGGGTGTTTAGTGGCAGTGTGAGCGTGGTATTTACCGGCAGTGTGAGCGGGGTATTTACCGGCAGTGTGAGCGGGGTATTTACCGGCAGTGTGAGCGGGGTGTTTACCGGCAGTGTGAGCGGGTGTTTACCGGCAGTGTGAGCGGGGTGTTTACCAGCAGTGTGAGCGGCGTATTTACCGGCAGTGTGAGCGGCGTATTTACCGGCAGTGTGAGCGGGTATTTACCGGCAGTGTGAGCGGGCGTTTAGCGGCAGTGTGAGCGGGTGTTTAGCGGCAGTGTGAGCGGGGTGTTTACCGGCAGTGTGAGCGGGGTATTTACTGGCAGTGTGAGCGGGGTATTTACCGGCAGTGTGAGCGGGGTGTTTACCGGCAGTGTGAGTGGGTATTTCCCCCCAGTGTGAGCGGGGTGTTTACCGGCAGTGTGAGCGGGGTGTTTACCGGCAGTGTGAGCGGGGTGTTTACCGGCAGTGTGAGCGGGTGTTTAGCGGCAGTGTGAGCGGGTGTTTAGCGGCAGTGTGAGCGGGGTATTTACCGGCAGTGTGAGCGGGTGTTTAGCGGCAGTGTGAGCGGGTGTTTAGTGGCAGTGTGAGCGTGGTATTTACCGGCAGTGTGAGCGGGGTATTTACCGGCAGTGTGAGCGGGGTATTTACCGGCAGTTTGAGCGGGGTGTTTACCGGCAGTATGAGCGGGGTGTTTACCGGCAGTGTGAGCGGGGTGTTTACCGGCTGTGTGAGCGGGGTGTTTACCGGCAGTGTGAGCGGGGTATTTACTGGCAGTGTGAGCGGGGTATTTACCGGCAGTGTGAGCGGGGTGTTTACCGGCAGTGTGAGTGGGTATTTCCCGGCAGTGTGAGCGGGGTGTTTACCGGCAGTGTGAGCGGGGTATTTACCGGCAGTGTGAGTGGGTATTTCCCGGCAGTGTGAGCGAGGTGTTAACCGGCAGTGTGAGCGGGGTATTTACTGGCAGTGTGAGCGGGGTATTTACCGGCAGTGTAAGCGGGGTATTTACCGGCAGTGTGAGCGGGGTGTTTACGGGCAGTGTGAGCGGGTGTTTACCGGCAGTGTGAGCGGGTGTTTACCGGCAGTGTGAGCGGGGTATTTAGCGGCAGTGTGAGCGGGTGTTTACCGGCAGTGTGAGCGGGGTGTTTACCGGCAGTGTGAGCGGGGTATTTACCGGCAGTGTGAGCGGGGTGTTTACCGGCAGTGTGAGCGGGGTGTTTACCGGCAGTGTGAGCGGGTGTCTAGCGGCAGTGTGAGCGGGTGTTTAGCGGCAGTGTGAGCGGGGTATTTACCGGTAGTGTGAGCGGGGTATTTACCGGCAGTGTGAGCCGGTATTTACCGGCATTGTGAGTGGGTATTTCCCGGCAGTGTGAGCGGGGTGTTTACCGGCAGTGTGAGCGGGGTATTTACCGGCAGTGTGAGCGAGGTATTTACCGGCAGTGTGAGCGGGGTGTTTACCGGCAGTGTGAGCGGGGTATTTACTGGCAGTGTGAGCGGGGTATTTACTGGCAGTGTGAGCGGGGTGTTTACCGGCAGTGTGAGCGGGGTATTTACCAGCAGTGTGAGCGTTTTATTTACTGGCAGTGTGAGCGGGGTATTTACTGGCAGTGTGAGCGGGGTGTTTACCGGCAGTGTGAGCGGGGTATTTACCGGCAGTGTGAGCGGGTTATTTACCGGCAGTGTGAGCGGGGTGTTTACCAGCAGTGTGAGCGGGTATTTACCGGCAGTGTGAGCGGGGTATTTACCGGCAGTGTGAGCGGGTATTTACCGGCAGTGTGAGCGGGTGTTTACCGGCAGTGTGAGCGGGGTATTTACCGGCAGTGTGAGCGGGGTATTTACCGGCAGTGTGAGCGGGGTGTTTACCGGCAGTGTGAGCGGGGTGTTTACCGGCAGTGTGAGCGGGTGTTTAGCGGCAGTGTGAGCGGGTGTTTAGCGGCAGTGTGAGCGGGGTATTTACCGGCAGTGTGAGCGGGTGTTTAGCGGCAGTGTGAGCGGGTGTTTAGTGGCAGTGTGAGCGTGGTATTTACCGGCAGTGTGAGCGGGGTATTTACCGGCAGTGTGAGCGGGGTATTTACCGGCAGTGTGAGCGGGGTGTTTACCGGCAGTGTGAGCGGGTGTTTACCGGCAGTGTGAGCGGGGTGTTTACCAGCAGTGTGAGCGGCGTATTTACCGGCAGTGTGAGCGGCGTATTTACCGGCAGTGTGAGCGGGTATTTACCGGCAGTGTGAGCGGGCGTTTAGCGGCAGTGTGAGCGGGTGTTTAGCGGCAGTGTGAGCGGGGTGTTTACCGGCAGTGTGAGCGGGGTATTTACTGGCAGTGTGAGCGGGGTATTTACCGGCAGTGTGAGCGGGGTGTTTACCGGCAGTGTGAGTGGGTATTTCCCCCCAGTGTGAGCGGGGTGTTTACCGGCAGTGTGAGCGGGGTGTTTACCGGCAGTGTGAGCGGGGTGTTTACCGGCAGTGTGAGCGGGTGTTTAGCGGCAGTGTGAGCGGGTGTTTAGCGGCAGTGTGAGCGGGGTATTTACCGGCAGTGTGAGCGGGTGTTTAGCGGCAGTGTGAGCGGGTGTTTAGTGGCAGTGTGAGCGTGGTATTTACCGGCAGTGTGAGCGGGGTATTTACCGGCAGTGTGAGCGGGGTATTTACCGGCAGTTTGAGCGGGGTGTTTACCGGCAGTGTGAGCGGGGTGTTTACCGGCAGTGTGAGCGGGGTGTTTACCGGCTGTGTGAGCGGGGTGTTTACCGGCAGTGTGAGCGGGGTATTTACTGGCAGTGTGAGCGGGGTATTTACCGGCAGTGTGAGCGGGGTGTTTACCGGCAGTGTGAGTGGGTATTTCCCGGCAGTGTGAGCGGGGTGTTTACCGGCAGTGTGAGCGGGGTATTTACCGGCAGTGTGAGTGGGTATTTCCCGGCAGTGTGAGCGAGGTGTTAACCGGCAGTGTGAGCGGGGTATTTACTGGCAGTGTGAGCGGGGTATTTACCGGCAGTGTAAGCGGGGTATTTACCGGCAGTGTGAGCGGGGTGTTTACGGGCAGTGTGAGCGGGTGTTTACCGGCAGTGTGAGCGGGTGTTTACCGGCAGTGTGAGCGGGGTATTTAGCGGCAGTGTGAGCGGGTGTTTACCGGCAGTGTGAGCGGGGTGTTTACCGGCAGTGTGAGCGGGGTATTTACCGGCAGTGTGAGCGGGGTGTTTACCGGCAGTGTGAGCGGGGTGTTTACCGGCAGTGTGAGCGGGTGTCTAGCGGCAGTGTGAGCGGGTGTTTAGCGGCAGTGTGAGCGGGGTATTTACCGGTAGTGTGAGCGGGGTATTTACCGGCAGTGTGAGCCGGTATTTACCGGCAGTGTGAGCGGGGTATTTACCGGCAGTGTGAGCGGGGTATTTACCGGCAGTGTGAGCGGGGTATTTACCGGCAGTGTGAGCGAGGTATTACCGGCAGTGTGAGTGGGTATTTACCGGCAGTGTGAGCGGGGTATTACCGGCAGTGTGAGCGGGTATTTACCGGCAGTGTGAGCGGGTATTTACCGGCAGTGTGAGCGGATATTTACCGGCAGTGTGAGCAGGATATTGGGGGCAGTGTGAGCGGGGTATTTACCGGCAGTGTGAGCGGGTATTTACCAGCAGTGTGAGCAGGATATTGGGGGCAGTGTGAGCGGGGTATTTACCGGCAGTGTGAGCGGTGTAGTTACCGGCAGTGTGAGCGGGGTGTTTACCGGCAGTGTGAGTGGGTATTTACCGGCAGTGTGAGCGGTGTATTTACCGGCAGTGTGAGCGGGTATTTACCGGCAGTGTGAGCGGGTATTTCCTGGCAGTGTGAGCGGGTATTTACCGGCAGTGTGAGCGGGTGTTTACCGGCAGTGTGAGCGGGTATTTACCGGCAGTGTGAGCGGGTGTTTACCGGCAGTGTGAGCAGGATATTGGGGGCAGTGTGAGCGGGGTATTTACCGGCAGTGTGAGCGGGTATTTACCGGCAGTGTGAGCGGGGTATTTACCGGCAGTGTGAGCGGGGTGTTTACCGGCAGTGTGAGCGGGGTGTTTACCGGCAGTGTGAGCGGGGTATTTACCGGCAGTGTGAGCGAGGTGTTCACCGGCCGTGTGAGCGGGGTGTTTACCGCCAGTGTGAGGGGGGTATTTACCGGCAGTGTGAGCGGGGTATTTACCGGCAGTGTGAGCGGGGTGTTTACCGCCAGTGTGAGGGGGGTATTTGCCGGCAGCGTGAGCGGGGTGTTTACCGGCAGTGTGAGCGGGTATTTACCGGCAGTGTGAGCGGGGTGTTTACCGGCAGTGTGAGCGGGGTATTTACCGGCAGTGTGAGCGGCTATTTACCGGCAGTGTGAGCGGGGTATTTACCGGCAGTGTGAGCGGGTGTTTACCGGCACTGTGACCGGGGTATTTACCGGCAGTGTGAGCGGCTATTTACCGGCAGTGTGAGCGGGGTATTTACCAGCAGTGTGAGCGGGGTATTTACCGGCAGTGTGAGCGGGGTATTTACCGGCAGTGTGAGCGGGGTATTTACCGGCAGTGTGAGCGGGTGTTTACCGGCAGTGTGAGCGGGCTATTTACCGGCAGTGTGAGCGGCTATTTGCCAGCAGTGTGAGCGGGGTGTTTACCGGCAGTGTGAGCGGGTATTTACCGGCAGTGTGAGCGGGGTGTTTATCGGCAGTGTGAGCGGGGTATTTACCGGCAGTGTGAGCGGGTTTTTACCGGCAGTTTGAGCGGGGTATTGGGGACAGTGTGGGCGGGATATTGGGAGCGGTATCCCGCCCCCACAGCCCCCGGCTTCCCCCCCACCCCCCTTCGTCTGACAGGGTGAGGAGGGGCGTCCAGTGGCTCAAGATGGAACTGCAGCAGGCCATGGATGGTGGGGTACACCAGATACCTGGCTGCACAGATTGTGTTGGTGTCTGCAGTGAGGGGTTTATGTTCTCCTCAGAGTTTTTTATCCATTCGTGGGGCATGAGTGTCACTGGCTGGCCAGCATTTATTGCCCATCCCTAGTTGCCCTTGGAGGGCAGTTGAGAGTCAACCACATTGCTGTGGCTCTGGAGTCACATGTAGCCATGATGTGGAGATGCTGGCGTTGGACTGGGGTAAGCACAGTAAACCAAGTAAACACAGTAACGCCAAATATACCTGTTGGACTTTAACCTGGTGTTGTGAGACTTCTTACTGTCACATGTAGGCCAGACCGGGTAAGGACGGCAGATTTCCTTCCCTAAAGGACATCAGTGAACCAGATGGGTTTTTCCAACAATGGTTTCATGGTCATCAGTAGATTCTTAATTCCAGATATTTTTTATTGAATTCAAATTCCACAATCTGCCGTGGCGGGATTCGAACCCGGGCCCCCAGAACATTATCTGAATTTCTGGATTAATAGTCTCGCGATAATACCACTAGGCCATCGCCTCCCCCTGTTCTTTCAAGACCCAGCACCCCGGCACGAGCTTACCTTTCTGAGGGCAAACACTGTGCAGAAGCAAGGCTTGAGATAAAAGCAGCACATCTGCCTCCCCTCAGCTGGTCTCTCTATAGCCTTGTAAGTTTGGAGATGGGTTTTGTAGGAATAATGGTGTTGAAGGCTGAGCTGGAGTCAATAACTAGGAGTCTGATTATTAACCAGTGTTACTATTCCATTAATTGAGAGAGCAGTACTGCCCCACCCCCTCGACCTCCCCCTCATTAACCCCTCCCCTGTCTCTTACAGAAAATCCGTGAGATGGAAGAGATCGACCAGAGGAGGAACAATGACCTGGAGATGGCCAAGAGCGAGGGAGGATCCACTTGTTCATAGTTCCATGTTGAATATCCGAAAGTCTAAAGTCTTACAAATTCCCTGGGCAACTGTATTTAAAATAATAAAAACACTTGTTTCTGGAGCTGATTTGATTTGATTTGATTTATTATTGTCACATGTATTAACATACAGTGAAAAGTATTGTTTCTTGCGCGCTATACAGACAAAGCATACCGTTCATAGAGAAGGAAAGGAGAGAGTGCAGAATGTAGTGTTACAGTCATAGCTATAGTGTAGAGAAAGATCAACTTAATGCAAGGTAGGTCCATTCAGAAGTTTGATGGCAGCAGGGAAGGAGCTGTTCTTGAGTCGGTTGATACGTGTCCTCAGACTTTTGTATCTTTTTCCCAATAGAAGAAAGTGGAAGGGAGAATGTCCGGGGTGCGTGAGGCCCTTAATTATGCTGGCTGCTTTTCCGAGGCAGCGGGAAGTGTAGACAGAGTCAATGGATGGGAGGCTGGTTTGCGTGATGGATTGGGTTACGTTCATGACTTTTGTAGTTCCTTGCAGCCTTGGGCAGAGCAGGAGCCACACCAAGCTGTGATAGAACCAGAAAGAATGCTTTCTATGGTGCATCTGTAAAAGTTGGTGAGAGTTGTAGCTGACATGCCAAATTTCCTTAGTCTTCTGAGAAAGTAGAGGCGTTGGTGGGCTTTCTTAACTATAGTGTCGGCATGGGGGGTCCAGGACAGGTTGTTGGTGATCTGGACACCTAAAAACCTGAAGTTCTCGACCCTTTCTACTTCACCCCATTGATGTAGACAGGGGCATGTTCTCCTTGTCGATGACAATCTCCTTCGTTTTACTGACATTGAGGGAGAGATTATTGTTGCCGCACCAGTTCACCAGATTCTCTATCTCATTCCTGTACTCTGTCTCGTCATTGTTTGAGATCCGACCCACTACGGTGATGTCGTCAGCAAACTTGAAAATCGAATTGGAGGGGAATTTGGCCGCACAGTCATAGGTGTATAAGGAGTATAGTAGGGGGCCAAGAACACAGCCTTGTGGGGCACTGGTGTTGAGGATGATCGTGGAGGAGGTGTTGTTGCCTATCCTTACTGATTGTGGTCTGTGAGTTAGGAAGTTCAGGATCCAGTCACAGAGGAAGGTGCCGAGGCCCAGGCCATGGAGTTTGGAGATGAGTTTCGTGGGAATAATAGTGTTGAAGGCTGAGCTGTAGTCAATAAATAGGAGTCTGACATAGGTGTCCTTGTTATCTAGGTGTTCCAGGGTTGAGTGCAGGGCCAGGGAGATGGCGTCTACTGTGGACCTGTTGCAGCAGTAGGCAAACTGTAGTGGATCCAGGGTAGTCCGGGAGACTGGAATTGATTCGTGCCATGACTAATCTTTCGAAGCATTTCATAATGATGGATGTCAGAGGAGGCTGGAACCTTCTCTCCAGCCACCATCTCATCTTCAATCCTAACCACTGCCCTCAGTTTGTTCCACAGAAGCTTCTTCCACTCTACACAAGCTTGTCTCTGCACACACACCTTTCTTTTCGTTGCTTGCCCCATCACTGTCCCTCTTTTGCCTTTCATCGCCTGTCTTTCACAGACAATATTATCCTCATACCTCTGTTCCCCTCCGTCTTCATCTCTTTATTCTCTTCCATCTCCAACTCTCTCCAGTTCTCCTGGAAGCTCCTCAGCACCTCATGTTCCTGCCCCCAGAGAGAGGCTGCAGACACACTGAGTATTTCCAGCAAATTCTGTTCATATTGATTAATCAGATCGCGGCCAGATTACTGAGATCACAGTACAGGGTCACTGAGATCACAGCGCCGGATTACTGAGATCACAGGGCCGGATTGCTGAGATCACAGGGCCGGATTGCTGAGATCACAGGGCCGGATCACTGAGATCACAGGGCCAGATTACTGAGATCACAGGGCCGGATTACTGAGATCACAGAACAGGGTTACTGAGATCACAGGGCCAGATTGCTGAGATCACAGGGCCGGATTGCTGAGATCACAGGGCCGGATTGCTGAGATCACAGGGCCGGATTACTGAGATCACACAACAGTGTCACTGAGATCACAGGGCCGGATTACTGAGATCACAGGGCCGGATTGCTGAGATCACAGGGCCGGATTGCTGAGATCACAGGGCCAGATTACTGAGATCACAGGGCCGGATTACTGAGACCACAGAACAGGGTCACTGAGATCACAGGGCCGGATTACTGAGATCACAGGGCCGGATTGCTGAGATCACAGGGCCGGATTACTGAGGTCACAGGGCCAGATTACTGAGATCACAGTACAGGGTCACTGAGATCACGGGGCCAGATTACTGAGATCACAGGGCCGGATTACTGAGATCACAGAGTCGAATTACTAAAATCACTGAACTGGATCACTGAGATCACAGGGCCGGATTGCTGAGATCACAGGGCCAGATTACTGAGATCACAGAACAGGGTCACTGAGATCACAGGGCCAGATTACTGAGATCACAGGGCCGGATTACTGAGATCACAGAACCAGATTACTGAGATTACTGAACTGGATCACTGAGATCACAGAGCCCGATTACTGAGATCACAGGGCCGGATTACTGAGATCACAGGGCCAGATTACTGAGATCACAGAACAGGGTCACTGAGATCACAGGGCCAGATTACTGAGATCACAGGGCCAGATTACCGAGATCACAGGGCCAGATTACTGAGATCACAGAACAGGGTCACTGAGATCACAGGGCCAGATTACTGAGATCACAGGGCCGGATTACTGAGATCACAGGGCCGGATTACTGAGATCACAGGACCGGATTGCTGAGATCACAGAACCAGATTACTGAGATTACTGAACTGGATCACTGAGATCACAGAGCCCGATTACTGACATCACAGAGTCGAATTACTGAGATCACAGAGTCGAATTACTGAGATCACAGAACCAGATTACTGAGATCTCAGAACCAGATTACTGAGATCTCAGAACCAGATTACTGAGATCTCAGAACCAGATTACTGAGATCACAGAGTCGAATTACTAAAATCACTGAACTGGATCACTGAGATCACAGGGCCGGATTACTGAGATCACTGAACTGGATCACTGAGATCACAGAGCACGATTACTGAGATCATGGCCAGATTACTGAGACCACAGAACAAGTTTACTGAGATCACTGAACTGGATTACTGGGATTACAGGGCCTGATTACTGAGATCACTGAACCAGATTACTGAGAATAGGGGGCCAGATTATTGAGATCACAGAACTGGATTACTGAGATCTCACAAAGAACAAAGAAAATTACAGCACAGGAACAGGCCCTTCGGCCCTCCAAGCCTGCACCGACCATGCTGCCCGACTGAACTAAAACCCCCTACCCTTCCGGGGACCGTATCCCTCCATTCCCATCTCATTCATGTATTTGTCCAGACACCCCTTAAAAGTCACTACCGTATCCGCTTCCACTACCTCCCCCGGCAGCGAGTTCCAAGCACCCACCACCCTCTGTGTAAAACAATTTGCTTCGTACATCTCCTTTAAACCTTGTCCCTCGCACCTTAAACCAGTGCCCCCTAGTAATTGACTCTTCCACCCTGGGAAAAAGCTTCTGACTATCCACTCTGTCTATGCCCCTCATAATCTTGTAGACTTCTATCAGGTCTCCCCTCAACCTCTGTCGTTCCAGTGAGAACAAACCAAGTTTCTCCAACCTCTCCTCATAGCTAATGCCCTCCATACCAGGCAACATCCTGGTAAATCTTTTCTGTACCCTCTCCAAAGCCTCCACATCCTTCTGGTAGTGTGGTGACCAGAATTGAACACTATATTCCAAGTGCGGCCTAACTAAAGTTCTATAAAGCTGCAACATGACTTGCCAATTTTTAAACTCTATGCCCGATTGAGATCTTGTGGAGATACAGCTAGATTACTGAGATCAGAGAGTCAGTTTGGATAAAGAGCTATTTGCATTGGAAACACAGCAGCCGATTTGCCAAATATTCTCTAATTGTCGACCAGGATGCGAGGGTGAAACCACCACTCAGCAAAATAGAGATTTTCGGTCCATACTTGAGATGTCTCATCCAGATGGTATTATTTCCAACAATGCAGCACACCCCAGAACTTTTTAAAATTTATTTATTAGTGTCACAAGTAGGCTTACTGCAATGAAGTTACTGTGAAAGTCCGCTAGTCGCCACACTCCGACCCCTGTTCAGGGAGACTGAGGGAGAATTTAGCATGGTCAATGCATCTAACCAACACGTCTTTCGGACTGTGGGAGGAAACCGGAGCACCCGGAGGAAACCCACGCAGACACGGGGAGAACGTGCAGACTCCACACATACAGTGACCCAAGCCGGGAATCGAACCAGGTCCCTGGCGCTGTGAGACAGCAGTGCCAACCACTGTGCTGTCTCGGGATTAGTGAGGTAAATATGTGGGTTTACAGGGAGAGGGCGGGGGAGAGGGACTGGGTAAGATTCTCTGTCAGAGAGTCAGTGCAGATTCGATGGGCTGAATGGGCTGTAGTTATTCTATAAAACAGGCAGCAGTGCTACCCACTGTGCTACCATGTCGCCCCCTCCCCCCCTCCAACAATGCAGCACTCCCCAGTACTGCCCCTCCAACAATGCAGCACTCCCCAGTACTGCCCTTCCAACAATGCAGCACTCCCCAGTACTGCCCCTCCAACAATGCAGCACTCCCCAGTACTGCTCCTGCAACAATGCAGCACTCTGCAGTACTGTCTTTCCAACAATGCAGCACTCCCAAGTATTGCCCCTGCAACAATGCAGCACTCTGCAGTACTGTCTCTCCAACAATGCAGCATTCCCCAGTACTGCCCCTGCAACAATGCAGCACTCTCCAGTACTGCTCCTGCAACAATGCAGAACTCTGAAGTACTGCCCCTGCAACAATGCAGCATTCCCCAGTACTGCCCCTGCAACAATGCAGCACTCTGCAGTACTGTCCATCCAACAATGCAGCACTCTCCAGTACTGCCCCTGCAACAATGCAGCACTCCCCAGTACTGTCCCTCCAACAATGCAACATTCCCCAGTACTGCCCCTACAACAATGCAGCACTCCCCAGTATTGCCCCTGCAACAATGCAGCACTCTGCAGTACTGTGTCTCCAACAATGCAGCACTCCCCAGTATTGCCCCTGCAACAGTGCAGCACTCCCCAGTCCTGCCCCGGCAACAATGCAGCACTCACCAATACTGCCCCTGCAACAATGCAGCACTCCCCAGTACTGCTCCTGCAACATTGCAACACTCTGCAGTACTGTCTCTCCAACAATGAAGCACTTCCCAGTATTGCCCCTCCAACAATGCAGCACTCTGCAGTACTGTGTCTCCAACAATGCAGCACTCCCCAGTACTGTCCCTCCAACAATGCAACATTCCCCAGTACTGCCCCTACAACAATGCAGCATTCCCCAGTACTGCCCCTGCAACAATGCAGCACTCTGCAGTACTGTCTCTCCAACAATGCAGCACTCCCCAGTATTGCCCCTGCAACAATGCAGCACTGTCCAGTACTGCCCCTGCAACAATGCAGCACTGTCCAGTACTGCTCCTGCAACAATGCAACACTCTAAGGTACCGACCCTCCAACAATGCAGCACTCCCCAGTACTGTCCCTCCAACAATGCGACACTCCCCGGTACTGCCCCTCCAACAATGCAGCACTCCCCAGTACTGCCCCTGCAACAATGCAACACTCCCCAGTACTGCCCCTCCAACAATGCAGCACTCCCCAGTACTGTCCCTCCAACAATGCAGCACTCCCCAGTATTGTCCCTCCAACAATGCAGCACTTCCCAGTACTGTCCCTCCAACAATGCAGCACTCTCTCCATATTGCACTGGGCCATCAGAATAAATTTTGTGCTCATATCTCTGAGATGCAATCTGCATCACCAATGTTCTGAGGGGAAAGCATCTCTGACTGAGCCACTGTGCAATCTGACAAGGGAAGCTACCGTGTGAGGGAGCCTCAGTCGCGTGTGGGCTTTGGCCTTTTTGTAAAGTCACTTTACACCCAATCCCAGTGTGGGTCGCTGGAAAATTCTCCTCATTGACATAGAATTAGGAGAGTTGGGGTTATTCCCGCCAACACTAAGGGAGGAGCTGGACTAACAGCGTCGGAGCCCTGTAGAGTCAGTAAATGCGGAAGGGCGCTGGGTCCCCAATAAACTAAATCAAATGGATAGAAATATTTGCTCTTTACAGAAAATGCTGGAAAAGCTGATCAGGTCTGGCAGCATCTGTGGAGAAAGCGAAGCAGAACTAACGTTTTGAGTCCGCGTGAGTTCTTCAACTCAACATCAGCAGACCTGAACCAAAGCCCGACACAGATCAACACTGAGAGTGAAGACCACTGACTTCCGTTGCTCAGGAATGAATGAAGGAACATGGTCTTCAGCTGATGCATGGTGGCACAGTGGTTAGCACTGCTGCCTCTCAGGGCCAGGGACTCGGTTTCAATTATGGCCTGTGTGGAGTTTGCACGTTCTCCCCGTGTCTGCGTGGTTTTCCTCCGGGTGCTCTGGTTTCCTCCCACAGTCCAAAGACGTGCAGGTTAGGTGGATCGGCTGTGCTAAATTGCCCCTTAGTGTCCAAAGATGTGTAGGTTAGGTGGATTGGCCATGATAAAATGCCCCATAGTGTCCAAAGATGTGCAGGTTAGGGGCATTGGCCATGCTAAATTGCCCCATAGTGTCCAAAGATGTGCAGGTTAGGGGCATTGGCCATGCTAAATTGCCCCATAGTGTCCAAAGATGTGCAGGTTAGGGGCATTGGCCATGTCCAGTCAAGGATAGTAGTGGGAAGTTGTGCGTGGAGTCCGAAGAGATAGGAGAGGCGCTAAATGAATATTTTTCGTCAGTATTCACACAGGAAAAAGACAATGTTGTCGAAGAGAATACTGAGATACAGGCTATTAGACTAGACGGGATTAAGGTTCATAAGGAGGAGGTGTTAGCAATTCTGGAAAGTGTGAAAATAGATAAGTCCGCTGGGCCGGATGGGATTTATCCTAGGATTCTCTGGGAAGCTAGAGAGGAGATTGCAGAACCTTTGGCTTTGATCTTTATGCCGTCATTGTCTACAGGAATAGTGCCAGAAGACTGGAGGATCGCAAATGTTGTCCCCTTGTTCAAGAAGGGGAGTAGAGACAACCCTGGTAATTATAGACCAGTGAGCCTTACTTCTGTTGTGGGCAAAGTTTTGGAAGGGATTATAAGAGATAGGATTTATAATCATCTCGAAAGGAACAATTTGATTAGGGATAGTCAGCACGGTTTTGTGAAGGGTAGGTCGTGCCTCACAAACCTTATTGAGTTCTTTGAGAAGGTGACCAAAGAGGTGGATGAGGGTAAAGCAGTTGATGTGGTGTAAATGGATTTCAGTAAAGCGTTTGATAAGGTTCCTCATGGTAAGCTATTGCAGAAAATACGGAGGCATGGGATTGAGGGTGATTTAGCAGTTTGGATCAGGAATTGGCTTGCTGTAAGAAGACAGAGAGTGGTGGTTGATGGGAAATGTTCATCCTGGAGTTCAGTTACTAGTGGTGTACCGCAAGGATCTGTTTTGGGGCCACTGCTATTTGTCATTTTTATAAATGACCTGGATGAGGGCATAGAAGGATGGATTAGTAAATTTGCGGATGACACTAAAGTCGGTGGAGTTGTGGACAGTGCGGAAGGATGTTGCAGGTTACAGAGGGACATAGATAAGCTTCAGTGCTGGGCTGAGAGGTGGCAAATGGAGTTTAATGCGGAAAAGTGTGAGGTGATTCACTTTGGAAGGAGTAACAAGAATACAGAGTACTGGGCTATTGCTAAGATACTTGGTAGTGTGGATGAGCAGAGAGATCTCGGTGTCCATGTGCATAGATCCCTGAAAGTTGGCACCCAGGTTGATAGGGTTGTTAAGAAGGCGTACGGTGTGTTAGCTTTTATTGGTAGAGGGATTGAGTTTCGGAGCCATGATGTCATGTTGCAGCTGTACAAAACTCTGGTGCGGCCGCACTTGGAGTATTGCGTACAGTTCTGGTCACTGCATTATAGAAAGGATGTGGAAGCATTGGAAAGGGTGCAGAGGAGATTTACCAGGATGTTGCCTGGTATGGTGGGAAGGTCTTATGAGGAAAGGCTGAGTGACTTGAGGCTGTTTTCGTTAGAGAGAAGAAGGTTGAGAGGTGACTTAATAGAGGCATACAAGATGATCAGTGGATTAAATAGGGTGGACAGTGAGAGCCTTTTTCCTCGGATGGTGATGGCTAGCACGAGGGGACATAGCTTTAAATTGAGGGGTGATAGATATAGGACAGATGTCAGAGGTAGGTTCTTTACTCAGAGAGTAGTAAGGGTGTGGAATGCCCTGCCTGTAGTGGACTCGCCAACATTAAGGGCATTTAAAGGGTCATTGGATAAACATATGGATGATATTGGAATAGTGTAGGTTAGATGGGCTTTAGATTGATTTCACAGGTCGGCGCAACATTGAGGGCCGAAGGGCCTGTACTGCGCTGTTATGTTCCATGTTCTATGCTAAATTGCCCCTTAGTGTCAGAGGATTAGCAGGGCAAATATGTGGTGTTACGGGGATAGGGCCTGGGCGGGATTGTGGTCGGTGCAGACTCAATGGACCGAATGGCCTCCTTCTGCACTGTAGGGATTCTTTGATTCTAAGAGTCATCTGGACTGGAAACATTAATTCTGTTTCTCTCTCCACAGACGCTGCCGGGCCTGCTGAGTTTATCCAGCGTTTTGTGTCGTTGTTGGAGTTTGACAGGACTGAATCTGGGTGGACAGAGATCCACGTCTGTTCCTGTCCACCAGCGTTTTACATGTTCCGGACAATACTTGCATTGTGAGCAGAGCCGTTCTGCTTATCGCCGAATATTAGCGCGCTTAAACCCGCAATACTTCCGTCTGCTTGTAATCTGCTGTAGCCACACCCATCAAAAGGTTCTGAATGAATAGTGTGGGGTGGGGGAAAGCGGCATTAGAAGACAAGAGGTTGGAGGGTTTTCAATTCCCTGGATTTGGCAGCTTTAATAATTAGTGAGCATCAGACGCGATTTAAGCGCCTTGATGAAATGGTTCTGTTCTGTAACATTAAGGATCATGCAGGGCACATTACAGCAGGATTAAGGTGACTTTAACTCATTGCGTTCAAAACTCAGAGCACGCGGGGGACATTCATTAGAGAAGGAATTCCAGACTCAGCTCAGAAATTTCTTGAGACAAGTTTCTTTGTTTAATGGTGCTGGTTTATTTGAGGTAAACGCATATTAATGTTTGGGGTGATGCAACCTCTGTTTCATAGAATAACTACAGCCCGTTCAGCCCATCGAGTCTGCACTGACTCACTGACAGAGAATCTTACCCAGTCCCTCTCCCCCGCCTTATCCCCGTAACCCCACGTATCTACCTCGCTAATCCCCTGAGGATGGCACAGTGGTTGGCACTGCTGCCTCGCAGCGCCAGGGACCTGGGTTCGATTCCAGACTTGGGTGAGTGTCTGCGCGTTCTCCCCGCGTCTGCGTGGGTTTCCTCCGAGTGCTCCGGTTTCCTCCCACAGTCCTAAAGACGTGCTGGTTAGGGTGCATTGGCCGTGCTAAATTCTCCCTCAGTGTACCCGAACAGGCGCCGGAGTGTGGCAACTAGGGGATTTTCAAAGTAACTTCATTGCAGTGTTAATGTAAGCCTACTTGTGACTAATAAATAAAATTTAATCTGCACATCTTTGGACACTAAGAGGCAATTTAGCATGGCCAATCCACCTAATCTGCTCATCTTTGGAGTGTGGGAGGGAACCGGGGCACCCGGAGGAAACCCACGCAGACACGGGGAGAATGTGCAAACTCCACACAGACAGTGACCCAAGTCCGGAATCGAACCCGGGTCCCTGGCGCTGTGAGGCAGCAGTGCTAACCACTGTGCCACCGTGCTGCACTTATCATTCTTTTGGTATTTTAATCATCATTACCACAATTCTTTTCCCTGTTGTTCTCCCCCCTTCCTCATTTTTTAAACCCCTCTTTCCAGTCATGTGGACTGTGTGGTGTTTTTAGACTCCATCTTTCCTTAGTCCCAGTGTCAGTAATCCACGTCCCACCTTTCGTCCCCTCTAATCCAAGACCCCCCTCGCTGCTCAGTGTCTTGGCCAGAAATGGGGACACCGCAGGTTTGTAGGAGAGAGTTGTTTGATGCGCGATTAAATCACTCGGGAGGCTGGATCGTACCCGGGAAATAAAGGCTTTTATTAGTAACAAGAATGGAGCATACTATATAACAATACAATCCCAGACTAAAGGGTCACCCGGCAGTGCAGTGACCTTTATACTCCTACAGGTAGGCGGAGCCAACCGGAGTGTACCACAGAACAATATCAACAGGTGGAACACCCCAACCCTAACCCCAACAGTGACAACAGTAACATATGTACAAGTACCCATAGTGCTGACCATCTATGGTTCAGTACCCATAGTGGTAACCATCTATGGTTCACCACATTGTTACAATGTGCACTCACCACCGGAATAGTTGCTGGAGGCGCAACCTCCTCTGGTTCCCCTTTAGTTCAACCCAGAGTGTTTATGTGCCCCTTTCGTAGTCCCTTTTTTTGCAAACACTAACTCTGACCAACTGACACTGGGGAGATTTTGCGATTATGGGTTTCCTGTGTTCCTAAGTTCATAAGAGCAGAATTAGGCCATTGGGCCCATCGAGTCTGCTCCGATCATGGCTGATATGCTCCTCATTCCCATTTTCCCACCTTCTCCCCGCAATCCTTCAACCCGTTCCCAATTAAAAATCTGTCTAACTCCTCCTGTGCAGTCAAAGAAAATTCACAGCGACCATCTCAGACATTTCAGTCAAACCCACTGTTTTTTAAAAATTTATTTGTGGGACATGGGCGTCGCTGGCTAACCAGCATTTATTGCCCATCCCTAGTTGCCCAAGGGCATTTTAGAGTCAACCACATTGCTGTGGCTCTGGAGTCACATGTAGGCCAGACCAGGTAAGGACAACAGATTTCCTTCCCTCAGGGTCATCAGTGAACCAGATGGGTTTTTACGACAATTGGTAATGGTTTCATGGTCATCAGTAGATTCTTAATTCCAGATATTTTTTATTGAATTCAAATTTCACCATCTGCTGTGGTGGGATTCAAACCCGGGTCCTCAGGACATTAGCTGAGTTTCTGGATTAATAGTCTAGCAATAATACCACTAGGCCATCGCCTCGCCTATGTCTGAGTTACTGGTTTAAGTGGGGCCTGCTTGCCGTGGTTTGACTTCCCACTTCCCAGACATTGCCTGTTGCCATAGCGAAGTCTTTTTCCGGAACAGGTCGCTAGCCTGTCGCCAGGGGGCTTATATCTTGAGGGGCGCCACTCCATATCAAGCATGGCTGACCAAGATCTCTCACATTCTTACCACCAGCCATTGGCATGTTTGGAAGGATTTTGCAGGTTGGCACCCAACCTGTTTGGCCGCGTTATGAACGCACCTTCCCTGGCCATCAAGTCCTGGGATGGGACTCGAACCTGGAGCTTCTGGCTCAGAGGCAGGGACACTAACTCACTGCGCCACAAGACCTCGAGTGAGGTCTGGAACGCTCCAAAAATAACAGCCACCCAAATTTAAGACATCGTACTGCTAAAGAGATACATCCCTATGGGGTGAGGGAGAGATTTTTCCTGGCCTTGTCTCACACCCACGTAGCCTGGAATCACCTCATTCCTGTTGGTCTCCATTCGGATAGACATAGAATCATACAATCCCTACAGTTCAGAAAGAGACCATTCGGCCCATCGAGGCTTAGTTTATTTATTATTGCTACAAGTCAGCTCACATTAACACTGTAATGAAGTTACTGTGAAAATCCCCTAGTCGCCACACTCCAGCGCCTGTCCGGGTACACTGAGGGAGAATTTAGCACGGCCAATGCACCTAACCAGCACGTCTTTCGGGCTGTGGGAGGAAACCGGAGCACCCGGAGGAAACCCACGCAGACACGAGGAGAACGTGCAGGCTCCGCACAGGCAGTGACCCAAGCCGGGAATCGAACTGTGAGGCAGCAGTGCTAACCACTGTGCCACCAAGATAACATTTATTCGCTGATTGTGCATCCTGAGACTGAATTAATGTCCTCCTGTCATTTTTTGCAGCCCAACTCGATATTGACTATCCCTATTGATTACTGAATAATTCTTGATGATGGCATCTTGCCATGGTTGAAACTTTCTCATGCTCCCTTTTCTATCATCAAAGGAATTCATCGGTTAAAAGTTGGGAGGTTTTGGAACTGTGCCTGACCTCAGGATTTTCACTAATGGAATTTCTATGCATTTGACTGCAAATCTATTTGATTGGACTCATAAAGGATCATCAAATGTCTTGATATCTTATGCATGAAATCTGCTGGTAAAGAGATAGTCACTGGGCAGGACAGAATTTGCTGGGAAAAATGTAAATGCTGAAAAGTCTCGCACAGATTCGCATGAATACCAAATTTCAAAGGGAACAACAGCCTGAGGAGAGGGTGCTGATTGGTTGGCAAGTTGACTCTGATTGGTAGAGGCATTGCCATGGAGAACGCTCGAGCAGGGAATAGGGAACAGTTAACCGCCAAGCTTTTGTTTGAGTTCAAACCAGGCAGATTGCCTCTGATTGGTGAAGGCATTTCCCTGGCTGTCCCCCTCAAGTTTTTATTTAGTTGAAGGAAGACACAATGGGTCCGATTTTACGTTTCGCCCATTTTCAGGCGCACAAACTTGGTAAGGTTGAGCGTGAGGCAAGTAGTGTGATGCGCGACCACCTCCGGGGCCCAAAATGGCCACCGTTGGCACCACACCCGAAACAGGCTGACATCAATTTAAATGCATTTGCATGCATTTAAATTGACTTAATGGGCTGCACAGCCAAACTTACCGGCTCTTCCCCCTTTACCACCACGTTCGCCCGTCCAGATTCGGCGCAAAACAGACATGGTTCGCAAAGATCCGATTCGGATGCTCCGGCTTCTGAGGAGCTAAGTTCAGAGCTTCAGGCAGCTCTCTGATTCAGGTCGGTGTGGGGGGGGGATTGCAGGGGTGGGGGGGGTCCGCTGCCACTCTGTGTGCGATCGGTGGGGGTGGAAGGGGGGGCCCGCTGCCACTCTGTGTGCGATCGGTGGGGGGGAAGAGGGGCAGGGGCCACGATCGGTCTGGGTAGCAGGGAGGTGGGGAGATAAGGGGGTAAGTTATGTTGTGGGGGCGGGGCAATGTCTGTGGGGGCCAGGGGGAGGCATTATCTGGCCCGGGAGTGATGTGGCAGGGGAGCATTTTTCTATTTTGTTTTACTGCGCATGCGCAGTTGGAGGCGCCG